>NW_028270143.1:133705616-134033189 GCF_037043375.1 Chiloscyllium plagiosum | reverse complement strand
TGGCAGATCAGACTCAATGGGCTCAATGGCCTAATTTCTGCCCCTATGTCTGATGGTCTTATGGTCCAACTAATCCATGTTGACCAAGTTTTCCAAACTAAACTATCCCCACTCATCTGCATTTATATCCCTCAAAACCTTTCCTATGTATGTACCAATTCAAATGTCTTTTAAATATTGAGGAGACAGTGGCCTATTGCTGAAATGTTAATCCAGAGACTCAGAAAATATTCTCAGGACCCAGGTTTGACCCATTGCAGATGCTGTAATTTGAATTAAAATTTAAAAATCAAAGTTAATTAGAGTTAGAATCCCTAGTGTGGAAACAGGCCCTTCCGCCCAACAAGTCCACACCAACCTTCCAAAAAGTAACCCATCCAGACCCATTCCCCTACCCTATATTTACCCCTGACTAATGCACGTAGCCTACAGATCCCCGACCACTATGGGCAATTTAGCATGGCCAATTCACCTAACCTGCACATCTTTGTGAATGTGGGAGGAAGCCAGAACACCCAGAGAAAACCCACACAGACACTGGGAGAATGTGCAAACTTAACACAGACAGTCGCCCGAAGCTGGAATTGAACCCTGGCACTGTGAGGCAGTAGTGCTAACCACTGAGCCACCAAACTGCCCCATGACAAGAGTATAATGGTCACCATGATTCCTGAAGAAGGGCTTATGCCCGAAACGTCGATTCTCCTGCTCCTCGGATGCTGTCCGGCCTGCTGTGTTTTTCCAGCACCCCATATTTCAACCATGAATCCAATGCCAGTTGTTGAAAAACCCCATCAGATTCACGCCTGCCCTTTAGGGAAGGAAGCTGCTATCCTAACCTGTTTTGGCCTACATGTGACTCCAGATCGACAGTGATGTGGCTGATTCTTAACTGCCCTCTAGGCAAGTAGGGATGGGCAATAAATACTGCCTAGGCAGTGACACCCTCATCGTGTGAATAAATAGAAGAAAATGTTGGAACTCTATCTGCATCCACCGCCTCCACTTGTCGTTCCTTCTACATGAAAACCACCTTCATCCTTTGCCGTGTCTCGATTATATGTTTTAAACCTCTAGCACCTCTTTTGTAATGTGCACTCTCTGCAAGACATCACTATTTATTCCCCCGAGTACCTGAGCATCCACGTCCCTCTCCATGGTAAATATTGACATGAAATATTCATTAGTATCTCGCCTATCTCTTGTGATTCCACAAATAGATGACATCATCTGCCAAGGCTATCTCATATCCCTTTCAGGTCAGGCAGCATCCAGGGAACAGGAGAATCGACGTTTCGGGCATAAGCCCTTCTTCAGGAATGAGGAAAGTTTGTCCAGCAGGCTAAGATAAAAGGTAGGGAGGAGGGACTTGGGGGAGGGGCGTCGTAAATGCGATAGGAGGAAAGAGGTCAAGGTGAGGGTGATAGGTCAGACTGGGGTGGGGGCGGAGAGGTCAGGAAGAAGATTGCAGGTTAGGAAGGCGGTGCTGAGTTCAATGGATTTGACTGAGACAAGGTGGGGGGAGGGGAAATGAGGAAACTGGTGAAATCCGAGTTCATCCCTTGTGGTTGGAGGGTTCCTAGGCGGAAGATAAGGCGCTCTTCCCCCAACTGTCATGTTGTTGTGGTCTGGCGATGGAGGAGTCCAAAGACCTGCATATCCTTGGTGGAGTGGGAGGGGGAGTTGAAGTGTTGAGCCACAGGGTGGTTGGGTTGCTTGGTCTGGGTGTCCCAGACGTGTTCTCTGAAACGCTCCGCAAGTAGGTGGCCTGTCTCCCCAATATAGAGGAGGCCACATCGGGTGCAGAGGATGCAATAGATGATGTGTGTGGAGGTGCAGGTGAATCTGTGGCGGATATGGAAGTTTCCTTTGAGGCCTTGGAGGGAGGTGAGGGGGGAGGTGTGGGCGCAAGTCTTGCACCTCCTGCAGATGCAGGGGAAGGTGCCGGGAGTGGAGGTTGGGTTGGTGGGGGGTGTGGATCTGACGAGGGAGTCACGGAGGGAGTGGTCTTTACGGAATGCTGATAGGGGAGGGGAGGGAAATATATCCTTGGTGGTGGGGTCCGTTTGGAGGTGGCGGAAATGATGGCGGATGATGCGCTGTACATGGAGATTGGTGGGGTGGTAGGTGAGGACCAGTGGGGTTCTGTCCTGGTGGCGGTTGGAGGGGTGGGGTTCAAGAGCGGGGGAGCGGGAAGTGGAAGAGATGTGGTGGAGGGCATCGTCGACCACATCGGGGGGGAAATTGCGGTCCTTGAAGAAGGAGGCCATCTGGGTTGTACGTTTTTGGAACTGGTCCTCCTGGGAGCAGATGCGGCGGAGACAAAGGAATTGGGAGAATGGGATGGCATTTTTACAGGGGGCAGGGTGGGAGGACGTGTAGTCCAGGTAGTTGTGGGAGTCGGTCGGTTTGTAGTAGATGTCCGTGTTGATTCGGTCGCCTGAGATAGAAATAGAAAGGTCGAGGAAGGGAAGGGAGGAATCTGAGACTGTCCAGGTGAATTTGAGGTCAGGGTGGAAGGTGTTGGTGAAGTGGATGAACTGTTCAACCTCCTCGTGGGAGGTTCCAGCAACACATTTTCAGCTCTGATCTCCAGCATCTGCAGACCTTACTTTCTCCTCATATCCCTTTCAGCCATCCTGATTTCCCTCTTAAGAATGCTCCATACCCTATATACTCTTCAAGAGGTTCGCTTCATTCCGGTGTCTATACCTAATATATAACCCCTTCTTATTCTTGACAGCCTCAATATCTTTATTCATCCATTATTCCCTCCTCTTACCAGCCTTCCCCTTCATCTAATCGGAACATAAAATCTCTGAACTCTCATTATCTCACTTTTGAAAATCTTTCACTTGCCAGTTGTCCCTTTACCTGTAAACATTCCATGACTGAATTTTAAAAATCCTTGCCGCATATGCATGAAGACTCAAGGATAGGGTGCAGAGCAAGATAAACACAAGGCCAGAACCTTTGGGAACCTTGGTCTACTCCAATCAACTTTTGAAAGTTCCTGTCTCATACCATCAAAATTTGCCTTACTCCAATTAAGAACTTTAACTTTTATACAAGACCTACCTTTTCCATAGCTATTTTTAACCTAATAGAAATATAATCACTAATCCCAAAGTGCTCCCCCACCAACATTTCAGTCATTTGCCCTGCCTTATTTTCTAAATGGTCCAGTGATAATGTCACTGGGCTATTAAACTAGAGTTGCAGACCAATTTTCTGGGAACATGTGTTCAAATCCCACCAAGAATTAAAAATCTAATGATGATTATTAAACGATGGTCATAAGTATGCCTCAGGTTCACAAGCATCCTTTAGGGAAGATATGGAGATGCTGGTGTTGGACTGGGTAGACAAAATTAAAAATGTCACGATAACAGGTTATAGTCCAACAGGTTTAGTTGGAAATACAAAGCTTTGGGAGTCCTGCTCCTTCGTCAGGTAGCTAGTGATATGCATGATCTTCTTGGAGATCCTCTGTACTTTGAGACAGCAGCTTGTGATGTCAGTGATGTGGAGGTGTCAGTGATGGACTGAGGTGGACAAAGTTAAAAATCACAAAACAGGGACATCCAAGATGGCGGCAATCTGAAAGGTCTGCCCTATGAGCTCTGCACCACAACCCAGGCGAAGTGGTGCTTTTACCCTCTCCACCTAAGTTATTTTGGAAAAATCTGATAATTAAATATAGGTGGAATCGTTATAAACCCTTTCTTTAGCAAGGGAAGATGACTAGAAGGTTCATTTCTCCGTAGCATTGGACACACGTGCAACCATAACTGTGACCGCAGCTGCAACCTCCTCTGCAACTCCGATGGAATCACTCACCCAACAGAGTGAGTTGGGTGCAAATTTCATGAAGCTCCAGGAGATGATTGAGGCGTTGATCGACGAAGTTACACCACACTTGAACCAATCTTGGCCTTACTCCACAAGCATGAGCAGGAGCTGGAAGGAGTCGGAAAGCGAGTAGACGAGGTCAGACGGCGGACTGCAACATCAGAGACCGTGATCGAATCCCTGACGGGGTGGATCCAGGCCCTCGAGAAGCAAGTCTGAGCCTTAACAGAGCAGCTCGATACCCTCAAAAACAGAGTTTGGAGGAAGAATATCCGCGTCATTGGCCTGCCGGAGGAAGTGGAAACCAGTGGCAGTAAGTTTTGTTTAACACTCGCTGCTGCGATTTCTTGGTTAGGAGGCCAAGGTAGGCCGGGTGAAGGTCAACAGAATTCACTGGGTTGCGGTGTGCAGGCCCAGTTCGAATCAGCACCCCTGCCCATTCCTAGTGTGATTCCAATACTACAGGGAGAAGCAGAGAGTAACGGAAGCTTTAAGATTGCAGGGGAAGAATCCACAGGCTTTGATCTACAAACTATCCAAGGAAGTCCTTTGATGAGATAGAGTCATATAGGTGTACAGAACACAAACAGATCCTTCGGTCCAACTCCTCCATGCCAGCCAGATATCTCAACCCAATCTAGTCCCACCTGCCAGCACCCTCCAAACTCTTGCTTTTCATATACCCATCTAGATATCTTTTAAATGATGCAATTGTACCAGCCTCCACCACTTCCTCTGGCAGCTCATTCCACACGTGCACCACCCTCTGCATGAAAATGTTGCCCCTTAGGTCTCTTATATTTTTCCCCTCTCACACGAAACCTGTGCCATCTAGTTCTGGACTCCCCCACCTCAGGGAAAAGACTTTGCCTATTTACCCTATCCATTCTCCTCATAATTTTAAAAACCTCTATAAGGTCACCCCGCAGCCTCTGACGCTCCAGGGAAAACAGCCCCAGCCTGTTCAGCCTCTCCCTATAGCTCAAATACTTCAACCCTGGCAACATCCTTGTAAATCTTTTCTGAATCCTTTCAAGTTTCACAACAGTTTTCCGATAGGAAGGAGACCAGAATCGCATGCAATATTCCAACACTGGCCTAACCCATGTCCTGTACAGCCACAACATGACCTCCCAACGCCTGTACTCAATACTCTTTCCAATAAAGGAAAGCATACCAAACGCCTTCTTCACTATCCTATCCTATCTACCTGTGACTCCACTTTCAAGGAGCTGTGAACCTGCCCTCCAAGGTCTCTTTGTTCAGTAACATTCCCTAGGACCTTACCATTAAGTGTATGAATCCTGCTAAGATTTGTTTGCCAACATGCAGCACCTCACATTTATCTAAATTAAACTCCATCTGTCACTCCTCAGTCCATTGGCCCATCTGATCAAGCCCTTCCTGATGAAGGGCTTTTGTCCGAAACGTTGACTTTCCCACTACTCGGATGCTGCATGACCTGCTGTGCTTTTCCAGGACCACACTGATCTAAACTCTCATCTGATCAAGATTCCGTTGTAATCCAAGGTAACCTTCTTTGCTGTCCACTACATCTCCAATTTTGGTATTATCTGCAAACTTACTAACTATACCTCTTAAGCTCACATCCAAATCGTTTATGTATGGTGAAGAGAAGCCTGAAGGACCTCGGTATTCAGTACTCTGTAAGGTACCCAGCAGTGCTTCGTTTTACTTATGATGGGTCCGAATGCTTATTTGATTCTTCGGATAAAGCAAAAAAACTTTCTTGACACTTTAAAATAGACCAGAATATGGACAATAATTTTTTAAATCTCTTTTGCACTTCTTTTCTAAAGAAAGTCTTTTCTTTTTCCAATGTTAGTTGGGGTTAATGTATAGTTGGGATGGATGGAGTGCTCCCACCTAACTTCTTAGTTAATTTTACCTTTCTTTTCCTTTCTTTTGCTTTAGTTTGGAGTGCGGCTCAAGCTGAAAGGAGCTATTTGTGTTTGGTTTAGTTTGTTGATTTTTCATAGATGTAGTTTTTGAAAGTTCTGTTAGTTTGTTAGTTTTTCGGCTGTATGAATCTATCTTCAGTTATGCTTAGTGAATTGTGAGTCGAGTTCTTCCTCTTGGGAGTTTAATGGTTATTGTAGAGGGTCATGGCTGATTGTGGTCTCAAATGATGTGCCTGCAACATTAAGGAGAGTCACTCACCAATCAAGAGGAAAAAGGTACTCTCAAGACTTAAAAAGAGAGGGTTCATGTTGCCCTGATGCAGGAAACTCATCTTGATGATGAAGAGCATCTGAAATTGCAGCAGGATGGGTTTGATTGGGTGTCTTTTCCATTCTTCAACACAAGGAGTAGTGGGGTGGCTATACCCGTTTGGAAGAATCTCCAATTTAAGATACAAGATCAAGTTAAAGATGAGCATGGGCAGTTTGTAATTCTTAAAGCCCCAGTATATGGTGAAGAGTATGACATTAAATTCCTGATAGAGGCATTCTCCCAATTGATTGCCCTTGCGTCACGGCATATTGTTATAGGGGGAGTTTTTAATTGTCTCATAGATCCAAAGGTGGATAGAATGTCCAAAGACTCCCCCCCTCCCCCCAACAAATCTTTCTCTGCAGTTAAAGCAATTTGGTGATTTATGTATGGATTGGGACTGGTGTAATGTTTGGAGATGTCTCCACCCTACAGGTAGGGACTTTACTTTTTTTCTAATCAGCAGAAGTGTCATACCATGATTGATGTTTTCCTAGCCCCCCGTGTTTTCTTTAAACTTGGTAATGTCCTGCACAATTGGGAATATCACCATTTCCCATCAGGCAGCAGTATATTTAGCAGTCAAGATTATGGGCAATGAAGTAGGTTCACATCACTGGCAAATGGACCCCTTTATTCACAAGGACAGTAAGTTCATTGAGTATTTCTCTAATGAGTTTAAAGCATTCTTGGCAATTAATTTGGATACATCTCTTAACTCGTCTATTGTCTGGGAGACTGCTAAGGTCCATGCTAGGGGGAATAATTGTCTCGTACTCTGCCAGTCGGAAGTGAAAGAAGGAGAACAACAGTGCCTGCTTGAGGCACAACTGCAGACAGCTGAGATGGCATATTTTGATAGGCCATCGATGGGTAAGTTGCAGCAGGTCACGGCTCTTCAGTCCATTTTGAATTTCATACTCACACAGACGGCGAGGGAGGAACTTTCCTTTGCGAGACAAAGATTGTTTGAGCAAGGTGAGAGGCCGGGCAGATATCTGACATAACTGATTAGGAAACAGAACACCCCCCCCCCCCCCCACCTCAATCTATTACCTCAATCAGGGGAGGGCCTGGAACTCTTATTTGTGATTCTAAAAAGATCAATGCTGCATTTCAGAGTTTTTACTCCCAATTATATCAGTCAGAAGGCTGTGAGGACAGATGGGCTAAGATGGAGTCCTTTTTTAAGAACCTGGATCTTTCAGGAGTGACCTCTGAACAGGTGTCTCTCCCCTTACTGCCCCTTTAGCAGTGCGAGAGGTACAGGAGGTGGTGAACAGCTTCAAATGGAAAGGCACCGCCCCTGAGGGTGTCCCTGGTGAATTCTACAAAGAATTTATAAATGTATGGTCAGGCCCGATGCCAGACATGTACAATTACTCGTACAATCATGATTGCCTCCTCCATGCATGAGAGAGGCTAATATCTCTATCATCCTCAAGAAAGAGAAGATCCCGGAGGACTGTGCTTCTTGTAGACCCATCTCGCTTTTAAATTCTGATTTTAAAATTTTGTCCAAGACTCTCACATTAAGGCTGGAAATTGTGCTGCCTTCCATTGTCAAAGATGACCATAAGACCATAGGAGTGGAAGTAAGGCCATTCAGCCCATCGAATCCACTCCGCCATTCAATCACGGCTGATTGGCATTTCAATTCCACTTACCCACACTCTCCCCGTAGCCCTTAATTCCTTTCAAGATCAAGAATTATCAATCTCTGCCTTGAAGACATTCAATGTCCCAGCCTCCACTGCGCTCCGTGGCAATGAATTCCACAGGCCCACCACTCTCTGGCTGAAGAAATGTCTCCTCATTTCTGTTCTAAATTGACCCTCTCTAATTCTAAGGCCTAGACACCTCACCTAACGGAAACAAATTCCCAGCATCCACCCTTTCTAAGCCATGCATTATCTTGTAAGTTTCTATTAGACCTCCCCCCAACCTTCTGAACTCTAATGAATACAATCCCAGGATCCTCAGCTGTTCATTGACCAGACGGGTTTTATAAATGGCCGCAGATTCTCTACCAATGTTAGGAGATTACTTAACATGGTCCAAGTGTGACAGCAGTGATCAGTTCGGGGATTAGTGATCTCTTTGGATGCAGAGAAGGCACTTGATCGAGTGAAATAGCCATATCTTTTCTACACCCTGGAAAAGTTTGGTTTAAGTGAAGTCTTTATTAGGTGGGTAAGGATCCTTTCTAGTGGTCCTCTGGCTGTGGTTCCACCAATGGAGTAAAATCCATTTTAGTATCTGATGGGGCAGTCAGCAAGGTTGTCCCCTCTCACCTCAACTTTTTACATTGTCTCTGTCAGCGGCTCAATCACCAATCTGTAAGAATCCTTACAAAACTGCCCCAGAAGTGGGATCAAAGACACATAGAACACATTATACATGGATGACATTCGTATTTTTCTGTCAAACCCAGTAGTTTCTGTACCCCATTTGATACAACCTGTTAATTTATTTGGCTCCTTTTCAGGCTATAATATTAATTTTTCCACATCGGAGTCTACGCCTATGGGGAGTCTTCGAGGAATATCTGATGTTGAGGGTGAATCATGGTTTCCCTTTAAGTGGTCACGGGGGGGTTTCTTTATTTAGGTATTTTTGTTATTCCCGTCTTCGATCAATTATTTAAGACTAATTTTATCCCATTGCTTGACAAGATTAAACAAGATCTTCAAAGATGGGAGGTTCTTCCAATATCTTGGTTAGGCCGAATAGCCCTTATTAAAATGAATGTCCTTTCTCATTTGCTATACCCTATGCGAATGCTTCACTTGATTTTTTTTTCCCAGGCAAATATTTCAGAGACTTAATGGCTGGTTTAGTTCGTTTATCTGGCACAATAGGCAGTTCCTTATTAAGCTCATCAGATTGCAAGTGATCCAAGAAGTGGGGAACGTGGACCTCCCCGATATCAAAACATTTCAATTAAGCTGTCTTTTATCTTTTGTGAGTGACTGGGCTTGTGAAAACCCAACATCAATATGGTTGGATATTGAATCCTGCCGGGCAAAGTGTCCTCTTTTTGGCCTGTTGTTTTTAGATAAAATGAGGGCAGTTGTGAAGTGCTGACATAATCCAATAATTATTAATACTGTCAAAGTGTGGAGACCAATGTAGCAGCGTGAGGGTAATATATCTAAAACTTATTTTCTTACCATTATAGTTAGCATGTCAGGGTTCTGGCAGGGAATAATGGACCCAGGGTAGCTACAGGAGTATTTGAGGCCAAAACATTGGTGTCCTTTGACCAAATGAGCCACATGTATGGATTATCTAGCAGAGACCTAATTGTTCTCTTCAGATTAGGGACTTTATTCAAGAAGGAAACACGCTCTTGACTGACTCGTACAGATCTGAAACAGAGAAGGAGGTGCTCCATGCCAAGAGCACTCTCAGTTAATACTCTTTATCATCTGTTGGGGATGGTCCCTCAGATGATATTGAGTGACTATGAGAGCTCGGAGTTCAGATTTCCTCAGAGGGATGGGAGGATACCTGTGAAAGTGCAAGAAAGATTTTGGTTTATAATGCAACTGAAGATTCTTCAGAGGGTCCATCTGGCCAGAGACTGTTTATTGTTGTAATTTTGTAATTTTATAAAAAATAAATCTTTTCTCAATAATTTTTTTTTAAATCGCACAACACCAGGTTATAGGCCAACAGGTTCATTTGGAAGTACAAACGTTCGGGTGCTGCCCCTTTGTCAGGTAACTTGGGTCTTGAGCTACCTGATGAAGGAGGAGCAATCCAAAAGCTTGTACTTCCAAATACACCTGTTGGACTATAACCTGGTGTTGTGTGATTTTGAACTTTATCCTTCAGGGAAGAAAATCTGTCAACCTTACCTGGTCAGGCTACATGTTACTCCAAAGCTACAGTGATAAGAGTGACCCTTAACTATCCTCTGAAATAGACCAGCAATAACTCAGTTTAAAGGCAATTTGGGATAGCCTCACTCATTGCAGCCCATGTCCAATTTAAAAGAATTACAGAAGTGCTGTATTTGCAGACAGCTGATGGAGGAGAGGTGGAATCACTGTACAAATATATATTTGATGGTGGGGACCAGTAGAAGATGAGAGGGAGAAAAGAGTGAAAGGAAAATTGATATTAGTTGAGAACTTTGATTGGAAAATGAATATAAGGAATGGATCTCACTGGTAGTGAAGGACATTCTGATATTCTCAGAGGAGAGTTCTGAAGTACTCCCATAATGACCAGCATGTCACATGTCACAGCAGGAACGGCCTCACATTCTCTCTGGTGGCGTTAAAACTGTCATAGCAATAACACAAGTAAGTGCTAAGATCACTGTTCAAACTTTCCTTAAGGTGTTAAGATTAAGGAGGTGAGCAAATACAAAGCTTAGAGAGATTAGCCGCAGTAACTTAAACTTCAGCTCTTACGCCATAGGAACAGGTGTAGGCCATTCAGCCTATCGAAACTGCTCCACCAGTTATAGAATTATACAGCACGGAAACTGACCCTTCGATATAACTCGTCCATGCCGACCGGGCTTCTCAATCTAAACTAATCCCACTCACCTATGTTTGGCCTATGTCCTTCTAAACCTTTCCTATTCATGTACTTAGCCAAATGCCTTGTAAATGTTGCAACTGTACCTGTATCTACCATTTCCTCAGGCAGATCATTCCATACACGAACCACCATTTGTGTAAAAACGTTGCCACTCACAATCCTTTAAAATGTGGACCCTTTGGCCCAACAAGTTCACACCCACCCTCCGAAGAGTAAACCACCCAGACCTATTCCCCGACTCTATTATCCTATATTTACCCCTGACTAATGCACTTCACCTACACATCCCCTGAACACTATGGGCAATTTAGCATGGCCAATTCACCTAATCTGTACATCTTTGGACTGTGGAAGGAAACTGGAGCATCCGGAGGAAACTCGCACAGACACTGGGGAAACACAAAACTCCACATGCACAGTCGCCCGAGACTGGAATTGAACCTGGGTCCCTGGTGCTGTGAGGCAGCAGTGCAAACTACTGAGACACCGTGCTGCCCATGAAAGTCAGCTCTTCATTCATTGCACGTTTCCTAACTCACAGGAAGTCTTGTTACTCCTTCAGTGGAGTAAGCTACACTGGAACCGACACCCCAATTTTAAAATTTTAATTCTTGGCTCTCAAAGCCTCCATAGCCTTGTGCTCCTGCCCATCTCTGTAATCTCCTCCATTCTTAGAACCTTGCAATTAACCAACTCCATTGAGTCCTATTTTTATAAATACTAACTTCATACTTGCCAGCATGTAATCTTGAGTAACTCTCCAATGCCCAATGGGTTTGTCATTACTGTAGTCTGTGCCCTGTAGAGTTGCTCCAACTCCTTCAGCTCCCAAGGAAATATGGCACCTGGCCCAGCAGTATTAGTCACAAGGTCATAGAGTTGTACAGCATGGAAACAGACCCTTTGGTCCAATTCATCCATGTCGACCATTTATAGAACGTAGAAAGCTTCAGCACAGAACAGGCCCTTTGGCCAATGATGTTGTGCAGAGGGTTAATCCTAATGTAAAAGAAAATAACGTAACCTACGCACCCCTCAACTCACTGCTAGCCATGTGCATGTCCAGTAGTCATTTAAATGTCCCTAATGACTGCTTCCACCACCACCACTGGCAATGCGTGCCATGCAATCATAACTCTCTGCATAAAGAACCTTCCTCTAACGTCCCCTCTATACCTTTCTCCTAATATCTTAAACTATGACCCCTCTTACTAGTCACTCCTGCCCTGGGGAAAAGTCTCTAGCTATTGGCTCTATCCGTTCCTCTCATTATGTTATGTACTTCAATCAGGTCACCTCTCTTCCTCCTTCTCTCCAGAGAGAAAAGTCCAAGCTTATTCAACCTTTCTTCATAAGGCAAGCCCTCCAGTCCAGGCAGCATCCTGGTAAATCTTTGATGCATCCTCTCCAAAGCCTCTGTATCTTTCCTATAGTAGGACGACCAGAACTGGACACAATATTCCAAGTGTGGTCTCACCAGGGACTTGTAGAGCTGCAGCAAAACCTCGCGGCTCTTAAACTCGATACCTCTATTAATTAAAGCCAAAACACCATATGCTTTCTTAACAACCCTATCCACTTGAGTGGCAACTTTGAGGGATCTACATACTTTCACTCCCAGATCCCTCTGTTCCTCCACTCTGCCAAGAATCCTGTCTTTATTCCTATATTCAGCATTCAAGTTCGACCTTCCAAAATGCAAGTCTTTGCATTTATCCAGGTAGAACTCCATCTGCCATTTCTCAGCCCAGCTCTGCATCCTGTCTATGTTGCTCTGCAACCTGCAATAGCCCTCAATACTATCAACAACACATCCATTCTTTGTGTCGTCTGCAAATTTACTAACCCATCCCCCAACCTCCTCATCCAAGTCATTTATAAAAACTACAAAGAGCAGGGGCCCAAGAACAGAGCCCTGTGGGACCCCACTCAACACTGACCTCCAGACAGAATACTTTCCATCTACAACCACTCTCTGCCTTCTGTCAGCCAGCCAATTCTGAATCCAGATAGCCAAATCTCCTTGTATCCCATACTTCCTGACTTTATGAATGAGCCTACCATGGGGAACCTTATCAAATGCCTTGCTGAAGTCCATATACACCACATCCATTGCTCGACCTTCATCGTCCTGTCTTGTTACCTCCTCAAAGAACTCAATAAGATTTGTGAGGCATGATCTGCCCCTCACAAAGCCATGCTGACTGCCTTTAATCATGGTATGCTTTACCCATACTGACTCAGTAGACAAACCTTCCTCAACAACCTTCATTTCTGTAGCTGTAATGCACTTCCTGATTAGCGATGCTACACCCCTCCTCTTTTTTCCACCCTCCCTGTTCTTTTTAAACGTTCTAAACCCTGGAACATCAAACAATCATCCCTGCCCCTTTGAAACCCATGTCTCCGTTATGGCCACAACATTGTAGCCCCAAGTACTGATCCATGCGCTAAGTTCGTCACTCTTACTTCTGACACTCCTTGCATTAAAGCAGACACACTTCAACCGATCCCTTTGTTTCATCACATGAAAATCCTTCCTGATAGATTCAATACATCCTGTCACTGCCCCATCTGAAAGTGCCCCCCTCTGAGATATGTTGCTCTGATTCCCACCCTTCCCCTGCCAATCTAGTTTAAATCCTCCCAAACCACTCGAGCAAATCTCCCACCCAGGACATTTGTGCCCCTCCAGTTCAGGTGCAACCCGTCTCCATCATGTACAGGTCTCACCTTCCCCAGAAGGTATCCCAATGGTCTGGGTATCTGAAGCCCTCCCTCCTGCACCAGCTTCACAGCCACGTGTTAAGCTGCAGTCGCTGAATGTTCCTCACCTCACTGTCTCACCCATTTAAAAACTTCCCGGCAGCCCTCTTTTCTCTCTGCCTTTGGGTTGGCGATGTCATTTCCTGTGCTGATGTCAGTTCCTGTGCTGATGTCACCTGCAATAAGGTTAGACTTCCATGATAGGAAATGACACCACTACAGGAACTGCCATCACCACAGGAACTGACAGCACCAACCCAAGGAAACCTAAACACATAAATCGAAAGCAAGTCACTAACACCAGTGCTTCACCGGACACTCACTGATGATGTTCCATAGTATGGTGATGAAACGTCTGGAAATGAATGTTCCAGCTCTTCGAGCAAACTTACATGCAGAGAAACCTATTCTCTAAAAAGCTGGAATGGATTCAGAGAGGCGAAAGTCAGCATGGCTTTGTGAAGGGCAGGTCTTCCCATACAAGCCTTATTGAATTATTTGAGGATGTGACAAAACAGGGTAGGGGTAGAACAGTGGATGTGGTGTGCATGGATTTTAGCAAAGTGTTTGATAAGGTACCCCATTCAGAAAGTAAGGTGGATCTCTGGATACAGAATTAACTGGCTCATAGAAGACAGAGGGTGGTAGTAGATGGAAAGTATTCAGTCTGGAGCTCGGTGATCAGTGGTGTTCCAAAGGGATTGGTTCTGGGATCTCTGCTCTTTGTGATATTTATAAATGACTTGGATGAGGAAGTGGAGGTGTGGGTTAGTAAGTTTGCTAATGATGTGAAAATTGTGGAGTTGTGGATAGTGTAGAGGGCTGTTATAGATTGCAATGGGACATTGACAGGATACAGAACTGAGCTGAGAAAGGGCAGATGGAGTTCACCAAGGAAAAGTATGAAGTGATTCATTTTGGAAAGTGAAATTTGAGTGCAGATTACAGGGTTAAAGGCAGGATTCTTGGCAGTGTGGAGGAACAGAGGGATCTTGGGGACCATGTCCACAGATCCCTCAAAATTGCCACCTAAGTTGATAGAATTGTTAAGAAGGCGTATGGTGTGTTGCCTTTCATTAGCAGGGGGTTTGAGTTTAAGAGCCACAAAGTTATGTTGCAGTTCTGTGGAGTCTTGGTTAGACCACACTCAGAATCTTGTTTCAGGAGCAGGAAGAGCGGGAGCATCAACAGGGCGCTGATGGGAAAGTGAATCACTGATTTAAATACTTATATAGGCGGAGCGCACACTGAGCAGGAAGGACACAGTACCGCTGAGTAAGTGAAGTAATATATTTGGGTGATTGCATTACCCGTACCAAAACTCAGGTAGTGTCTCCCATCCATCCTTCTCCTCGAATCAAAAACCAGGTTATGTGCGTTGGATAGATAAGGTAGTTAGTTGTGTTTTCGTTCTTTATTTTTCTACAGTCTTTTTGGGAATTTTACACATTGGGAATGAAGGTCAGGGCAGTTGAATGTTCCTCCTGCAGAATGTGGGAGGTAAAGGTTACCACTCATGTCCCTGCTGGCTGCATCTGCAGGAAATGTACCCAGCTTGAGCTTCTCGAAAACCACGTTAGGGAACTGGAGCTGGAGCTATATGAACTTTGGATCACTTGGGAGGCGGAGGGGGTTAGTGAGAGGAGGTAGTCACACCTCAGGTACAAGAAAGAGGCACATGGGCTACTGTCAGGGATTAGAAAGGAAACCGGCAGACAGTCCAGGGAACGGGAGGAACAGATTAGTTGTTATGGGGGACTTTAACTTTCCAAATATAGACTGGAAATACTATAGTTCGAGCACTTTAGATGGATCAGTTTTTGTCCAATGTGTGCAGGATGTTTTCCTGACACGGTATGTAGATAGGCCAACAAGGGGCGAGGCTGCACTGGATTTGGTACTGGGTAATGAACCCGGCCAGGTGTTTGATTTGGAGGGAGGTGAGCACTTTGGTGATAGTGACTACAATTTGGCCATGTTTACTTTAACGATGGAAAGGGATAGATTTATAACGTAGGGCAAGTGTTATTACTGGGGGAAAGGCAACTATGATGCAATAAGGCAAGATTTAGGATGCATTGGATGGGGAAGGAAACTGCAGGGAATGGGCACAATTGAAATGTGGAACTTATTCAAGGAATAGCTACCACATGTTCTTGATAAGTATGTACCTGTCAGGCAGGGAGGGAGTAGATGAGCGAGGGAGCTGTGGTTTACTAAAGAAGTTGAATCTGTTGTCAGGAGGAAGAAGGCATATGTTATACGAGATGTGAAGGCTCAGTTAGGGCACTTGAGAGTTACAAGTTAGCCAGGAAAGACCTAAAGAGAGAGCTAAGAAGAGCCAGGAGGGGACATGAGAAGTTGTTGGCAAATAGGATCAACTAAAACCCTAAATCTTTCTATCAGTATATCAGGACTAAAAGAATGACTAGAGAAAGATTAGTAGTGGGAAGTTGTGCATGGAGACCGAGGAGATGGGGAAGCGTTAAATGAATATTTTTCGTCAGCATTCACATTGGAAAAAGACAATGTTGTGGAGGAGAATACTGAGATACAGGTTACTAGACTAGACAGGATTGAGGTTCACAAGGAGGAGGTGTTGGCAAAACTAGAAAGTGTGAAAATAGGTGAGTCCCCTGGGCCAGCTGGGATTTAACCTAGGATTTTCTGGGAAGCCAGGGAGGAGATTGCCGAGCCTTTGGCTTTGATCTTTGTGTCGTCATTGTCGATAGGAATAGTACCAGAAAACTGGAGGATAGCCACTGTTGCCCCCTTATTCAAGAAGGGGAGTACAGATGACCCTGGTAAATATAGACCAGTGAGCCTTACCTCGGTTCTGGATAAAGTGTTGGAAAAGGTTATAAGAGATAGGATTTATAATCATCTGGAGAGTGATATGATTATGACAGTTAACACGGTTTTCTGAAGGGTGTGTCATGCCTCACAACCTTACTGAGTTCTTTGAGAAGGTGACCAAACACGTGGATGAGGATAAAGCAGTTGGTGTGGTGGATATGGATTTCAGTAAGGCGTTTGATAAGGTTTCCTAAGGTAGGCTATTGCACAAAATACAGAGTCATGGGATTGAGGGTGATTTAGCGGTTTCGATTAGAAATTGGCTTGCTGAAAAAAGACAGAGGTTAGTTGTTGATGGGAACTGTTCATCCTTAAGTTCAGTTGCTAATGGTGCACCACAAGGATCTGTTTTATGTCCACTGCGGTTTGTCATTTTCATAAATGACCTAGATGAGGGTGTAGAAGGATGGGTTAGTAAATTTGTGGATGACACAAAGGTTGATGAAGTTATGGATAGTGCTGAAGGATGTTGCAGCTTACAGAGGGACATAGATAAGCTGTAGAGCTGGGCTGAGAGGTAGCAAATGGAGTTGAATGTGGAAAAATGTGAGGTGATTCACTTTGGATGGAGTAACAGGATTGCAGAGTTCTGGGCTAATGGTAAGATTCCTGATAGTGCAGAAGAGCAGAGAGATCTCAATGTCCATGTGCATAGATCCCTGACAGTTGCCACCCTGCTTGATAGGGTTGTTAAGAAGGTATACGATGTGTTAGCTTTTGTTGGTAGAGGGATTGAGTTTTGGAACCATGGGGTCATGCTGCAGCTGGAAAGAACTCTGGTGTGGCCACACTTGGAGTATTGTGTACAGTTCAGGTCTCTGCATTATAGGAAGGATGTGAAAGCTTTGGAAAGGGTTCAGAGGTATGGAGGAAAGGTGTTATGAGAAAAGGTTGAGTGACTTGAGGCTGTTTTTGTAAGAGAGAAAGTCCAGAGTTAACTTAATTGAGACACATAGAGGGTTAGGTAGGGTGGACAGTGTAAGTCTTTTTCCTCAGATGGTGATGGCTAGCATGAGGGGACACAGGTATAAATTGAGGGGTGATAGTATAAGGACAGATGTAGTTTCTTTACTCAGTGAGTAGTAGGGGCATGGAATGCACTGTTTGCAACAGTATTAGACTCGCCAACTTTAAGGGCATTTACATTGTCATTGGATAAACGTATGGATGAAAATGGAATAGTGTAGGATAGTCTTGATTTCAGATTGGTTCCATGGGTTGGCACAACAACAAGGGCCGAAGGGCCTGCACTGCATTGTAATGTTCTATGTTGTGTTCAGTTCTGGTCAACTCATTATAGGAAAGATGTGAAAGCTTTAGACAGGATGCAGAGGAGATTAGCCAGGATGCTACCTGGACTGGAGGGCATGTGTTATGAAGAAAGGTTGAGGAGCTAGGGCTTTTCTCATTGGAGCGAAGAAGGATGAGAGGAGACTTGATCGAGGTGTACAAGATGATGAAGGGCATAGATAGATTGGATAGCCAGAGACTCCTTTCCATTGCGGAAAAGACTGTTTGTCAGCCTAAAATGGTCAATAATGCCATCGTTACATCACACGATCAGATTCTTAAAGTACCATTTCAATATACTTACACAAAGCGTAACAGTAAAATGTTAATTTTAAAGGAAAGGAAGCAGTGAAAAGTAACTATAGGCCAGTTAGCGGAGTGTCTTTTATTGAAAAAATGTTTGAGTCTGTTAAAAAGGATGTAATAGCAGAACATTTAGAAATGTATAATACAGCCTAAGAAAACTATTTTGCACGTTATACATGAATGTTCCAGATGAAGGAACTGAGGGCATTCTGGCTAATTTTGCAGATGATACAAAGGTAGGTAGAGGGACAGGTAGCATTGAGGAGGCAGAGAGGCTGCAGAAGGATTTGGACGGTTCAGGAGAGTGGGCAAAGAAGTGGCAGATGGAGTACAACGTGGGAAAGTGTGAGGTGATGCACTTTGGTCGGAAGAATAGAGGCATGGACTATTTTCTAAATGGGAGAAAATTCAGAAATCTGTAGTGCAAAGGGACTTGGGAGTTCTAGTCCAGGATTCTCTCAAGGTAAACTTGTAGGTTGAATCAGTAGTTAGGAAGCCAAACGCAATGTTGGTATTTATTTTGAAAGGACATGAATATAAAATCAGGGAGTATTGTACACAGCTTTGGGCCTCACATCTCAGGAAGGATGTACTAGCCCTGGAGCGGGTTCAGAGGAGATTCACAAGAATAGTCCCAAGAATGAAAAGCTTAACATTAGAGGAACGTTGTGTCCATACTCAATGGTGTTTAGAAGGATGAGGGGGCATCTAATTGAAACATACAGAATACTGAATGGCCTGGACAGAGTAGATGTTGGGAAGACGTTTCCATTGCCAGGAGAGACTCTGATCCGAAGGCACAACCTTAGAGTAAAAGGAAGACCTTTTCAAACGGAGATAAGAAAAAACGTCTTCAGCCAGAGAGTGGGGAGTCTATGGAATTCATTGCCACAGAAGGCTCCGGAGGCCAGTTTTTTGAGTATATTTAAGACGAAGATAGATAGGTTCTTGATTGTCAAGGGAATCAAGGGTTACGGGGATAAAGTGGGAGAATGAAGTTGAGAAACATATCAGCCATGATTGAATGGTGGAGCAGACTCGATGGGCTGAATGACTTAATTTCTGTTCCTATGTCTTGTGGTCTTATGGTCTAATATGATGAGGCAGTGTCTGACAGAAAATGCTGGAATTATTTTTGCGCTTAGAAGAAATTTAAACCAACAGCAACAACATTAACAAATGTCTCCACGAGGAAGTTGCTCCCCATTCTTTTCAGATGTAACCTGTCCACTCTAAGGCCCTCCCTCCTGCACATGGGATCCAAAGCAACTTAGCAAGGTGGATCCAAAATTGGCTTAGTGACAAGAGAACAGTCAAAATAAACTGCAGATGCTGGAATACGAAGTAGCCAGGCAGGAGGCTGGGAGAACAAAGCAAGCCAGGCAGCATCAGGAGGTGGAGAAGTTGACATTTCAGGTGTAACCTCTCTTCAGCTCTGATGCTGCCTGGTTTGCCATGTTTTTCTGGCCTCTTGCCTGTCTACCTAGTAACAGGAGAAGGCGATTATAGGACTGTAGCCCAGTGTGCACAGGTATACCACAGGGATCAGTGCTGGGTCCCTTATTGTTTGTGAAAATCATAAATGATGTTAGTGAGGATTTGGAGAGAATGATAAGTTTGTGGATGACGCAAAGATTGGCGGGGTGGTTGACAGTGAGGAGGAAGGTGTTAGATTACAGATTAGATTATATTCCTTACAGCGTGGAAACAGGCCCTTCGGCCCAACAAGTCCACACCAACCCTCCAAAGAGCAATCCACCTAGATTCACCTCTATACATTTACCCCTGACTAATGCACCTAACGCCATGGACAATTAGCTTAGCCAATTCACCTGACCTGCACATCTCTGGTTTGTGGGAGGAAACCGGAGCACCCAGAGGAAGCCCACGCAGACACGGGGAGAATGTGAAAACTTCACACAGACAGTCACCCGATGCCAGAATCGATCCCAACTCCCTGGCGCTGAGGCAGCAGTGCTAACCAATGACCTGCCGTTCCACCCTAAGAGGAGGATAGAAAAGAGGGTGATACGTGTATGGAATGAGCTGCCAGAAGATGTGGTGGCGGCTGGTACAATTGCAACATTTAAGAGGCATCTGGATGGGTACATGAATAGGAAGGGTTTGGAGGGATATGGGCCGGGTGCTGGAAGGTGGGACTAGATTGGGTTGGGATATCTGGTCGGCATGGACAGGTTGGACCGAAGGGTCTGTTTCTGTGCTGTACATCTCTATGACTCTATGATGAGCAGATTACCTTCAAACTAATTTAACACTGATAACTTAGAAGAGGGAACAAGACAAGAGAGTACTCAATGAATGGCAGGACAAGAGGAGGAACGAAGAGATCTTGGGGTGTTTGTGCACAGACCAATGAAGGCAGCAGGACAGGTTCATAGGGCAGTTTGGAAGGAATACAGGACACTTACCTTTATCAGGAGAAAGTGAGGTCTGCAGATGCTGGAGATCAGAGCTGAAAATGTGTTGCTGGAAAAGCGCAGCAGGTCAGGCAGCATCCAGGGAACAGGAGAATCGACGTTTCGGGCATAAGCCCTTCTTCAGGCTTATGCCTTACCTTTATCAGTCCAAGCATAGATTATAAGAACAGGGAGGGTTATTTGGAGCTGTACAGAACTTTGGTTAGATCACAGCTAGAGTACCATGTGCAGTTCTGGTCACCACATTATAGGAGGGATCTGATTGCACTGGAGGGATTGCAGAGGAGGTTCACCAGGATGTTGCCTGGGATGGGGCATTTCAGAGATGAAGAGATGCTGGATAAACTCAGGTTATTTTCTTTGGAGTGTAGAGGCTGTGGGGGACCTGTTAGAGGTGTACAAACCTGATGGCCTCTTCCAAACTGAAAATGTGTTGCTGGAAAAGCGCAGCAGGTCAGGCAGCATCCACTCTGATCTCCAGCATCTGCAGACCTCACTTTCTCCCCTTCCAAACTGTATGTTTCTATGGATGGAGAAATATTTCCCAGAACAATTTGACTAAATCTGAACTGCCCTCTGAGGTGGCACAGAGAACCCCTCAGCAATTAAGGAGGGACAACAAATATAGACCTTGTCAGTGACACCCATATCCCATGATAGAGCAAAAGAAAGTGATTGAAGATGTAGTGTACACAATGGGGATTAGTAATCATTGCAAAGCCTTTATCCGAATGAGTTTATTCAGCACATCACAGTGAACAATCACAACTAACTTTATTTCAACAGTTCCAAGCACGTTTCTGAAGTTTGGATGATATTATTTCATTTGAAAGAGTACAAGAGATCATAGTTTAATCCACTGAGTGTCCCTGTCATAGAGGGAACTTTAACATTGCAGACTAATTAACAGATATCAGATTATTGCAGATCCATTAATCATAAATGAAAGCATCATCATTGTCTAAATTAGTTATTGCAATCATAGAAACAGAGTAAATAAGAAAAGGACAAGGCCATTCAGCCCTTCAAGCCTGCTTCACTATTGAGTATTGTCACGGCTGATCATCCGACTCAGTCCCCTGTTCCCAATTTCTTCTCATACCCTTAGATCCCTTTAGCCCTAACAACTATATCTAACTCCTTTTTGAAACATTCAATGTTTTAGCTCAAATGCTTTCTGTGTTAGAGAATTCCTCAGGCTCCCCACTTTTCACACCATTGCATCCTAAATGGTGCCCCCAGTGACCTAAATCTGTGACCCCTGGTCCGTGATTCCCTGGTCATCAGGCCCATCCTTCCTGTGCTTATTCTGTCCAGTCCTGTTAGAATCTTGTAGTTTTCAATGGGATTCCCCTCATTCTTCAAAATACCCGTGAATACAGAAAAATAAACCAAAGAACTTGTAGGGGTTGGACGTCAGAAATGGAAACAAATTTCTAGAAAAACCCAGCAGGTGTGATAGCATCTGAGGAGAGAAACCAAAGTTAACATTTTAGGTTCAGTGACCTTGCTTCAGGACTGACAGTATCTTAAAAAAAGGTGGTACATATGCTGAAGACAGGGGGTGGAGGAAAGGTGTGAGAGGATAGATGCAGACAGAGCACAGAGGGAGAGAAAAACAGGCAAGCACAAGGAAAAAATTGGAAGCCAAGAAAGAAGAAAAATTGATAATGGGGACCATAAGTGGGTGAAAACGAATGTGGGGGATGAGTAAAAGACAGGGAAGATGATGTTCAGGCTGTAGAATTATTGAACTCAATATTGAGTCCTGCAGGCTGCCCAAGTGGAAAATGAGATGCTGTTGTTCCAGCCTGTACTGAACCTCACTGGAACACTGCAGCAAACCCGGGAAAGAATGTAGGCCGAACCGGTCCAGTCTCTCTTCAGATATCAGTCCTGCCATCACAGGAATCAGAAACCCCAGGAGGAGCAGCTAGCATCACGGAGAAGAGGGGGTGGGGTCCTGTCACAGTGTCACCGAGAGGAGGAGGTGGGGACCCTGTGACACTGTCACCGAGAGGAGGAGGTGGGGACCCTGTGACACTGTCACTGAGAGGAGGGAGTGGGGACCCTGTGACAGTGTCACCGAGAGGAGGAGGTGGGGACCCTGTGACACTGTCACTGAGAGGAGGGAGTGGGGACCCTGTGACAGTGTCACCGAGAGGAGGGTTGGTGACCCTGTGACAGTGTCACCGAGAGGAGGGGGTGGGGACCCTGTGACAGTCGGTGTCACTGAGAGAAGGGGGTGGGGACCCTGTGATGGTCAGTGTCACCGAGAGGAGGGGGTGGGGACCCTGTGACACTGTCACTGAGAGGAGGGGGTGGGGACCCTGTGACACTGTCACTGAGAGGAGGGGGTGGGGACCCTGTGACACTGTCACTGAGAGGAGGGGGTGGGGACCCTGTGACGGTCAGTGTCACCGAGAGGAGATGGTGGGGACCCTGTGACAGTGTCACTGAGAGGAGGGGGTGGGGACACTCTGACGGTCAGTGTCACCGAGAGGAGGGGGTGGGGACCCTGTGACACTGTCACTGAGAGGAGGGAGTGGGGACCCTGTGACAGTCTGTGTCACTGAGAGGAGGGGGTGGGGACCCTGTGACACTGTCACTGAGAGGAGGGGGTGGGGACACTGTGACACTGTCACTGAGAGGAGGGGGTGGGGACCCTGTGACACTGTCACTGAGAGGAGGGAGTGGGGACCCTGTGACGGTCAGTGTCACCGGGAGGAGGGGTGGGGACCCTGTGATACTGTCACTGAGAGGAGGGGGTGGGGACCCTGTGACACTGTCACTGAGAGGAGGGGGTGGGGACCCTGTGACACTGTCACTGAGAGGAGGGGGTGGGGACCCTGTGACACTGTCACTGAGAGGAGGGGGTGGGGACCCTGTGACACTGTCACTGAGAGGAGGGGGTGGGGACCCTGTGACACTGTCACTGAGAGGAGGGGGTGGGGACACTGTGACACTGTCACTGAGAGGAGGGGGTGGGGACACTGTGACGGTGTCACTGAGAGGAGGGGGTGGGGACCCTGTGACAGTGTCACCGAGAGGAGGGGGTGGGGACCCTGTGACACTGTCATTGAGAGGAGGGGGTGGGGACCCTGTGACACTGTCACTGAGAGGAGGGGCTGGGGACCCTGTGACGGTCAGTGTCACCGAGAGGAGATGGTGGGGACCCTGTGACAGTGTCACTGAGAGGAGGGAGTGGGGACCCTGTGACGGTCAGTGTCACCGGGAGGAGGGGTGGGGACCCTGTGACACTGTCACTGAGAGGAGGGAGTGGGGACCCTGTGACGGTCAGTGTCACCGGGAGGAGGGGTGGGGACCCTGTGATACTGTCACTGAGAGGAGGGGGTGGGGACCCTGTGACACTGTCACCGAGGGGAGGGGGTGGGGACCCTGTGACAGTGTGACTGAGAGGAGGGGGTGGGGACCTTGTGACACTGTCATTGAGAGGAGGGGGTGGGGACCCTGTGACACTGTCACTGAGAGGAGGGGGTGGGGACCCTGTGACGGTCAGTGTCACCGAGAGGAGATGGTGGGGACCCTGTGACAGTGTCACTGAGAGGAGGGGGTGGGGACCCTGTGACACTGTCACTGAGAGGAGGGAGTGGGGACCCTGTGACGGTCAGTGTCACCGGGAGGAGGGGTGGGGACCCTGTGATACTGTCACTGAGAGGAGGGGGTGGGGACACTGTGACGGTGTGTGGTGTAAAATTATGTCCCAATACATGTGTGAATCATAATGTAACACATGTATTGGGCCAAGCAGTGGAATGTGGTGAAAGGGTTAAAATTGTGTCCCAATACATGTGTGAATCTAACCGGAATGGAGGTGTTGCTTAGTCCCGTGTGAATCTTATTACACACCTCCCTGTGTGAATCTTCTTATCTGTATGTAACCAGAATGGAATGTGTTTTTTAGCCTTGCTCTGCTGTTCACATGAATGTTTATATCTGGAAAAGAGTATATCAGCTGGAAAAGTCTCCAGTTCGGTGAGTCTGCTCCGGGGTTGCGTTTAACCGCCGAGCGTGGGTTGTTGGCAACCGCTCTACGAGAACTGACGGCTCCCAGTTCCGGTAACATGTAGAGTGAGTATAAGCCAGACCCGTTGTAAGTATGAGACCTGGTTGTGGCGATGCTGCGGGGAATAAAATGCTCATATTCTAGCAGACTCGCCTCTTGGTCGTTTGTTCTGTGTCAGACTACTCTCCTACGAACCTGACCTTGAGAATTTTTTAAAACACGGTGTCACTGAGAGGAGGGGGTGGGGACCCTGTGACAGTGTCACCGAGGGGAGGGGGTGGGGACCCTGTGACAGTGTGACTGAGAGGAGGGGGTGGGGACCCTGTGACACTGTCACTGAGAGGAGGGGGTGGGGACACTGTGACACTGTCACTGAGAGGAGGGGGTGGGGACACTGTGACGGTGTCACTGAGAGGAGGGGGTGGGGACACTGTGACACTGTCACTGAGAGGAGGGGGTGGGGACACTGTGACACTGTCACTGAGAGGAGGGGGTGGGGACCCTGTGACACTGTCACTGAGAGGAGGGGGTGGGGACACTGTGACACTGTCACTGAGAGGAGGGGGTGGGGACACTGTGACGGTGTCACTGAGAGGAGGGGGTGGGGACCCTGTGACAGTGTCACCGAGGGGAGGGGGTGGGGACACTGTGACAGTGTCACCGAGAGGAGGGGGTGGGGACCCTGTGACAGTGTCACCGAGGGGAGGGGGTGGGGACCCTGTGACAGTGTGACTGAGAGGAGGGGTTGAGAAGCCTAGTAGATGAGCAGAGAGACTGAATGCAGACCTGAGTGGGACTGGGGCAAAAACAGGAATAGGATTTCTCTCATCTATCCTCAAGAACAAGTGTAATTTAAGAGGAAGATTTTTAGATTAGATTAGATTACATTACAGTGTAGAAACAGGCCCTTCGGCCCAACAAGTCCACACCGACCCGCCGAAGCGTAACCCACCCATACCCCTACATTTACCCCTTACCTAGCACTACGGGCAATTTAGTATGGTCAATTCACCTAACCTGCACATCTTTGGACTGTGGGAGGAAACCGGAGCACCCGGAGGAAACCCACGCAGACACGGGGAGAACGTGCAAACTCCACACAGTCAGTCGCCTGAGGCGGGAATTTTCTATTCTGTTAATGTACGCCTGGGGAGCCGAGTGTCCCCACCCCCTCCTCTCAGTGACAGTGTCACAGGGTCCCCACCCCCTCCTCTCAGTCACACTGTCACAGGGTCCCCACCCCCTCCCCTCATGGTTATCCCATTCCTGAAATCCGAGACGCATCTCATACTCTGAGTGAGTATGAACAGCAAGTGCCTCTGACTGGAGCAGTGTGAGCCCTAGGCTTCGGAGACAGGAGCAGCCAGGTGGACCATGGGGCTTTCACCAGGAGGAAAAATTGTGGGTAATACATTTCAGGATGTGGTCACCCCCCACCCGCTCCCCCAGCTTAAGGAAATGTCAGGACAGGGTGAATGGGTGACTGACAGACAGAAGAAGGGGATCAGGCAGGTCAGGAGGGAATTCCCCAAGTGTAGTTCAAATGCACACCAAAATGGTGAGCGATGGTTCATTTGTGGAGCCCAGCCAGAGCCAATGCCATGGCATTGTGGGTGTTCCAGATACTCAAGGTGAGGGTGAGGGAGGAAGAAGTGTGGAAGGGCGGTAGTGATCGGGGATTCACCTCTGAGGGCATTTCAAAGCCGTGACATGTCAATGTTGTGTTGCCTCCTGGGTGCCAGACCCTGATATGTCATGGAATAGCTGAAAGGCACTGGGAGGGGTACAGTGAACAGCTGGAAGGTATGGTCCATGTTGGGACCAATGAGAGAGGGAGAAAGAGAAATGAGGTCCTGCAAGTAGACATAGGGAGTTAGGTCAGAAATTGAAAGGCACATCTTCAAAGATAGTAACCTCTGGAGCATGGCAACTTAACAAATTGTTCAGATGAGGAGTTGAGATGGGATTGGAGGTTAAAATGTGAGTAAGTGAGCCTGGAAGGCAGAGAAATTGTCGGCGAGAGAAGAAAGAAGTGAGTTTAGCAAGCTAAATGGAATATATTTTAATACAAAGTGCCTGAGGAATGTAGCAGTGACCTGAGGGCACAGACAGGCACATGAGAGGATTATATCGTACCTGTAACTGAGACCTGGCTGAAAGATGGACATGACTGGCAGCTCAACATTACTGGTTATAGGGCACATTCCCGATGAAGGGCTTATGCCCGAAACGTTGACTTTTCTGCTCCTTAGACGCTGCTTGACCTGCTGTGCTTTTTCAGTCCCACATTTTTTGACTCTGATGTCCAGCATCTGCAATCCCCATTTTCTCCTGGTCATTGGGCATTCTGACAAAATAGAGAGTGGGATAGAAGAGGAAGGAGGTTTCACAATATCGATCAAATAATCAATTATCACAGTGAGGAGGGAATGTCATCTTGGAGAGATCATCAAATTAAGCCATATAGCTTTTTACCAATAACACAAAGGGACAAAATGAACAAACACTCTGTTAGGCATGTAATATTCAGGGATAGATAAATGGTCAAATGTGTAATCAAACTTCAGAGAATAATTTCAGAATTCATTGGTTTGTGGTGAAATAGGTGGCAATGAATTATCAAGTAATGTATCCAACATCAAAACCTCATCCCCTGAAGGACAGCAGCATCAACTCAGGGGAGGAGGAACTGGAAAACTCAGGAGGATCTTTATGTGGAATGCACACACAGGGTGACACCTGAATAATTTCCCCAGAAATGGTAATCGTTGGAAATGTTCTTGTGAAGCCACAGACCCTTGTAGCGTCTCACTACATGTACAACATGTCCAGAGGAAAGATTATTGTACACATGTTGTGCAACAGCTCTTGCATCAGACCAGCCATCTTTCCCCTCCATTAACTGCTTTATATAACTTTCATTAATTGGTTTTGGATCAATTGCATAGGAGACAACAGCATTAACCCCATTGAGTCTGAAAAAGTGAAAACAGTTGGGGCCAATGAAACAATGATTGTCAAACCCACCGACAGGGTCATAGACCCGTACAGACCATTTTACCCAGTCGTATTTACTTATCAAGCCATTTGCTATGTAACTTACACATTCACAGTTATTTCTTCCACCCTTTTCAGTTATCATTTTCTCAACATCTATTTTTGCCTGCTCAGCAAACTCATTGATGCACTTATCTATCATGGATTTCATTTTATTCTCTACTTTGCCCATTTTCTCATTCCACTCTCTCTTTAATGCCTCTACATCGGTCCCAGTGAGAGCGGAGTGACCCACCAGGGCAATCAGGCCAATGCAGAAGAGCTCCTTGAGACTGCAGCAGAGTTTTTCCATCAGACGCCGGTTCCTCTGGTCATATTCCATGGCAGTTTCCAGAATGGGTTTGCCAAAGATGCCAGGATGTCCCATCACTGCATCATAGAGAGTGTGAAGGTTCTGGTCACCTTTAGTCTCATTGAAGTGTGTGAGGAATTCTTCTTTCTCATTCTCCCGGAATTCCGGTTTTGTGTTCAGGATGTCCATGTACTTCCTGAATTGGTTTTTCAGATTCTCTTCAGCAGGGAAGTACTGATTATTGACTGTGCTTTGGTCGATAGCCTGAAGCACTTGCTGAATCTGACCTGAAATGACATCCAGCTTATTCTTGACTATCTGGAACTGCTCCTTCATATATCTCAGCTCCTCACTCTCCACATTACCCATAGCAAGTTTAATAATTGCTGCTGCTACCCCAAAGATAGCTCCTACCACTCCAGCTGCAGAGGCGAATTTTCCTAAACTCTCAACAATTGACATCGCATTTCTCACTGCAACCACTGCAGTCGCAGCCTCGGTGCTGGCTTTTGCCAGTTCCAGGGAATCTACTGCTGTTCCTGCCATACTGATGGGCTGAGCACTGTGTTTGGATGGTCGTTTCCTTCAGTTGTCCCTGAAAAAAACGGATAAAAGTTATTTATGACTCCACAATGTATCAGAGAGAGTGAAGACCATAAGAACAAGAGCAGGAGTAGGCCATTCAGCCCCTTGAATCATGGCTCAACTCATCTTAAACTCAACTTCATTTTCCTGCTTCTCTCCATAACCCTTGAACCCATTACTAATTAGAAATCTTTCTATCTCCTCCTCAAATTTACTCCATGTTCCAGCATCCACCGCGTTCTGGAATTCCAGGGATTCATGACCCTTTGAGCAAAGTAATTCCTCCCTATCTCTGTTTTAAATCTGCTACCCCTTATCCTAAAGCTATCACCTCATATTCTAGATAGCCCCATGTGAGGAAATATCCTCTCTGCATCTTTGTCAATCCCCTTTAGCAGCTTATAAACCTCAATAAGATCTCATCTCATTCTTCTAAACTCCAGACAGTATAAGATCAAACTGTTTAATTTCCCTTCATAAGATGAATCCCTCATCTCTAGAATCAATCTAGTGAGCCTCCTGTGAACTGACTCCAATACAACTACATCCCTCCTCAGCTCACTACCACTTTCTCATGGACAACGCAGGATGGGCAATAAATGCTGGCCTGGCAGCGATGCCCATCTCCCACAAATGAATAAATAAAAAGGAGACCAAAATTGTATGCAATATACCAGACACAGTCTCACTGATGTGAAAAGTGAGAACTGTAGATGCTGGAGTTTAGAGACAAGAGTGTGGTGCTGGAAAAGCACAGCAGGTCAGGCAGCGTCAAGGAGCAGGAGAATCGATGTTTCGGGCAAAAGCCTTTCATACGGAATGAGGCTGTGAGCCGAGAGGGTGGCAAGATAAATTGTAGGGTGGAGGGGCTGTGGTAAAGGTAGCTAAGAGTGCAATTGGGGGGGGGGGGGTAAAGGTGATAGATCGGCAAGGACGGCGGAGCGGATAGATGGGAAGGAAGATTTACAGGTGGTACAGGTCATGAGGGCAGTGCCAAATTGGAGGGTTGGAACTGGGATTAGGTAGGGGGGGAGGGGAAATGAGGAAACTAGTGAAATCCACATTGATACCATGGGGTTGGAGGGTCCCAAGACAGAAGATGAGGCATTCTTCCTCCAGGCGTCAGGTGGTTAGGGAGGTGCAGGACCTGCATGTCCTTGGCGGAGTGGGAGGGGGAGTTGAAGTGTTTGGCCACGGGGTGGTGGGGTTGGTTGGTGTGGGCATCCTGGAAATGTTCCCTGAAGCTCTGTGTGAGTCGGTGTCCTGTCTCCCCAATGTAAAGGAAATTGCGTCAGGAGCAACGGATACAGTAAATGATGTGTGGAAGTGCAGGTGAAACTTTGGATGTGGAAGGCTTCTTTAGGGCCTTGGATGGAGATGAGGGGGGAGGTGTTGGCGCAAGTTTTGTAATTCCTATGGTGGCAGGTAAAGGTGCCAGGAGAGGAGAGTGGGTTGGTGGGGGGGCGTGGACCTGACGAGGGAGTCGCAGAGGAAACGATCTTTACGGAAAGCGGATGGAGTTGGAGAGGGAAATATATCTCTGATGGTGAGGTCCGTTTGTAGGTAGCTGAAATAGCAGAAGATGATGCGATGTATATGGAGGTTGGTGGGTGGAAGGTGAGGACTAGGGGGTGTTCTGTCCTTGTTGCGGTTGGAGGGGTGAGGTTCAAGGGTGGAGTTGCGGGAAGTGGATGAAATGCACTGGAGGGCATCATCAGCAACATGGGAGAGCAAATTGTGGTTTTTAAAGAAGGAGGCCATTTGGGATGTTCTGTGGTGAAATTGGTCTTCCTGGGAGCAGATGCGGCAGAGGCAGAGGAATTGATAATAAGGGATAGCATTTTTACAGGAGGCAGGGTGGGAGGAGGTGTGGTCCAGATAGCCGTGGGAGTCGGTCGGTTTGTAGAAGATGTCACTGTTGATAGAGATAGAGAAGTTCAGGAAGGGGAGGGAGATGTCTGAGATGGTCCAGGTGAACTTAAGGTCAGGGTGGAATGTGTTGGTGAAGTTGATGAACTGTTCAAATTCCTCGTGGGACCATGAGGTGGCGCCAATGCAGTCATCAATGTAGTGGAGGAAAAGTTAGGGAATGGTGCTGGTGTAACTGCAGAAGATGGACTGTTCCACATAACCGACAAAGGAACAGGCATAGCTGGGGCCCTTGTGGGTGCCCATGGCTACCCCTTTGATCTGGAGGAAGTGGGAGGATTCGAAGGAGAAATTATCGAGGGTGAGGACCAGTTCACCAAATGAATGAGAGTGTCAGTGGAAGGGTACCAGTGGGGATGTCGGGAGAGGAAGAAGCAGAGGGCATGGAGGCCCTGGTCATGATGGATAGAGGTGTAGAGGGACTGGATGCCCATGGTGAAGATGAGGCATTGGGGTCCAGGGAAACGAAAGCCTTGGTGGAGGTGGAGGGTGTGGGTGGTGTCCCCAACATATGTGGGGAGTTCCTGGAACGGAGAGATCGGAGAGTATCAAGGTATGTGGAGATGAGTTCGGTCAGGCAGGAGCAGGCCGAAACAATGGGTCAGACGGGGTAGTCAAGCTTGCGGATCTTGGGTAGGAGGTAAAACCAGGCGGTGAGGGGTTCCTGAAGTATGAGTTTGGAAGCTGTGGGTGGGAGATCCTCTGAGGTGATGAGGTTGTGGATGGTCTGGGAGATGATGGTTTGGTGATGGGAGGTGAGGTCGTGGTCGAGGGGGCAGTAGAAGGAGGTGTCTTCAAGTTGGCACTTGGCTTCAGCGGTGCAGAGGTCAGTGCGCCAAACTACCACTGCCTTTATACATGAAACATTTCAATTAGTTCTTAAAAGTGACTGAGGACATCATGGTGCCAGTTTTGTTAAGAACTATCAAGAGCAAGTTATTTGCAATTTTAAGGAGAACCCCACAGGGAAGGCATTCCAAGAGTTATGGGGAGCATCAAAAACGGTTGATATTTGTTTTCACTTTCAGAAAGGGGCACAGCACGAAGGAGAGTCCATTGCCCAATATGTGACTGCCTTAAAGACCTTAGCAGAAGATTGCAAATTTAGAGGGTCCCTCCAAGATAAGGACCAGTTAGTTTGTGGCCACGACATGAAGCCACCCAGCGGAAGCTACTAACCAGGAAAGACCTGGATTTCAAGGCAGCTTTTGAAATTGCTGTCCCGGTGGAGTTGGCCCCCAGTGAAGGAACACAGTGACGATGCCCCAGTGCACAGAGTAGTGGACACTCAGCAGAGTGTGGTACCAACTGTAGAATGTCCTTAATGTGGCAGAATGGCCACAAAGGAGTTACTGCAATGGACTCGAGAGGCCTAGTGCTGCAGGTGCAAGTTGGGTACAAATTAAATAAGACAAAGGGAGTCAGAAAGAAACAATCCTGAGGCCAAGGCATAAGGTACATGCTGCCAGACAGGGAGTAGACCGGGAGTCAGCTTGGTCTGTGGGAGAAGCAGGAGGCTAAGAGTCAGCAGATTCTGGATCAGTGGTGCTGGAAGAGCACAGCAATTCAGGCAGCATCCGAGGACAGGCAAAATCGACGTTTCGGGCAAAAGCCCTTCATCAGGAATAAAGGCAGAGAGCCTGAAGCGTGGAGAGATAAGCTAGAGGAGGGTGGGGGTGGGGAGAGAGTAGCATAGAGTACAATAGGTCAGTGGGGAAAGAGATGAAGGTGATAGGTCAGGGAGGAGAGGGTGGAGTGGATAGGTGGAAAAGGAGCTGGGCAGGTCGGACAAGTCCGGACAAGTCAAGGGGATCGTGTTGCGGAGGTTAGAAACTAGGATGAGGTGGGGGAAGGGGAAATGAGGAAGCTGTTGAAATCCACATTGATGCCCTGGGGTTGAAGTGTTCCGAGGCGGAAGATGAGGCGTTCTTCCTCCAGGCGTCTGGTGGTGAGGGAGCGGCGGTGGAGGAGGCCCAGCACCTCCATATCCTCGGCAGAGTGGGAGGGGGAGTTGAAATGTTGAGCCACAGGGCGGTTTGGTTGATTGGTGCGGGTGTCTCGGAGATGTTCCCTAAAGCGCTCTGCTAGGAGGCGCCCAGTCTCCCCAATGTAGAGGAGACTGCATTGGGAGCAACGGATACAATAAATGATATTGATGGATGTGCAGGTAAAACTTTGATGGATGTGGAAGGCTCCTTTAGGGCCTTGGATGGAGGTGAGGGAGGAGGTGTGGGCACAGCTTTTACAGTTCCTGCGGTGGCAGGGGAAAGTGCCAGGATGGGAGGGTGGGTCATAGGGGGGCGTGGACCTGACCAGGTAGTCACGGAGGGAACGGTCTTTGCGGAAGGCGGAGAGGGGTGGGGAGGGAAATATATCCCTGGTGGTGGGGTCTTTTTGGAGGTGGCGGAAATGTCGGCGGATGATTTGGTTTATGCGAAGGTTGGTAGGGTGGAAGGTGAGCACCAGGGGCGTTCTGTCCTTGTTACGGTTGGAGGGGTGGGGTGTGAGGGTGGAGGTGCGGGATGTGGACGAGATGCGTTGGAGGGCATCTTTAACCACGTGGGAAGGGAAATTGCAGTCTCTAAAGAAGGAGGCCATCTGGTGTATTCTATGTTGGAACTGGTCCTCCTGGGAGCAGATACGGCGGAGGTGGAGGAATTGGGAATACGGGATGGCATTTTTGCAAGAGGTAGGGTGGGAAGAGGTGTAATCCAGGTAGCTGTGGGAGTCGGTGGGTTTGTATAAAATGTCAGTGTCAAGTCGGTCGTCACTGATGGAGATGGAGAGGTCCAGGAAGGGGAGGGAGGTGTCAGATGGTCCGGGTAAATTTAAGGTCAGGGTGGAATGTGTTGGTGAAGTTGATGAATTGCTCAACCTCCTTGCGGGAGCACGAGGTGGCGCCAATGCAGTCATCAATGTAGCGGAGGGAGAGGTGGGGAGTGGTGCCGGTGTAATTACGGAAGATCAACTGCTCTACGTAGCCAACAAAGAGACAGGCATAGCTGGGGCCCATACGTGTGCCCATGGCTACCCCTTTGGTCTGGAAGAAGCGGGAGGATTCAAAGGAGAAATTGTTAAGGGTGAGGACCAGTTCGGCCAAACGAATGAGAGTGTCGGTGGAAGGGTACTGTTGGGGACGTCTGGAGAGGAAAAAATGGAGGGCTTGGAGGCCCTGGTCATGGCGGATGGAGGTGTAGAGGGATTGGATATCCATGGTGAAGATGAGGCGTTGGGGGCTGGGGAAACGGAAGTCTTGGAGGAGGTGGAGGGCGTGGGTGATGTTTCGAACGTATGTGGGGAGTTCCTGGACTAGGGGGGATAGGACAGTGTCGAGGTAGGTGGAGATGAGTTCAGTGGGGCAGGAGCATGCTGAGACAATGGGTCGGCCAGGGTGGTCAGGCTTGTGGATCTTGGGAAGGAGGTAGAACCGGGCAGTGCGGGGTTCCCGGACTATGAGGTTGGAAGCTGTGGGTGGGAGATCTCCTGAGGTGATGAGGTTCTGTATGGTCTGGGAGATGATGGTTTGGTGATGGGGGGTGGGGTCATGGTCAAGGGGGCGGTAGGAAGAGTTGTCCTCGAGTTGGCGTTTGGCTTCAGCGATGTAGGAGTCAGTGCGCCAGACTACCACTGCACCCCCTTTGTCCGCTGGCTTGATGGTGAGGTCAGGATTGGAGCAGAGGGATTGGAGGGCTGCGCGTTGTGAGGGTGAGAGGTTGGAGTGGTGGAGTGGGGTCAACAGGTTGAGGCAGTTAATGTCAGCAGAGTTTCAGTTCAACAGCCTGTTACGAGGTGGACGGTTGGGTGGATTGTCCATGATAAAATTATCCATTTTGTTCAGGGATATGAAGGTTAGATGGATTAGCCATAGGAAATTCAGGGTTACAGGGATAGGATGGAGGGGTGATTCTGAGTGGACTGCTCTTTGAAGAGTTGCTGTGTACTTGTTGGACCAAATGGCCTGTTGCCATACTGTAAGAGTTCTAGGATTCTAGGGTGTCACTGCAGGATGAAATCAATCATTTCTGGGTTAGATTAGATTAGATTACTTACAGTGTGGAAACAGGCCCTTCGGCCCAACAAGTCCACACCGCCCCGCCGAAGCGCAACCCACCCATACCCCTACATTTACCCCTAACCTAACACTACAGGCAATTTAGCATGGCCAATTCACCTGACCTGCACATCTTTGGACTGTGGGAGGAAACCGGAGCACCCGGAGGAAACCCACGCAGACACGGGGAGAACGTGCAAACTCCACACAGTCAGTCGCCTGAGGCGGGAATTGAACCCGGGTTTCTGGCGCTGTGAGGCAGCAGTGCTAACCACTGTGCCACCGTCCGCCCACAAGGGTTCTTCCTAAAGTAGAGGGAGAGACAGTAAAATTGGATACGGGCGCAGTGGTGTCCCTGATTCCCAAATCGGTCTGTTGAGAGAAATGGACAGCACTGTCGTTGAAGCCTGTCAAGGTATATACAACGGGTATACACGGAACAAGTTATGCCACTGAAGGGCTATGTACTGCTGAAAGTACAGTTAAGGGACCAGGGTGCAGAATTGCCACTTTATCTAGTTAAAGGCAAATACCCTGCATTATTCGGATACTCCAGGTTCTAAAAATTAAGATTGAATTGAGGAATGGTTGATAGATTGGTGGACTTGAACATCAGTTTGCAAGAGATCCTGTACAGGTACAAAGATGTCTTCAAAGGAACTCTGCAGGAAATGAAAGGAGTTGACACTAATTTACAGGTGAAGCCTCATCCCAAGAGTCTGAAGGTGCACCCGGTACCCGATGCCATCTGGCCTAAGGTGAAGGTGGAGCTGGAATGGCTGGTGAACCTGAGAGCGTTGGAACCAAATCTGCTACTCCCATCATTCCGGACTTAAACACAGATGACAGCTGAGGATTTGTGGTGATCAAAAAGATCACAGCCAACCAGGCCTAAAAGTGGATCATTACCTCCCCTTCCACTCGGAGGTAACATATCCAGTGGACTGACATGGGGAATGGAAATTTTCAAAATGGATCTGTCACAGGCCAAAGGAGTCTTAACCACCGCTGATGATACTGATACTTGGGAACATTTCCCCTACAAACAGCTTGGTTTTAGCATCATGTCAGTGCTGGCTATGTTCCAGGGGACCATGGATCAATATTGAGTGGGTTACCAGGAATCCAGTGTGATCTGGATGATATTCTGATTACTGGATTCTCTTTGGAAAATCCATGATTTTAAAACTTTAGAAGGAATCCTAAAAAGAGTGTGTGAGTATAACCTGCAAGTAAGAGAAAAATGCAAGTATTTTAAAGAGTCGATGATTGCACAATGTTCAGCACCATTCCTGGCTCCACACTGAAGCAGCCAATGTCCAAATGCAGCAAGGCATTTGCATACAGAACTGGCTTGAAGGTAGAAGACAGAGGGTGGTGGTGGAGGGTTGCCTTTCAGACTGGAGGCCTATGATCAGTGGTGTGACACAAGGATTAGTGCTGGATCCATTGATTATCATCATTTATGTGTATTTTTAAAATTTATTTGTGGGACTTGGGCATCGCTGGCTAGCCAGCATTGCTAGCCCATCCCTATTTGCCCTTGAGAAGGTGGTAGTGAGTGCTTTCTTGAACTTGCTGTGGGTTGACCCACAAGGCCGGTTGGCAGGGAATTCCAGGATTTTGACTCGACGACTGTGAAGGAATGGCAGTATATTTCCAAGTCAGGATGGTGAGTGGCTTGGAGGGGAACTTGCAGGGGGTGGTGTTCCCAAGTACCTGTTGTCCTTGTCCTTCTAGATGGAAGTGGTTAAGGTTTTGAAGGTGTTGTCTAAGGATCTTTGGTGAATTTCAGCTGTACATTTTGTAGATAGTATACACTGCTGCTACTGAGTGCTGGTGGTGGAGGGATTGAATGTTTATGGATGTGGTGCCAATCAAGCGGGTTGCTTTGTTCTGGATGGTGTCAAGCTTCCTGAGTGTTGTTGGGGCTGCACACATCCATGCAAGTGGAGAATATTCCATTGCACTCCTGATTTGTGCCTTGTAGATGGTGGATAGACTTTGGGCTGTCAGGAGTTTATATCAGAGTGGTGCTGCATCCAAGGAGCAGGAAAATCGACGTTCTGGGCAAAAGCCCTTCATCAGGAATAGAGGCAGGGAGCCTCCAGAATGCAGAGAGGTGTCAGGAGGTGAGCTACTGGCCACATTAACCCTAGTCTCTGACCTGCTCTTGTTGCCACTGTGTTTATGTGGCGAGTCCAATTGAGTTTCTGGTCAATGGTAACCCCAAGGATGTTGATGGTGAGGGGATTCAATGATGGTATTTAACATTTCAAAATATTTTTACAAGGTATTTAGGATGCAGTAAGTTATATTTAGTGATTCTTTTGGAAGTGTATCTCACTTAGTAACAGCCCGGTGGCTCACTGGTTAGAACTGCTGCCTCACAGCACCAGGGTCCCAGGTTTAATTCCAGCCTCGGGCAACTGTCTGTGCGGAGTTTGCATGTTCTCCCCGTGTCTATGTGGGTTTCCTCCGGGTGCTCTGGTTTCCTTCCACAGTCCAAAGATGTGCAGGACAGGTGAATTGGTCATGCTAAATTGCCCACAGTGTTAGGTGCATTAGTCAGAGGGAAATGACTCTGGATGGGTTACTCTTCGGAGGGTCAGTGTGGACTTGTTGGGCTGAAGGGCCTGTTTCCAAACTGTAGGGAATCTAATCTAATCTAATATCAAGGGCATTGGTTAGATTGGCACTTATTGGTGATGGTCATTGTTTGACATTTGTGTGGCACGAATGTTACTTGCCACTTATCAGCCCAAGCCTCGATATTATCCTGATCTTGTTGCATTTGGGCACGGACTGCTTCAGTATCTGAGGAGTCACGAATGGTGCTGAGCACTGTGCAATCATCAGCGAACATCCCCACTTCTGACCTTATGACAGAGGGAAGGTTATTGATGAAGCAGCTGCAGATGGTTGGGCCGAGGACACTACCTTGAGGGACTCCTGCAGAGATGTCCTGGGGCTGAGATGACTGACCTTCCACAACCACAATCATTTTCCTTTGTGCGAGATAGGACTCTAACCAGAGAAGTGCTTGCCGCCTGATACCCATTGATTCCAGTTTTGCTCAGGCTCCTTGATGCCACACTTGGTCGAATCCAGCCTTCATTTCAAGGGCCGTCCCTCTTCCTTCCCCTCTGGAATCCAGCTCTTTTGTCCATGTTTGAATCAAGGCTGTAATGAGGTCAGGAGCTGAGTGACCCTGGGGGAACCCAAACTGGGCGTCACTGAGCAGGTTATTGCTGAGCAGGTGCTGCTTGATAGCTCTGTTACTGACATCGTCCATCACTTTACTGAGGATCGAGAGTAAACTGTTTGGGCAGTAATTGGCCGGGTTGGATTTGTCCTGTTTTTTGTGTACAGGACATACCTGGGCAAGTTTCCACGTTGTCGGGTAGATGCCAGTGTAGTAACTGTACTGGAACAGCTTGGCTAGGGGAACGGAAAGTTCTGGAGCACATATCGTCAGTACTATTGCTGGAATGTTATCGGGGCCTATTGCCTTTGCAATATCCAGTGCCTCCAGCCATTTCTTGATGTCACAGGGAGTGATTCACATTGGCTGGAGACTGGTATCTGTGATACTGGGGACCACTGGAGGAGCCCGAAATGGATCATCCACTGGAGATTGTTGCGAATGCATCAGCCTTATCTTTTGCACTCATGTACTGGGCTCCTCCATCATTGAGGATCCAGTGAGTTGTTTAATTGTCCACCAAATTATATAATGGGAAGGACAAATAATAATTTGCATGTGAACATAGGAGTATGGTTAGTACATTTGCAGATGACACCAAAATTGGAGGTGTTGTGGACAGCGAAGAAGGTCACCTCAGAGTACAATGGGATCATGATCAGATGGGCCAATGGGCTGAGGAGTGGCAGATAGAGTTTAATTTAGATAAATGTCATTTTGCAAAGGCAAATCACAGCAGGACATATGCACTTAATGGTAGGAACGTAGAACAGTACAGCACAGTACAGGCCTGTTGGCCCTCGATGTTGTGCCAGCCTTCAATCCTACTCTAAGATCAGATGAACCGACATACCCTTCATTGTACTATCTTCCATGTGCCTATCTAAGAGTAGCTTAAATGTGCCTAAAGTATCTGACTCTATTACCACCGCTGGCAGTGCATTCCACACACCCACCACTCTCTGTGTAAAGAACCTACCTCTGACATCTCCCTTAAACCTGCCTCTTCACGATAGACATTTCTGTCATGGGAAAAAGTCTCTGGCTATCCACTCTATCGGTGCCTCTCAACATCTATCAAGTCACCTCACATCCTTCTTCGCTCCAATGAGTAAAGCCCTAGCTCCCTCAGCCTTTCTTCATAAGACATGCCCTCCAGTCCAGGCAGCATCCTGGTAAATCTCTCCTCTGCACCCTCTCTAAAGCTTCCACATCTTTCCTATAATGAGGCGACTAAACATAATATTCCAAGTGTTGTCTAACCAGGGCTCTGCAGAGCTGCAGCAGAACCTTATGACTCTTAAACTCAAAACCCATGCTAATGAAAGCCAACACACCATACACCTTCTTGACAACTCTATCAACATGGGTGGCAGCTTTGAGGGATCTGTGGACATGCACCCCAAGAACCCTCTGTTCTTCCACACTACCAAGAATCCTGCCTTTTACCCTGTATTCTGCATTCAAATGCGACCTTCCAAAGTGAATGACTTCTCATTTATCCAGGTTGAATTCCATTTGTCACTTATCAGCTCAGTTCTGCATTCTGTCAATGTCCCGTTGCAACCTACAACAGCCCTCCACACTATCCATAGTTCCACCAACCTTCATGTCTTCGGCAAACTTACTAACCCACCCTTCCACTTCCTCATCCAAGTCAATTATAAAGATCACAAAGAGCACAGATCCCAGAACCGATCCCACTGGTCACCGAGCTCCAGGCTGACTGCTTTCCATCCACCGCCACCCTCTGTCTTCTATGAGCCAGCCAATTCTATATTCAGACAGACAGATTTCCTTGTATCCCATCCCTCCTTACTTTCTGAATCAGCCTAGCATGGGGAACATTATCAGTTGCCTTGCTAAAATCCATGTACACCACATCCACTGGTCTACCTTCATCAATGTGTTTTGTTGCATCCTCAAAGACTTCAATAAGATTTGTGAGGCATGGCCTTATACTGATTATCTCTAATCGAATTTTGGTTTTCTAAGTAATCATAAATCTGTCTCTCAGATTCCTCTCCAATACTTTGCCCACCACTGCCGTAAGACTCACTGGTCTGTAATTCCCAAGATTATCCCTATTCACTTTCTGGAGGAAGGGAAAATCACCCTCCAATCATCTGGCATTGTTCCAGTGGACAGTGAGGACACAAAGATCATCACCAAAGGCGCAGCAATCTTTTCCCTCACTTCCTGTAGTAACCTTGGGTATATCCCATCTGGCCCAGGGGATTTATCTATCCTTATGTTTTACAAAATTTTCAGCACATCCTCCTTTCTAACATCAACCTGTTTGACATATCAGTCTATTTCACGCTGTCCTCAAAAATGTCAAGGTCCCTCTCAGTAGTGAACACTGAAGCAAAGTATTCATTAAGGACCACGCCTACCTCTTCCAACTCTCGGCACAAATTCCCTCCACTATCCCTGATTGGCCCTACCCTCACTCTGGCCACGAAAGTGTAGAACACTTTTGAATTTTACTTAATCCTACTCGCTAAAGCTTTTTCATGTCCCCTTCTATCCCTCCTAAGTCCATTCTTCAGTTCTTTCCTTGTAACCCTCTAGATCCCTGTCTGATCCTCACCTCCTCAACCTTAAGTCGGCTTCCTTCTTCATCTTGACTAGATGATCCACATCCCTTGTCACCCAAGGTTCTTTCAGCCTACTATCCCTTCCTTGTGAGACAAACCTGTCCAGCACAATCAGCAGATGCTTTGAAAAAAACAACCTCCACTCTTCTGTTATGCATTTCCCTGAGGACCTTTGTTCCCGATTTAGGCACTGCCATTCCTGCGTAATAGCATTGTAATTTCCCCTCTCCCAATTAAATATTTACCCACACCATCTGCTCCTATTGCTCTCCAAGAATATACTAAAGGTCATGGAGTTGTGTTCACTATCATTGAAATGCTCTCCCACTCAGAGAACTGACACCTGGCACGGTTTGTTGCCAAGCACCAAATCCAGTATGGCCTCCCCTCTAGTACACCTATTTACATAACGTGTCAGGAAGCCTTCCTGGACACACCTGACAAAAACTGCTCCATCCAAACTATTTGAAATAAGGACGTTCCAATCAATATTAGGGAAGTTAAAGTCACCCATGTCAACAACCCTATTACTTCTACACCTTTCCAAAATCTGCCTCCCATTCTGCTCCTCTGTGTCTGTGTTGTTATTGGAAGAGCTATAGGAAACTCCTAATAAAAAGGATAGACCAGATCTAAAAGTTGAAGTTCTAAATTGGAGAAAGGCCAATTTTGACGGTATTAGGCAAGAACTTTCGAAAGCTGATTGGAGGCAGATGTTCGCAGGTAAAGGGACGGCTGGAAAATGGGAAGCCTTCAGAAATGAGATAACAAGATTCCAGAGAAAGTATATTCCTGTCAGGGTGAAAGGGAAGGCTGGTAGGTATAGGGAATGCTGGATGACTAAAGAAATTGAAGGTTTGGTTAAGAAAAAGAAGGAAGCATATGTCAGGTATAGACAGGATAGATCAAGTGAATCCTTAGAAGAATATAAAGAAAGTAGGAGTATACTTAAGAGGGAAATCAGGAGGGCAAAACAGAGACATGAGATAGCTTTGGCAAATAGAATTAAGGAGAATCCAAAGAGGTTTTACAAATATATTAAGAACAAAAGGGTAACTAGGGAGAGAATAGGGCCCCTCAAAGATCAGCAAGGCGGCCTTTGTGTAGAGCCACAGAAAATTGAGGAGATACTAAATGACTATTTTGCATCAGTATTTACTGTGGAAAAGGATATGGAAGATTTAAACTGTAGGGAAATAGATGGTGACATCTTGCAAAATGTCCATATTACAGAGGAGGAAGTGCTGGATGTCTTGAAACGGTTAAAGGTGGATAAATCCCCAGGACCTGATCAGGTGTACCCGAGAACTCTGTGGGAAGCTAGAGAAATGATTGCTTGGTCTCTTGCTGAGATATTTGTATCATCGATAGTCACAGGTGAGATGTCAGAAGACTGGAGGTTGGCAAACGTGGTGCCACTGTTTAAGAAGGGCGGTAAAGACAAGCCAGGGAAGTTGGCCATGCTAAATTGCCTATAGTGTTAGGTGAAGGGGTAAGTATAGAGGAATGGGCCTGGGTGGATTGCGCTTTGTCAGGTTGGCATGGACTTGTTGGGCCGAAGGGCCTGTTTCCAAACTGTAAGTAATCTAATCTAATCTATAGACCGGTGAGCCTGACCTCAGTGGTGGGCAAGTTGTTGGAGAGAATCCTGAGGGACAGGATGTACATGTATTTGGAAAGGCAAGGACTGATTAGGGATAGTCAACATGGTTTTGTGCGTGGGAAATCATGTCTCACAAACTTGATTGAGTTTTTTGAAGAAGTAACAAAGAGGATTGATGAGGGCAGAGCAGTAGATGTGATCTATATGGACTTCAGTAAGGCGTTCAACAAGGTTCCCCATTGTAGACTGATTAGCAAGGTTAGATCTCATGGAATACAGGGAGAACTAGCCATTTGGGTACAGAACTGGCTCAAAGGTAGAAGACAGATAATGGTGGTGGAGGGTTGTTTTTCAGACTGGAGGCCTGTGACCAGTGGAGAGCCACAAGGATCGGTGCTGGGCCCTCTACTTTTTGTCATTTACGTAAATGATTTGGATGTGAGCATAAGAGATACAGTTAGTAAGTTTGCAGATGACACCAAAATTGGAGGTGTAGTGGACAACAAAGAGGGTTACCTCAGATTACAACAGGATCAGGACCAGATGGGCCAATGGGCTCAGAAGTGGCAGATGGAGTTTAATTCAGATAACTGTGAGCTGCTGCATTTTGGGAAAGCAAATCTTAGCAGGACTTATACACTTAATGGTAAGGTCCTAGGGAGTGTTACTGAACAAAGAGACCTTGGAGTGCAGGTTCATAGCGCCTTGAAAGTGGAGTCGCAGGTAGATAGGATAGTGACGAAGGTGTTTGGTATGCTTTCCTTTATTGGTCAGAGTATTGAGTACAGGAGTTGGGAGGTCATGTTGCGGCTGTACAGGATATTGGTTAGGCCACTGTTGGAATATTGCGTGCAATTCTGGTCTCCATCCTATCGGAAAGATGTTGTGAAACTTCTTGAGACGGCCTTTGTGTGGAGCCGCAGGAGATGGGGGAGATACTAAATGAGTATTTTACATCAGCGTTTTCTGTGGGAAAGGACATGGAAGGTGTGGAATGTGGGGAAATAGATAGTGGCATCTTGAAAAATGTTCATATTACAGAGGAGGAAGTGCTGGATGCCTTGAAATGCATAAAAGTGGATAAATCCCCAGGACCTGATCAGGTGTACTCTAGAACTCTGTGGGAAGCTAGGGAAGTGATTGCTGGGCCTCTTGCTGAGATATTTGTATCATCGACAGTCACGGGTAAGGTACCGGAAGACTGGAGGTTGGCTAACGTGGTGCCACTGTTTAAGAAGGGTAGTAAGGACAAGCCAGGGAACTATAGACCAGTGAGCCTGACGTCAGTGGTGGGCAAGTTGTTGGAGGGAATCCTGAGGAACAGGAAGTACATGTGTTTGGAAAGGCAAGGACTGATTAGGGATAGTCAACATGGCTTTGTGCATGGGAAATCATGTCTCACAAACTTGATAGAGATTTTTGAAGAACTAACAAAGAGGATTTATGAGGGCAGAGTGATGGACGTGATCCATGTGAACTTCAGTAAGACTTTCGACAGGTTTCCCCATGGGAGACTGATTAGCAAGGTTACATCACACGGAATACAGGACAAACTCGCCATTTGGATACAAAACTGGCTCAAAGATAGAAGACAGAGGATGGCGGTGGAGGGTTGTTTTTCAGACTGGAGGCCCATGACCAGTGGAGTTCCACAAGGATCTGTGCTGGGTCCACTATTTTTCATCATTTATATAAATGATTTGGGTGTGAGCATAAGAGGTATAGTACACTTCAACTCCCCCTCCCACTCCACCAAGGACATGCAGGTCCTTGGACTCCTCCATCGCCAGACCATAGCAACACGCCGGTTGGAGGAAGAGCGCCTCATCTTCCGCCTAGGAACCCTCCAACCACAAGAGATGAACTCAGATTTCGCCAGTTTCCTCATTTCCCCTCCCCCCACCTTGTCTCAGTCAAATCCCTCAAACTCAGCACCGCCTTCCTAACCTTCTTCCTGACCTCTCCGCCCCCCACCCCCACTCCGGCCTATCACCCTCACCTTGACCTCCTTCCACCTATTGCATTTCCAAAGCCCCTCCCCCAAGTCCCTCCTCCCTACCTTTTATCTTAGCCTGCTGGACACACTTTCCTCATTCCTGAAGAAGGGCTTATGCCCAAAACGTCTATTCTTCTGTTCCTTGGATGCTGCCTGACATGCTGCACTTTTCCAGCAACACATTTTCAGCTAAGAGGTATAGTTAGTAAGTTTGCAGATGACAACAAAATTGGAGGTGTAGTGGACAGTGAAGAAGGTTACCTCAGATTACAACGGCATCTTGACCAGATGGGCCAATGGGCTGAAAAGTGGCAGATGGAGTTTAATTTAGATAAATGCGAGGTGCTGCATTTTGGGAAAGCAAATCTTAGCAGGACTTATACACTTAATGGTAAGGTCCTAGGGAGTGTTGCTGAACAAAGAGGCCTTGGAGTGCAGGTTCATAGCTCCTTGAAAGTGGAGTCACAGGTAGATAAGATAGTGAAGAAGGCATTTGGTATGCTTTCCTTTATTGGTCAGAGTATTGAGTCCAAGAGTTGGGAGGTCATGTTGCGGCTGTATTGGACATTGGTTAGGCCACTTTTGGAATATTGTGTGCAAATCTTGTCTCCTTCCTATCGGAGGATGTTATAAAACTTTAAAGGGTTCAGAATAGATTTACAAAGATGTTGCCAGGGTTGGAGGATTTGAGATATGGGGAGAGGTTGAATAAGCTGTCTTCCGTGGAATGTTGGAGGCTGAGGGGTGACCTTATAGAGGTTTATAAAATCATGAGGGGCATGGATAGGATCTCTACTCGCTCACCACAGGGAAGAGACTTGTCTCTTCCCTGTGTGAGCGAGTACAGAACTAGAGGGCATAGGTTTAGGTGTGATGGGAAAGATATAAGAAGAGACCTAAGGTGCAACTTTTTCACACAGAGAGTGGTACGTGTATGGAATGAGCTGCCAGAGGAAGTGGTGGAGGCTGGTACAATTACAACATTTAAAAGGCATCTGGGTGGGTATATGAATAGGAAGGGGTTGGAGGGATATGGGCCGGGTGCTGGCAAGTGGGACTAGATTGGGTTAGGATATCTGGTCAGTATGGACAAGTTTGACCGAAGGTTCTGTTTCCGTACTGTACATCTCGATGACTCTATGACTCTAATTATGGTCGCTATTCCCAAAATGCACCTTACTGAAACTTTGATTATGGCCATGCTCATTTCCCGATGAAAGTACAGCCCCTCCGTCATTGGACTACCCACATAGGTATATCCAAGTGGGTTTTTTGAAACACTAACAAATTGCTCCCCGTCCAAACCCTGTATCCATTCTGCACTATCTGGAATATGCACTAAACTGTTTGCTCCTGCATCTCTATTGACCTAATCCTTAACCTGACCTTGCTCGCTCAGCTTTCATACCCTCATAATTGCCTTTGTTTCAACTTAAAATACTAGTCTTGGACCATGCCTATCAACCTGAAACTGTGTGTTAACCTCAATCAGGTTGTGGTCACTGTTAACCAGCAGCATTTTCAAGGACTTTTTGTTTTCAAACACAAAGCTTTTATTTCTAATTACAACAGAATTTTGTTGCAGGATTCCTTCAGCCATTACAAAGTCCTTCAGTTGTCTCACCTCTAATTGTATCTAACAGTCATGAATGAAGCTCCCTTTGCTGTGAGGTCACCAATCCATAAAGTCACCTCAGTTTCTGTTGGTCCTCAATGTGTACTTCAAAATGGTGTTATATTTTAACCAGGGCAGTGACCTAGATCCAACCATCTTCAGCTGCTTCATCAATGACTTTCCTTCCATCATCAGGTGCAGAAGTAGGGATTTTAGCTGATGATTACACAATGTTCAGCATAATTTGCAACTCCTCACATACTGAAGCGGTTCATCTTCAAATGCAGCAAGACCCGGCCATAGCCAGGCATGGGCTAAAAAGTGGCAAGTAATATTCACGCCATACAGCTTCAAGGTAATGAGTATCTTCAACAAGAGGGAATCTAGCCATCATCCCTTGATATTCAATGGTGTTACCAACACTGCATCTCCCACTATCAACATCCTGGAGTTTACCATTGACCACCAAGTCTACTACATTTGCCATATCAACAAAATACTCACTGAGGTTGATCATGTAAATGTTCTGTTTCAGGAGGATATATGGACCCAAATGAGAGGGAGCCTCATAATTTAAAACATTGATAAACTGAATTAAACATACTACCTGTTCCTTTTGGCGTTCTAGTGGAAGTAGATGATCAGTTCTGCGTAGCTTCTATTCAAGTCGGCTTCTGACCAAGTCGGCTCTTCTATATATGGCGCTGACTGTAGTTAGTAAGTTTGCAGATGACACCTAAATTGGAGGTATAGTAGACAGTGAAGAATGTTACCTCAGATTACAACGGGTTCTTGACCAGCTGGGCCAATGGGCTGAGAAGTGGCAGATGGAGTTTAATTTAGATAAATGTAGGGTACTGCATTTTGGGAAAGCAAATCTTAGCAGGACTTAGACACTTAATGGTAACGTCTAGGGAATGTTGCTGAACAAAGAGATTTTGGAGTGCAGGTTCATAGCTCCTTGAAAGTAGAGTTGCAGGTCGATAGAATAGTGAAGAAGGTGTTTGGTATGCTTTCCTTTATTGGTCAGCATGATTTGGAGATGCCAGTATTGGACTGGGGTGTATAAAGTTAGGAATCACACAACACCAGACTATAGTCCAACAGGTTGAATTGGAAGCACTAGCTTTCGGACCGCTGCTCCTTCACCTAACTCCAAATCTAACACCTGACCTGGTTCACTATTGGAATGTTGAATGCAATTCTAGTCTCCCTCCTATAGGAAGGATGTTGTGAAACTTGAAAGAGTTCAGAAAAGATTTACAAGGATGTTGCAAGGGTTGGAGGAGTTGAACTATAAGGAGAGGTTGAATAGGCTAGGGCTGTTTTCCCTGGTGCGTCGGAAGCTGAGGGGTGACCTTATAGGGGTTTAGAGATGGAAATGTGTTGCTGGAGAAGCGCAGCAGGTCAGGCAGCATCTAGGGAACAGGAAAATCGACGTTTCGGGCATTAGCCCTTCTTCAGGAATGAGGAAAGTTTGTCCAGCAGGCTAAGATAAAAGATAGGGAGGAGGGATTTGGGGGAGGGGCGTCAGAAATGTGATAGGTGGAAAGAGGTCAAGGTGAGGGTGATAGGTCAGACTGGGGTGGGGGCGGAGAGGTCGGGAAGAAGATTGCAGGTTAGGAAGGCGGTGCTGAATTTGATGGATTTGACTGAGACAGGCTGGGGGGAGGGGAAATGAGGAAACTGGTGAAATCCGAGTTCATGCCTTGTGGTTGGAGGGTTCCTAGCCGGAAGATGAGGCGTTCTTCCTCCAACCGTCGTTTCGCTGTGGTCTGACGATGGAGGAGTCCAAAGACCTGCATATCCTTGGTGGAGTGGGAGGGGGAATTGAAATGTTGAGCTACAGGGTGGTTGGGTTGGTTGGTCCGGGTGTCCCAGAGGTGTTCTCTGAAACGCTCCGCAAGTAGGCGGCCTGTCTCCCCAATATAGAGGAGGCCACATCGGGTACAGAGGATGCAATAGATGATATGTGTGGCGGTACAGGTGAATCTGTGGCGGATATGGAAGTTTCCTTTGGGGCCTTGGAGGGAGGTGAGAGGGGAGGTGTGGGCGCAAGTCTTGCACCTCCTGCGGTTGCAGGGGAAGGTGCCGGGAGTGGAGGTTGAGTTGGTGGGGGGTGTGGATCTGACGAGGGAGTCACGGAGGGAGTGGTCTTTACGGAATGCTGATAGGGGAGGGGAGGGAAATATATCCTTGGTGGTGGGGTCCGTTTGGAGGTGGCGGAAATGACGGCGGCTCAACCTCCACTCCCGGCACCTTCCCCTGCAACCGCAGGAGGTGCAAGACTTGCGCCCACACCACCCCTCTCACCTCCCTCCAAGGCCCCAAAGGAAACTTCCATATCCGCCACAGATTCACCTGTACCTCCACACATATCATCTATTGCATCCTCTGTACCCGATGTGGCCTCCTCTATATTGGGGAGACAGGCCGCCTACTTGCGGAGCGTTTCAGAGAACACCTCTGGGACACCCGGACCAACCAACCCAACCACCCTGTAGCTCAACATTTCAATTCCCCCTCCCACTCCACCAAGGATATGCAGGTCTTTGGACTCCTCCATCGTCAGACCACAGCGAAACGACGGTTGGAGGAAGAACGCCTCATCTTCCGGCTAGGAACCCTCCAACCACAAGGGATGAACTCGGATTTCACCAGTTTCCTCATTTCCCCTCCCCCCAGCCTGTCTCAGTCAAATCCATCAAATTCAGCACCGCCTCCCTAACCTGCAATCTTCTTCCCGACCTCTCCGCCCCCACCCCAATCTGTCCTATCACCCTCACCTTGACCTTTTTCCACCTATCACATTTCCGACGCCCCTCCCCCAAGTCCCTCCTCCCTATCTTTTATCTTAGCCTGCTGGACAAACTTTCCTCATTCCTGAAGAAGGGCTAATGCCCGAAACGTCGATTTTCCTGTTCCCTAGATGCTGCCTGACCTGCTGCGCTTCTCCAGCAACACATTTCCATCTCTGATCTCCAGCATCTGCAGACCTCATTTTCTCTTCTCTTATAGGGGTTTATAAAATCATGAGGTGCATGGATAGGGTAAATAGACAAAGTCTCTTCCCTGGGGTGTGGGAGTCCAGAATGAGAGGGTATAAGTTTAGGTTGAGAGGGAAAAGATATAAAAGAGACCGAAAGAGCAACGTTTTCACACAGAGGGTGGTATGTGTATGGAATGAGCTGCCAGAGGATGTGGTGGAGGCTGGTACAATTGCAACACTTAAAAGGCATTTGGATGGGTATATGAATAGGAAGGGTTTGGAGGGATATGGGCCGGCAGGTGGACTAGATTGGGTTGGGATATCTGGTCGGCATGGATGAGTTGGACTGAAGGGTCTGTTTCTGTGCTGGTCATCTCTATGGCTCTGACTGTATGACTGCAGAGCACACTTTTTTTTACATTTTTGGAGAAATACAATGAACTAATAACATATCTGAGTGCAAAGTCTGCTTATGAACTTTTTAAAATTGTTTGTGCAGGTGTGAGATATTAATAGTTCTGTGATATCTGTGCTCAGTACCCAGCTGATCTGAATCCAATCTGATTCAAATGCATTCTAATTTATTGTTAACATATTAAACACCATCCCAGTTCCTTGGAACTTACCGGGTCTTTTCATGAACATCATTCAAGGTAATCATTCACTTTGAAGAACAATTAAACAAAGTTCTTTCGCAACAATCTCCAAATTCTCTCAGCACAATGTAAGGTAATAATCTGAAGAACAACACACATGATTTTCTCAATGCCAAAGAGCAGAAATCTCTGATCTGTGGATGTTTTCCCAGGGCAGACACCACCCACTCCCTTTCACTCAGGGTCATGTCTGTTTCAATCCCTTTCAATCAGATGCTTGTGGTTGTAGAATGTAGAGCTCGCTGCTGCTATTTCATTCCATCTCAGCACATCAACACATTCCTTTCTCCCTCAGGTGGTGTTCAGCTTCCCCTTCAGTGTAGCTATGTGATCTACCTCACCATGCCTTAATATTGTGAATGCCACCATCTCTCCACTGTGTGTAGCAGTTTCTCCTGAATTTCTGATTGCATTTGCTAGTGTCCACTGTTGTATAAGGCAACTATTACCAGAACGGGTTACCATCAAGCCATCTGGAAAGAAAAGAGTGTTCCTGGAAAGAGCTAGTTTCACAGCAATTCTCTGAGAATTGCAGGGAATTTCCAGTGTGCTTGAGTACTTGTTCTTTGTGTTAGCAGTATGTCATTAAGGGAGTAATGTGTATATATTTTAAAGCTGAGACACCTAGCTGGGAGAGCAGAGTGAGAGGAACCAGCAGGGATGGAGGCTGAAACCAAACAGTAAATAAAATCAAGGCCAACAGATTAAACTAGTAGAATGACATCTCCAACTGCCTTGAAAGGATATTGGAGTGCAAGGGAGAGGATCCAGTTGTTGTGGTCCATGTTGGAGTAACAATAGTTTCAAAATCTGCAATCCATCTATATCCCACTGTATCCTTTGTGTTATGAAAGTGTAGAAGTGTACTATCCCCTTAAGAGAGTGAAGGATTAAGAGAGGCACATAGATTGCGATGTAACATGTAACATGTGGTCCAGCACCTAGAGTGGTTGGTTGCCTGTATACAAAAAGAAATTCAAATTCAGCCAATCAGTTTAAATTATACCCCTTCCAAAAAAAAACTCCAATCGAGTTTGAATGTAGTATATTGACAATATTAAAACCCAATGAAACAATCCAATGCTTTGGGGGTATAAGACCGGAAAAACCTGAACAGTTGAGAGGAGAGCTGCCAAGCCACTAACATGTACAGGCTGCCCGAAACACAGGTCTCTTAAAGGTACCTTTATCTACAGTGACCTATGAAACAGAAATCCCTAAGAAGAAGAAAATCTACAGAGGAAAATGCACAGGGAAGATTCGACAGCTGCCTGGTTTTGAAACATGAATTTTTGGTAAATCTTACTGGGGGGGCGGGGGTTTATCGAACTCGTATTATAGAAGGGAAAGTAAAAGATAGGTTAGAGGAAGGAGTTGTAAATAGTTATTAGATAATCATTCTCTGTTATACTTTAAGAAATAAAGTTATTAATATTTACTTTAAATAGTAATTGGCCTCTCAAAAGTTCATAGATTACTGCACAGGATAAATCTTTTCTGTGTTGCTGCTTTAAATTAAGCAGGGGTGTTTATCCCGTGTTGTAAAATTTGACAATCCTCCTCACTATCCGCAACACAGCCAATTTTGTTGTTATCTACAAATTCACTAATCAGACCAGCTACATTTTCCTCCAGATCATTTATATATATTACAAGCAACAACGACCCTAGCACTCATCCCTGTGGAACACCACCTGTTACTGATTTCCATTCCAGAAATCACTCTTCCACTGCTACTCTCTGTCTTCTCGGACCAAGCTAGTTTTGTAGCCATCCAGCCAGTTCACTGAGATCCCATTAGGCTCGACTGTCTGTACCAGCTTGCCATGAGGTACCTTTATCTATTGCCTGTCTAAAGTCCATGTAGCCGACATACACTGCCATTCCCTCATCAATCATTGTTGTCAAAAAACTCAATCAAGTTGTTGAAACATGATATTACCTGCACAAACCCATGCTGCTTTTCACTAATAAGTCCATTCGCTTTCAAATGTGAATAAATCCTGTCACTCAGTATCTTCTCCAAGAACTTCCCCAATACTAACATCAGGCTCACTGGCCTGTCTTTACCTGGATCATCTCAGTTTCCTTTCTTAAACAAAGGAGCAACATTGGCCATTCTCCAAACTCACCTGAGGTCAAAGAGGCTGCAAAGGTGTCTGTTAATGCCTCAGCTATTTTCTCCCTAGTCTCCCACAGTATCCTGGGCAAGATTCAGTCTGGCTCTGTAAACTTGTCTACCTTAATGGATTTAAAGATGCCCAATCTGTCTTCCTTCATTATGTTGACATGCCCAAGAGTAATCACACACTTTTCCCTTATGTCAAGATCCCTCACATCCCTCTCTTTGGTGAACATCGATGCAAAGTACTCATTAAGGATCTCACACAATTCCTCTGGCTCCATGCGTAACCTCCCTGCTTGCCCCACCGAGGACATTTCATAGCCCATTGTGACCCTCCTAATTCCCTGTTTGAGCTCCTTCCTACTTTTTCTGTTTTCTTCAAGAACTTTGTGTGCTTTTAGTTGCCTAGACCTGAGATATGCTTCCTTTTTTTTTAACCAGGTTGATAAAGTCCCCTGTTTTCTTAGGTTCCTGAATCCTGCCATTCCTATTCTTAACTTTCACAGGAAAATGCCTGTCCGTGCTTTAATCAACAGGTCCTTAAAAGACTCCCTCATGTCAGGTAGATTTATCCTCAAACAACCGCTCCCAATCCACATTCGCCCATTCTTGCCTAATTCGGTTATTGTTGAACTTTCCTCGATTTAACATCTTCATCTGAGGTCCACTCTTGCCCTTATCCATACGTATCTGAAATCTTCCAGAATTACAGTCCCTATTCCCAAACTGCACCTTACTGAAACTTTGATTGTGGCCATGCTTATTTCCCGATGAAAGTACAGCCCCTCTCTCATTGGACTATCTACATAGTGTTTCAAAAAACTCACCTGAAAAAACCGAACAAATTGCTCCCCATCCAAACCCCTGGCACTAAAGGAGTCCCAGTCTACATGTGGGAGATTAAAATCAACCTCCACAACAACCCTGTTATTTTCACATCTTTCCAGATATTGCCTGCATATCTCTTCCTGCATCTCCCACTGGCTCCTGGGAGGTCTGTAGTACAGTCCCAGCTTGTAACTGCAGCCTTCCTTTCCCTGAGCTCTCCCCATAATCCCTTGCTGTAAGACCTCTCTAAGGTGTCCTCCCTCAATACAGCTGTGATATGCTCCCTCACCAGTAATGCAACACCCCCACCTCTTTTCCTTCCTCCTCTTTCTCATTTAAAATATTAAGTTCCAATTCGATCATCTTTTACCCATGTCTCTGTGATAGCAACAACCTCGATTCCCTCTCTAGTATATCTTTGTCTTTTTCTTTTAAGTTCACTCCAATCTTCTGACCTGCTGCTTGTCTTTGCCTTTTCTTTGAGTGCTATACTCTGTTTAATTGTTTCAGGGAGACATGGATGACAGGTATGTCTCACGGAAACTTTCTAGTTTGTTGGAGTGTATCCATTCTGCACTATCTGGAATATGCACTAAAATGTTTGCTCCTGCATCTCTATTGACCTAATCCTTAACCTGACCTTGCTCGATCGGCTTTCATACCCTCATAATTGCCTTTGTTTCAACTTAAAATACTAGTCTTGGACCATGCCTATCAACCTGAAACTGTGTGTTAAACTCAATCAGGTTGTGGTCACTGTTAACCAGCAGCATTTTCAAGGACTTTTTGTTTTAAAACACAAAGCTTTTATTTCTCATTACAACAGACAATTTTGTTGCAATGAAGCTCCCTTTGCTGTGAGGTCACTAATCCATAAAGTCACTTCAGTTTCTGTTTGTCCTCAATGTGTACTTCAAAATGGTCTTATATTTTAACCAGGGCAGTGATCTCGATCCAACCATCTTCAGCTGCTTCATCAGCAACTTTCCTTCCATCATCAGGTGCAGAAGTAGGGATTTTAGCTGATGATTACACAATGTTCAGCATAATTTGCAACTCCTCACATACTGAAGCGGTTCATCTTCAAATGCAGCAAGACCCGGCCATAGCCAGGCATGGGCTAAAAAGTGGCAAGTTATATTCACGCCATACAGCTTCAAGGTAATGAGTATCTTCAACAAGAGGGAATCTAACCATCACCCCTTGATATTCAATGGTGTTACCAACACTACATCCCCCACTATCAACATCTTGGGGTTTACCATTGACCACCCAGTCTACCACATTTGCCATATCAGCAAAATACTCACTGAGGTTGATCATGTAAATGTTCTGTTTCAGGAGGAGATATGGACCCAAATGAGAGGGAGCCACATAATTTAAAACATTGATAAACTGAATTAAACATACTACCTGTTCCTTTTAGAGTTCCTGAGGAAGTAGATGATCAGTTCTGCGTAGCTTCTATTCAAGTCGACTTCTGTCCAAGTCGGCTCTTCTATCAATGGCACTTACTACAGAGCAGAGTCTTTTTATACCTTTTTGGGGAAAGACAAATATGAATATAATTCCATTTCTGAGTATAAAGTCCGCTTAAGAAATTTTTATAAATTGTTTGTACAGGTGTGAGATATTAATGGTCTGTGATATCTGTGCTCAATATCCAGGTTATGTGAATCCAATCAGATTCACATGCATTCTAATTATTGTTAACGTATTAAGCACCATCCCAGTTTCTTGGAACTTATCGGGTCTTTTCATGAACGTCATTCAAGGTAATCATTCACTTTGAAGAACAATTAAACAAAGTTCTTTCGCAACAATCTCCAAATTCTATCAACACAATGTGCGGTAATAATCTGAAGAAAAGCACATATGGTTGTCTGAATGCCGAAGAGCAGAAATCTTTGATTCTATGGATGTTTTCCCAGGGTAGACACCATACCTTCTCACTCAGGGTCATGCCTGTTTCAATCCCTTTCAATCAGAAGCTTGTGGTTGTAGAATGTAGAACTTGCTGCTGCTATTTCATTCCATCTCAGCACATCAACACATTCCTTTCTCCCTCAGGTGGTTACTCAGCTTCTCCTTCAGAGCATCTGTGTGATTCACGTCAACCACTCCCTAACACAGAGAATGCCACCATCTCTTCACTGTGCGTAGCAGTTTCTCCTAAATTTCTGATTGCATTTGCTAGTGACTCCTGTTGTGTAAGGCAGCTATTTCCAGAAAGGCTTACAATCAAGCTATTTGGGTGTGAAGGTGCTGTTCATGGAGAGAGCTAATCAGTTCTATAGCAATTCTCCGAGAATTGCAGAGAATTTCCACAGTGTTTGAGTACTTGTTCTTTGTGTTTGCAGCATGTCATTAAGAGAGTAATGTGTATTTATCCTTAAGCTGGGACACCTAGCTGGGAGAGCAGAGTGAGAGGAACCAGCAGGGAAGGAGGCTGAAACCAAACAGGAAATACAATTCAAGGCCGAAGCTCAGGGCTGGCAGATTAAACTAAAATTACATCTCCAACCACATTGAAAGGATATTGGAGTGGGAGGGAGAGGATTCAGTTGCTGTGTTCCATGTTGGAGTAACAATAGTTTCAAAATCTGCAATCTATCTATACTCGCTGTATCCTTTGTGTTGTGAAGGTATAGAAGTGTATTGTCCCTTTAAGAGAGTGAAAGACTTAGACACACAGAGTGCTGGAGAAGTTACAATGTAACATGTGGTCCTGCAGCTAGACTAGCTGGTTGCCTGGATACAAAAAGACATTCAAATTCAGCCAATCAGTTTAAATTATACAGTTTAAACAAACTCCAATCAAGCTTCAATGTATATTGACAACACTAAAACCCAATGACACAATTCGACGCTTTGGGGGTATAAGACCGGGAAAACCTGAACAGTTGAGAGGAGAATTGCCAAGCCACTAGCATGTTCAGACTGCCCAAAATACAGTTCTCTTAAAGGTACCTTTATCTATCAGTGACCTGAGAAACAGAAATCCCGAAGAAGAAGAAAATCTACAGAGGAAGATACACAGGGAAGATTCAAGAGCTGCCTGGTTTTGAAATTTGAACTTTTGGTAAATCTTACTCAGGGGTTTTATCGGACTAGTATTATAGAAGGGACAGTGAAAGGTAGGGTAGAGGAAGGAGTTGTAAATAGTTGTTAGATAATTATTCTCTGTTATACTTTAAGAAATAAAGTTGTTAATGTTTACTTTCAATAATAATTGGTCTCTTGAATTTTCACAGATTACTGCACTGGATAAATCTTTTCTGTGTTGCTGCTTTAAATTAAACAGGGGTGTTTATCCCGTGTTGTAACATTTGACAATCCTCCTCACTATCCGCAACACAGCCAATTTTGTTGTTATCTAAAAATTCACTAATCAGATCAGCTACATTTTCCTTCAGATCATTTATATATATTACAAGCAACAAAGAGCCCAGCACTCGTCCCTTTGGAACACCACCAGTTACTGATTTCCATTCCAAAAAGCACTCTTCCACTGCTACTCTCTGTCTTCTTGGACGAAGCCAGTTTTGTAACCAGATCCCATTCACCCAGATCCCATTAGGCTCGACCGTCTATACCAGCTTGGCACGAGGTACTTTGTCTATTGCATGACTAAAGTCCATGTAGCCGACATACACTGCCCTTCCCTCATCAGTTATTCTTGTTGCTTCCACAGGTTGTTGAGACATGATGTTACCTGCACAAACCCATGCTGCTTATCACTAACAAGTCCATTCACTTCCAAATGTGAATAAATCCTGTCAGTCAGTATCTTCTCCAAGAACTTCCCCACCACTGACGTCAGGCTCACCGGCCTGTCATTACTTGGATTGTCTCAGTTTCCCTTCTTAAACAAAGGAACAACATTGGCCATTCTCCAACCCTGCCTGAGGTCAAAGAGGCTGCTAATGCCCCAGCTATTTCCTCCCTTGCCTCCACTGAATCCTGGGCAAGATTCAGTCTGGCTCTTGGAACTTGTCTACCTTAATGGATTTAAAGATACCCAACACTTCCTCCTTCATATGTTGACCTGCCCAAGAGTAATCATACACCTTTCCCTCATGTCAAGATCCCTCACATCCCTCTCTTTGGTGAACACTGATTTAAAGTACTCATTAAGGATCTCACACAATTCCTCTGGCTCCACACGTAAGCTCTCTCCTTGCCCGGCCAAGGACATTTCATTGCACCTTGTGACCCTCCTAATTCCCTGTTTGAGCTCCTTCCTACTTTTTCTATTTTATTCAAGAACTTTGTGTGCTTTTAGTTGCCAGCCTTAGACATGCTTCCTTTTTTTTGAGTAAGCTGATAATGTCCCCTGTATTCTTAGGTCTCAAATCCAGCTGTTCCTATCCTTAATTTTAACCAGAAAATATCTGTCCTTGCACTTTAATCAACTGGCCCTTAAGAAGCACACAAATGTCAGACTCCCAATCCACATTCACCCATTCTTGCCTAATTCGGTTATTGCTGACCTTTCCCCAATTTAACACCTTCAGCCCAGGTCCACACTTCCCCTTATCCATACGTATCTGAAAACTTCCAGAATTAGGGTCACTTTTCCCAAAATGCACCTTACTGAAACTTTGATTGTGGCCATGCTCATTTCCCAATGAAAGTATAGCCCTTACCTTGTTGGGGTATCCACATAGTGTTTCAAAAAACCCACTTGAATATACCTAACAAATTGCTCCCCATCCAAATCCCTGGCACTAAGGGAGTCCCAATCTCCATGTGAGAAATTTAAATCAACCCCCACAACAACCCTGCTATTTTCACATCTCTCCAGATATTGATTGCATATCTTTTCCTCTATCTCCCACTGGCTCCTGGGAGGTCAGTATTGCAACTGCAGCCTTCCTATCCCTGAGCCCTACACATATGCCTTACTACAAGACCTCCCCAAAGTGTCCTCCCTCAATACAGCTGTGATACGCTCCCTCACCAGTAATGCATCACCCCCACCTCTTTTCCTTCCTCCTCTTTCTCATTTAAAACATCGATATCACAGAACATTAAGCTGCCAATTCGATCCCTCTTTTACCCATGTCTCTGTGATAACTTCGATTTCCTCTCTAGTATATCTTTTTCTTTTTAGATTCACTCCAATCTTCTGACCGGCAGCTTGTATTTGACTTTTCTTTGAGTGTGATACTCTGTTTAATTGTTTCAGGGAGACATGGATGACAGGTATATCTCTCAGAAACTTTCTAGTTTGTTGGAGTGTATCCATTCTGCACTATCTGGAATATGCACTAAACTGTTTGCTCCTGCATCTCTATTGACCTAATCCTTAACCTGACCTTGCTCGCTCAGCTTTCATACCCTCACAATTGCCTTTGTTTCAACTTAAAATACTAGTCTTGGACCATGCCTATCAACCTGAAACTGTATGTTAACCTCAATCAGGTTGTGGTCACTGTTAACCAGCAGCATTTTCAAGGACTTTTTGTTTTAAAACACAAAGCTTTTATTTCTCATTACAACAGAATTTTGTTGCAGGATTCCTTCAGCCATTACAAAGTCCTTCAGTTGTCTCAGCTCTAATTGTATCTAACAGTCATGAATGAAGCTCCCTTTGCTGTGAGGTCACCAATCCATAAAGTCACTTCAGTTTCTGTTGGTCCTCAATGTGTACTTCAAAATGGTGTTATATTTTAACCAGGGCAGTGACCTAGATCCAACCATCTTCAGCTGCTTCATCAATGACTTTCCTTCCATCATCAGGTGAAAAGTGGGGATTTTAACTGATGATTACACAATGTTCAGCATAATTTGCAACTCCTCACATACTGAAGCGGTTCATCTTCAAATGCAGCAAGACCCGGCCATAGCCAGGTAAATATTCACGCCATACAGCTTCAAGGTAATGAGTATCTTCAACAAGGTGGAATCTAACAATCACCCCTTGACATTCAATGGTGTTACCAACACTGCATCCCCCACTATCAACCTCCTGGGGATTACCATTGACCACCCAGTCTACTACATTTGCCATATCAGCAAAATACTCGCTGAGGTTGATCATGTAAAGCTTCTGTTTCAGGAGAAGATATGGTCCCAAATGAGAGGGAGCCACATAATTTAAAACATTGATAAACTGAATTAAATGTACAACCTGTTCAGAGTTCCTGTGGAAGTAGATGATCAGTTCTGTGTACCTTCTACCCAAGACAGATGTCTTTCTGTCTATGGCACTGACTACAGAGCAGAGTCTTTTTATACCTTTTTGAAGAAAGACAAATATGAATGTAATTTTATGTCTGAGTATAAAGTCCGCTTATGAAATGTTTCATTTAACTGTTTGTGCAGGTGTGAGATGTTAATGTCTGTGATATCTGTGCTCAATATCCAAGTTATGTGAATCCAGTCTGATTCATAGAATATAGAAGTTACAGCATAGTACAGGCCCTTTGGCCCTCGATGTTGTGCTTACCTGTGAAATTAATCTTACGTCCATCTATCGTACACGGTTCCATTATTATCCATATGTATGTCCAATGCCCATTTAAATGCCCTTAACGGCTGTGAGTCTACTACTATTGCAGGTAGTGCGTTTCACGCCCCTTCTACTCTCTGAGTAAATAAACTACCCCTGACATCTGTCCTAATTCTATCACTCCTCAATTTAAAGCTACGTCCTCTTGTGTTGGCATTCACCATCTGAGGAAAAAGACTCTCACTGTCCACCCTATCTAACCCTCTGATTATCTTATATGTCTCAATTAAGTCACCTCTCAACATAGAACATAGAACAATACAGCACAGAACAGGCCCTTCGGCCCACTATGTTGTGCCGAACATTTGTCCTAGCTTAAGCACCCATCCGTGTACCTATCCAATTGCTGCTTAAAGGTCACCAAAGATTCTGACTCTACCACTCCCACAGGCAGCACATTCCATGCCCCCACCACTCTCTGGGTAAAGAACCCACCCCTGACATCTCCCCTATACCTTCCACCCTTCACCTTAAATTTATGTCCCCTTGTAACACTCTGTTGCACCCGGGGAAAAAGTTTCTGACTGTCTACTCTATATATTCCTCTGATCATCACAAAACCTCTATCAAGTCACCCCTCATCCTTTGCCGTTCCAACGAGAAAAGGCCTAGCACTCTCAACCTATCCTCGTACGACCTATTCTCCATTCCAGGCAACATCCTGGTAAATCTTCTCTGCACCCTCTCCAAAGCTTCCACATCTTTCCTAAAGTGAGGCGACCAGAACTGCACACAGTACTCCAAATGTGGCCTAACCAAAGTCCTGTACAGTTGCAACATCACTTCACGACTCTTGAATTCAATTCCTCTGCTAATGAACGCTAATACACCACAGGCCTTCTTACAAGCTCTATCCACCTGAGTGGCAACTTTCAAAGATCTATGAACATAGACCCCAAGATCCCTCTGTTCCTCCACCTCACTAAGAACCCTACCGTTAAACCTGTATTCCGCATTCTTATTTGTCTTTCCAAAATGGACAACCTCACACTTGGCAGGGTTGAACTCCATCTGCCACTCCTCAGCCCAGCTCTGCATCATATTTAAGTCTCTTTGCAGCCGACAACAGCCCACCTCACTATCCACAACTCCACCAATCTTCGTATCATCTGCAAATTTACTGACCCACCCTTCGACTCCCTCATCCAAGTCATTAATAAAAATTACAAACAGCAGAGGACCCAGAACTGATCCCTGCGGAACTCTACTTGTAACTGGGCTCCGGGCTGAATATTTGCCATCTACCACCACTCTCTGACTTCGACCGGTTAGCCAGTTTTCTATCCAATTGGCCAAATTTCCCTCTATCCCATGCCTCCTGACTTTCCGCATAAGCCTACCATGGGGAACCTTATCAAATGCCTTACTAAAATCCATGTACACTACATCCACTGCTCTACCCTCATCCACATGCTTGGTCACCTCCTCAAAGAATTCAATAAGACTTGTAAGGCAAGACCTATCCCTCACAAATCCGTGCTGGCTGTCCCTAATCAAGCAGTGTCTTTCCAGATACTCATAAATCCTATCCCTCAGTACCCTTTCCATTACTTTGCCTACCACCGAAGTAAGACTAACTGGCCTGTAATTCCGGGGGTTATCCCTATTCCCTTTTTTGAACAAGGGCACAACATTCGCCACTTTCCAGTCCCCTGGCACTACCCCCGTTGACAGTGAAGACGAAAAGATCATTGCCAACGGTACTGCAATTTCCTCTCTTGCTTCCCACATAATCCTAGGATATATCCTGTCAGGCCCGGGGGACTTGTCAATTTGTTCAAAATGTCCAACACATCTTCCTTCCTAACAAGTATCTCCTCTAGCTTACCAGTCCGTTTCACACTCTCCTCTTCAACAATACAGTCCCTCTCGTTCGTAAATACTGAAGAAAAGTACTCATTCAAGACCTCACTTATCTCTTCCGACTCAATACACAGTCTCCCACTACTGTCCTTGATCGGACCTACCCTCGTTCTCGTCATTCTCAGGTTTCTCACATACGCATAAAATGCCTTTGGGTTATCCTTGATCCTATCCGCCAAAGATTTTTCATGCCTTTTTCTCTCCAATGAAAACAGCCTTAGTTCCTTCAGATTTTTCTCGTAAGACCTTCCCTCCATACCAGGAAACATCCTAGTAAATCTCCTCTGAACTCATTCCAAAGCTTTCACATCCTTCCTATAATGCGGTGATGAGAACTGTATGCAGTACTCCAGGTGCGGCCTTACTAATGTCTTGTACAGCTGAAGCATGACTTTGTGGCTCCAAAACTATATGCCCCACCAAAAAACGTCAACACACTGTATGCCTTCTTAACAACCCTATCAACCTGAGTGACAACTTTCAGGGATTTATGCGCCTGGACACCGAGATCTCTCTGTTCATCTACACTGCCAAGAATTTTACCATCAGCCCAGTACTCTGCGTTCCTGTTACTTCTTCCGAAGTGAACTACCTCATATTTTATCCGCATTAAACTCCATTTGCCACTTCTCAGCCCAGATCTGCATCTTATCTATGTCCCTCTGTAATTCACAATATCCTTCGGCATTATCCACAATTCTGCCTACCTGAGTGTCATCCATCCTTCTACGACCACATCCAGATCATTTATAAAAATGACAAACAGCAATGGTCCCAAAACAGATCCTTGCAGCACCACCACTGATAACTGAGCTCCAGGATGAACATTTCCCAGCAACCACCACTCTCTGACTTCTTTCAGCTAGCCAATTTCTGATCCAAAACACCTTTGATCCTGAAGCTCTGTATTTTGTACAATAGCCTACCTTGGAGGACCTTATCAAATGCCTTACTGAAATCCATATGCACCTGTTTTGTCACTTATTTGAAGAACTCAATCAGGTCAGTGAAGCACAATCTACTCCAGTTACAGGTTCCGCCCCCACTCCCAGCTCCACACCCACACCAGATCCCAGCTCCCAGCCCTGCCGGGTTTTCACCATCCCTCCAGACCTCCCACTCACTGAGAACGAACGATCAGTCCTCAGCAAAGGACTCACCTTCATCTCCCTCCATCCACGCATCAATGAATTTAATACATGCCGTGACATCGAACAATTCTTCCGTCGCCTCCGCCTCCGAGCTTACTTTCACAATCAGGACTCCCGCCCACCTTCCGAGGACCCCTTCGCCCACCTCCAACACACTGTATCCATTTGGACACCCCGCGCTGGCCTATTACCTGCCCTCGACCTCTTCATTTCCAACTGCCGCCGGGACATTAACCGCCTCAACCTGTCGACCCCCCTCCCCCACTCCAACCTCTCACCCTCACAACGCGAAACTCTCCAATCCCTCTGCTCTAATCCCAACCTCACCATTAAGCCAGCAGATAAAGGGGGCACAGTGGTAGTTTGGCGCACTGACCTCTACACCGCTGAAGCCAAACGCCAACTCGAGGACACCTCTTCCTACTGTCCCCTCAACCATGACCCCACCCCCCATCACCAAACTATCATCTCCCAGACCATATACAACCTCATCACCTCAGGAGATCTCCCACCCACAGCTGCCAACCTCATAGTCCGGGAACCCCGCACTGCCCGGTTCTACCTCCTTCCCAAGATCCACAAGCCTGACCACCCTGGCCTACCCATTGTCTCAGCATGCTCTTGCCCCACTGAACTCATCTCTACCTACCTCGACACTGTCCTATCCCCCCTAGTCCAGAAACACCCCACATATGTTCGAGACACCACCCACGCCCTCCACCTCCTCCAAGACTTCCGTTTCCCCGGCCCCCAACGCCTCATCTTCACCATGGATATCCAATCCCTCTACACCTCCAACCGCCATGACCAGGGCCTCCAAGCCCTCCATTTTTTCCTCTCCAGACGTCCCCAACAGTACCCTTCCACCAACACTCTCATTCGTTTGGCCGAACTGGTCCTCACCCTTAACAATTTCTCCTTTGAAATCTCCCACTTCCTCCAGATCAAAGGGGTAGCCATGGGCATACGTATGGGCCCCAGCTATGCCTGTCTCTTTGTTGGCTACGTAGAACAGTTGATCTTCCGTAATTACACCGGCACCACTCCCCACCTCTTCCTCTGCTACGTTGATGACTGCATTGGCGCCACCTCATGCTCCCGCGAGGAGGTTGAGCAATTCATCAACTTCACCAACACATTCCACCCTCACCTTAAATTTACCTGGACCATCTTTGACATCTCCCTCCCCTTCCTTGACCTCTCCATCTCCATTAGTGACGACCGACTTGACACTGACATTTTTTACAAACCCACCGACTCCCACAGCTACCTGGATTACACCTCTTCCCACCCTACCTCTTGCAAAAATGCCATCCCGTATTCCCAATTCCTCCTCCTCCGCCGTATCTGCTCCCAGGAGGACCAGTTCCACTATAGAACACACCAGATGGCCTCCTTCTTTAGAGTCCGCAATTTCCCTTCCCACGTGATTAAAGATGCTCTTCAACGCATCTCGTCCACATCCCGCACCTCCGCCCTCAGACCCCACCCCTCCAACCGTAACAAGGACAGAACGCCCCTGGTGCTCATCTTCCACCCTACAAACCTTCGCATAAACCAAATCATCCGCCGATATTTCCGCCACCTCCAAAAAGACCCCACCACCAGGGATATATTTCCCTCCCCACCCCTTTCGGCCTTCGGCAAAGACCGTTCCGTCCGTGACTACCTGGTCAGGTCCACGCCCCCCTACCACCCACCCTCCCATCCTGGCACTTTCCCCTGCCACCGCAGGAACTGTAAAACCTGTGCCCACACCTCCTCCCTCACCTCTATCCAAGGCCCTAAAGGAGCCTTCCACATCCATCAAAGCTTTACCTGCACATCCACTAATATCATTTATTGTATCCGTTGCTCCCGATGCGGTCTCCTCTATATTGGGGAGACTGGGCGCCTCCTAGCAGAGTGCATCAGGGAACATCTCCGAGACACCCGCACCAATCAACCAAACCTCCCCGTGGCTCAACATTTCAACTCCCCCTCCCACTCTGCCGAGGACATGGAGGTCCTGGGCCTCCTTCACCGCCGCTCCCTCACCACCAGACGCCTGGAGGAAGAACACCTCATCTTCCGCCTCGGAACACTTCAACCCCAGGGCATCAATGTGGACTTCAACAGTTTCCTCATTTCCCCTTGCCCCACCTTATCCTAGTTTCAAACTTCCAGCTCAGCACTGTCCCCTTGATTTGTCCGGACTTGTCCTACCTGCCTAACTCCTTTTCCACCTATCCACTCCATCCTCTCCTCCCTGACCTATCACCTTCATCTCCTCCCCCGCTCACCCATTGTACTCTATGCTACTCTCTCCCCAACCCCACCTTCCTCTAGCTTATCTCTGTACCCTCACAAACCATGTTGACTATCCCTAATCAAATTATTCCTTTCCAGATGATTATAAATCCTATCTCTTATAACCGTTCCCAATATCTTACCCACAACTGCAGTAAGGCTCACTGTTCTTTAATTACCGGGGTTGGCCTGACTCCCCTTCTTGAACATGGGAACAACATTTGCTATCCTCCAGTTTTCTGGCACTACTTTTGCTGACAATGACGACATAAAGATCAAAGCCAAAGGCCCTGCAAACTCCTCCCTGGCTTCCCAGAGAATCCGAGGATAAACCCTATCCGACTTCAGGGTCTTATCTATTTTCAGATCTTCCAAAATTGCTAAAACCTCCTCTTTGTCATCTTCAATCCCATCTAATCTAGAACATAGAACATAGAACAATACAGCACAGAACAGGCCCTTCGGCCCACGATGTTGTGCCGAACTTCTAACCTAGATTAAGTACCCATCCATGTACCTATCCAAATGCCGCTTAAAGGTCGCCAATGATTCCGACTCTACCACTCCCACGGGCAGCGCATTCCATGCCCCCACCACTTTCTGGGTAAAGAACCCACCCCTGACATCTCCCCTATACCTTCCACCCTTCACCTTAAATTTATGTCCCCTTGTAACACTCTGTTGTACCCGGGGAAAAAGTTTCTGACTGTCTATCTACAGGCTAATCTAGTAGCCTGTATCTCCGTATTCTCACGAACATTGCCTTTTTCCAATGTGAATACTGACAAAAGTATTCATTAAGCCCTTCCCCTATGTCCTCAGATTCCATGTACATCTTCCCACTACTGTCTTTAATTGGCCCTAATTTTACTCTAGTCATTCTTTTATTCCTGATATTCCTATAGAAGGCCTGAGGGTTTGCCTTGATCCTAACCGTCAACAACTTCTCATGTCCCCTCCTGGCTCTTCTTAGCCCTCTCTTTAGATCTTTTCTGGCTAACTTATAACTCTCAAGCCCCCTAACTGAACCTTCACGCCTCATCCTCACATAAGCCTTCTTCTTCCTCTTGACAAGAGCTTCAACTTCTTTAGTAAACCATGGCTCCCTCTCTCAACAACTACCTTCCTGCCCGATAGGTATATACTTATCAAGGACCCACAGTAGCTGTTCCTTGAATGAGCTCCACATTTCTAATGTGCCCATCCCCTGCAGTTTCCTTCCCCATCCTATGCATCCTAAATCTTGCCTAACTGCATCGTAATTGCTTTTCCCCCAGCTATACCTCTTTCCCTGCAATATATGGCTATCCCTGTCCATTGCTATTGTAAACATAACCGAATTGTGGTCACTATCACCAAAGTGCTCACCTACCTCCAAATCTAACACCTGGCCGAGTTCATTCCCCAGTACCAAATCCAATATGGCATCACCCCTTGTTGGCCTGTCTCCATACTGAGTCAGAAAACCCTCCTGTACACATTGAACAAAAGTTAACCCATCTAAACTACTTGTACTATAGTATTCCCAGTCAATATTGGGCAAGTTAAAGTCCCCAATAACAATTACCTTTTTATTCTCACTCCTATCGAGAATCATCTTTACTATCCTTTCCTCTACATCCCTGGAACTATTTGGAGGCCTATAGAAAACTCCCAACAGGGTGACCTCTCCTTTCCTGTTTCTAACCTCAGCCCAAACTACTTTAGTGGATGAGTCCTCAAAAGTTACCTTAGCTGCTGTAATACAATCCTGGATTAACAATGCCACCCTCCAACCCCCTTTTTACCATCTTCTCTGTTCTTACTGAAACATTTAAATCCCGGAATCTGCAACAACCATTCTTGTCCCTCCTCTATCCATGTCTCTGAAATGGCCACAGTCGAAATCCCAGGTACCAGCCCATGCTGCAAGTTCACCCACCTTATTCCGGATGCTACCGGCATTGAAGTACACACATTTCAAACCAACATCCTGGTTGCTAGTGCCCTCTCACGACCTTGTAAACCTATCCCTGACCTCACTACCCTCAACCTCCTGAACATTGGAACTACAATTTGGGTTCCCATCTTTCTGCTGCATTAGTTTAAATGCCCTCTCCAAAGATCATGCATTCAAATTTATTGTTAACATATTAAACACCATCCCAGTTTCTTGGAACTTTTCATGAACATCATTCAAGGTAATCATTCACTTTGAAGAACAATTAAACAAAGTTCTTTCACAACAATCTCCAAATTCTCTCAGCACAATCTAAGGTAATAATCTGAAGAACAACACAAATGGTTTTCTCAATGCCAAAGAGCAGAAATCTCTGATCTGTGGATGTTTTCCTGGGTAGACACCACCCACTCCCTTTCACTCAGGGTCATGTCTGTTTCAATCCCTTTCAATCAGATGCTTGTGGTTGTAGAATGTAGAGCTCGCTGCTGCTATTTCATTCCATCTCAGCACATCAACACATTCCTTTCTCCCTCAGGTGATGATCACCTTCCCCTTCTGTGTATCTGTGTGATCTACCTCATCATGCCTTAATATAGTGAATGCTGCTATCTCTCCACTGTGTGTAGCAGTTTCTCCTGAATATCTGTGACTACGGTTGTATAAGACAGCTAGTACCAGAAAGGCTTAGTATCAAGCCTCTGGAAAGAAAGGACTGTTCATGGAAAGAGCTAATCATTTCCATAGCAATTCTCCAAGACTTGTAGAGAATTTCCAGCATGCTTGAGAACTTGTTCTTTGTGTTAGCAGCATGTCATTAAGGGAGTAATGTGTATTTATTCTTAAGCTGAGACACTAAGCTGGGAGAGCAGAGTGAGGTGGTGAGGGAGCTGAAACAAAGTGGGAAATAAAAATTCAGGCCAATGCTCAAGGCCGACAAATTTAACTGGAATGACACCTTCACCCGCCATGAAAGGATATTGGAGTGGGAGGGAGAGTTATAGTCATACCGTCATAGACATATACAGCACTGAAACAGATCCTTGGGTCCAATTCGTCCATGCCGACCAGATGTCCCAACCTAATCTAGTCCCATTTACCAGCACTTGATCCATGTTGCTCTGAACCCTTCCTATTCATATACGCATCCAGGTGCCTTTTAAATGTTGTCACTATACCAGCCTCCACCACTTCCTCTGGCAGCTCATTCCATATACGCACCACCCTCTGTGTGAAAAAGATGCCCCTTAGGCCCCTATTTATATCTTTGCACTCTCACCCTAAACCTATGTCCTCTAGTTTTGGACTCCCCGAACCCAGGGAAAAGCCCAAGTCTATTTACTCTATACATGCCCCTCATGATTTCGTAAATCTCAGCCTCCAACGCTCCTGGGAAAACAGCCCCATCCTGTTCAGCCTCTCCCTGTAGCTCAAATCCTCCAACCCTGGCAACATTCTTGTAAATCTTTTCTGAACCCTTTCAAGTTTCACAACTTGATTTGGAGATGCCGGTGTTGGACTGGGGTATACAAAGTTAAAAATCACAACACCTGGTTTATATTCCAACAGGCTTAATTGGAAGCACTAGCTTTCGGGGCGTCGCTCCTTCATCAGGTGGTTGTGGAGGACACAATTGTAAGACACAGAATTTATAGCAAAAGTTTACAGTGTGATGTAATTGAAATTATACATTGAAAAATACTTGATTGTTTGTTGAGTCTTTCATCTATTAGAATGACCATGATAGTTTCACATCTTCTATATGTAAATCACAAAACTTTTTTTTAGAAGTTACATTCTCAGGTTAACAGTAGATGTGATCTAAATGGACTTCAGTAAGGTTCCCCATGGGAGACTGATTAGCAAGCTTAGATCTCACGGAATACAGGGAGAACTAGCCATTTGGATACAGAACTGGCTCAAAGGTAGAAGACAGAGGGTGGTGGTGGAGGGTTGTTTTTCAGACTGGAGGCCTGTGACCAGTGGAGTGCCACAAGGATCGGCGCTGGGCCCTCTACTTTTTGTAATTTACATAAATGATTTGGATGCAAGCATAAGAGGTACAGTTAGTAAGTTTGCAGATGACACCAAAATTGGAGGTGTAGTGGACAACGAAGAGGGTTACCTCAGATTACAACAGGATCTGGACCAGATGGGCCAATGGGCTGATAAGTGGCAGATGGAGTTTAATTCAGATAAATGCGAGGTGCTGCATTTTGGGAAAGCAAATCTTAGCAGGACTTATACATGTAATGGTAAGGTCCTAGGGAGTGTTGCTGAACAAAGAGACCTTGGAGTGCAGGTTCATAGCTCCTTGAAAGTGAAGTCACAGGTAGACAGAATAGTGAAGAAGGTATTTGGTATGCTTTCCTTTATTGGTCAGAGTATTGAGTACAGGAGTTGGGAGGTCATGTTGCGGCTGTACAGGACATTGGTTAGGCCATTGGTGGAATATTGCGTGCAATTCTGGTCTCCTTCCTATCGGAAAGATGTTGTGAAACTTGAAAGGGTTCAGAAAAGATTTACAAGGATGTTGCCAGGGTTGGAGGATCTGAGCTACAGAGAGAGGCTGAACAGGCTGGGGCTGTTTTCCCTGGAGCGTCGGAGGCTGAGGGGTGACCTTATAGAGGTTTACAAAATTATGAGTGGCATGGATAGGATAAATAGACAAAGTCTTTTCCCTGGGATCTGGGAGTCCAGAACTAGAGGGCATAGGTTTAGGGTGAGAGGGGAAAGATATAAAAGAGACCTAAAGGGCAACCTTTTCACACTGACAGTGATACATGTATGGAATGAGCTGCCAGAGGATGTGGTGGAGGCTGATACAATTGCAACATTTAATAGGCATCTGGATGGGTATATGAATAGGAAGGGTTTGGAGGGATATGGACCATGTGTTGGCAGGGGCGACTAGATTGGGTTGGGATATCTGGTTGGCATGGACAGGTTGGACCGAAGGGTCTGTTTCCATGCTGTACATCCCTATGATTCTATGACTCTAACTGTAACAATTGGTGTTAGCCAGATAATGTTGAAGGTGTTAGCCCCCTGTGTTCTCTATCTGTGCTAAAATGTTTAAACAGATTCTAATCTAAAAAGTGAGTTAACAGAGTCTTACATGGATTCATGCAGTTTTTGAACAAAGTACAATGTAACTCTGCAAGTACAAATTCACCCCACAAACGTAAATGTATATGTGTGTGTCTGTCTATCTGTCTGGGGTGATGGGTTGTGAGTGTGAGAGAGAGTGTATATGTGTGTGTATGTGAGTGTAGAGTGTCTAAGTCTGTGTGGAGGTGCATGTGTGAGTATAGGAGTCTGTGTGTGTGTGTCTGAGGTGGGGGATTGTGAGTGTCCGTGAGAGAGAGTGTATATGTGTGTGTGTGTAGAGTGATTGAAGACTGTGAGACAATACATGTGTGAGTGTGGGAGTGTGTGTGCCTGTAAGGGTGTGTGCGAATGTTTGTGTGCATGTCTGTGTAATATATGTGTCCGTGTGTGTGTATAGGTGTGTGTGTGTGTGTGAGAGAGAGTGTTTATGTGTGTGTATAGTGCAATGGTGGTCACCTGTAATGTGACATGAACCCAAGGTCCCAGTTGAGGCCCTCCCTATGGGTACCGAACTTAGCTTTCAGTCTCTGCTCGGCAACTTTTCGCTGTTGCCTGTCCCGAAGTCCGCCTTGGAGGATGGTCACCCGAAGGTCCAAGGCTGAATGTCCTGGACCACTGAAGTGTTCCCCAACTGGGAGGGAACCCTCCTGTCTGTTGATTGTTGTGCGGTTCCCATTCATCCGTTGTCGTAGCCTTTGTTCAGTTTCCCCAAGGTACCATGCCTCCGAGCATCCTTGCCTGCAACGTATGAGATAGACACGTTGGCTGAGTCACATGGGTACCTGCCACGTACGTGGGGGGGAGGTGTCCCCACGGATAATGGTGGTATCCATGTCCACACTCTTACACGTCTTGCAGCGCCTACCGTGACAGGGTTGTATCGAGTTATCCTGAGAGCCGGACAGCTTGCTACAAACAATGATCTGTTTGAGGTTTGGTGGTTGTTTAAAGGCAAGTAGTGGAGATGTGGGGAAGGTCTTGACGAGGTGCTCATCCTCATTGATAATGTGTTGCAGGTCAGAAAGAACATAGCGTAGTTTTACAGCTCCTGGGAAATACTGAACAACGAAGGGGACCCTGTCTGTTGCAGCACTTGTCTGTCTCCTGAGGAAGTCATTACAGTTCCTTGCTGTGGCATGTCAGAGCTTGCAGTCGATGAGTTGAGTATCGTACCCCGTTCTTATGAGGGCATCCCTGAGTATTTCCAGGTGCCTGTCACATTCCTCCTCATCTGAACAGATCCAGTGCACACGTAGGGCTTGTCCATAGGGGATGGCTGTTTTAATATGTTTAGGGTGGAAGCTGGAGAAGTGTAGCATTGTGAGGTTGTCTGTGGGTTTGCGGTAGAGTGTGGTGCTGAGGTGCCCATCTTTGATGGAGATGCATGTGTCCACGAATGAGGATATCATCGAACTGAGCCATTATTGCTTACTTATTATTTACTATCTATGCCACTTAACTATGTGAACTGGCTGCATTGCTTGCAAGACCATAAGACCATAAGACATAGGAGTGGAAGTAAGGCCATTCAGCCCATCGAGTCCACTCTGCCATTCAATCATGGCTGATGGGCATTTCAACTCCACTTACCCACATTCTCCCCGTAGCCCTTAATTCCTTGTGACATCAAGAATTTATCAATTTCTGCCTTGAAGACATTTAGCGTCCCAGCCTCCACTGCACTCCGCGGCAATGAATTCCACAGGCCCACCACTCTCTGGCTGAAGAAATGTCTCCGCATTTCTGTTCTGAATTTACCCCCTCTAATTCTAAGGCTGTGTCCACGGGTCCTAGTCTCCTCACCTAACAGAAACAATTTCCTAGCGTCCACCCTTTCCAAGCCATGTATTATCTTGTAAGTTTCTATTAGATCTCCCCTTAATCTTCTAAACTCCAATGAATACAATCCCAGGATCTTGAGCCGTTCCTCGTATGTTAGACCTACCATTCCAGGGATCATCCGTGTGAATCTCCGCTGGACACGCTCCAGTGCCAGTATGTCCTTCCTGAGGTGTGGGGACCAAAACTGGACACAGTATTCCAAATGGGGCCTAACCAGGGCTTTATAAAGTCTCAGTAGCACAACAGTGCTTTTATAGTCCAACCATTTTGGACAAAGCTTTTCATTGTGCCTCAGTACATGTAACAATAAATTCCATTCCATTTCAGAACAAATGGAGTTCACCAATTATCTTAGTTCCCAAACCGGATGGGATTCAATGATTTTGCATGGATTATCAGAAGGTCAACTCCGTTACAAAATTGAACTCATATCCAATACTGAGTTTGGAGAAAGTTGGACAAGCCAGTTACATCACTAAGCTGGACTTCTTGCGTGGTTATTGGCAGGTACCTTTTTCAGAACGGGTGAAAGAAATTTCTGCATTTGTAACCCCGAATGGGCTATATCAATTCAAAGTGATGCCTTTTGGAATGAAGAACGCACCCGCCACATTCCAAAGACTCATGAACAGAGTTGTGGCTGGATTAACAAACTGTGCAGTCTATTTGAACAGTGTAGTGATCTTTAGTAAGCCCTGGAAAGATCACATGGTACATTTGGCAGAGCTCTTTGAATGACTACGAGAAGCAAAACTGGTGATAAATTTAAATAAAACAGAATTCACAGAAGCAGAGGTGATGTTCTTGGGACATTATTCAGTCATGGAAGGTTGACCCCTTGGAACGCAAAGATGAAGGCTATCGAGGAATTTCCACGACCAACCTTGAAGAAAGATGTTTAGGACTCAGTGGATTCCATCGGAAGTTTGTTCCGAACTTCTGCAGTGTAGTGGCACCGTTAACAGATTTGCTGAAGAAGAACACAAAGTTTCGGTGGACAGAACAATGCCAGGAGGCATTCAACCATTTAAAAGTAATATTAACCACCGCACCAGTTTTAGCTACACTAAACTTCAAGATCCTTCAAAATTGCCATCAATGGTAGTGACATCGGAGTTGGAGCTGTACTCCAACAGGAAGATGAGGAAGGGATTGAACTGCCAGTTGGTTACTTTTCGAAGAGACTCAACATCTTCCAGAGGAAATACTCCATGACCGAAAAAGAACTATTGAGTTTGGTACTGGCCTTACAACATTTTTTTAAAATATATTTTTATTGAAAAATAGATTTTTTAAAAATATTGCAACAAATACAAGACAATACAATTCAAAACAATGCAAAGAAAGAACTCAACCCACCTTCATGTACAAATTATAAATATATGTAGAAAACTATATATTTAAAAAAAAATCAACTAACTACTCAACTAAATAAATAATAGACAATAACAAACTAATAAATAGTCGTTACTCAACTCAGCCAAACAATACAGTCATACGTTTGCAGTTCTCCTCCTTGGATACGGACTCGTAAAGCACAATTGTTATGGCTATATGAAAGCCTTTATTAGTGTGGCAGACCAATCTGTGTCCACGTATTCCAAAAATGATTGTCATGTCTTATTAAAAATTCTCAGTTTTGTGGTGTACCATACTTGTGAGAAAATCCAAGGGGATATGCTCCATAACAATCTTCCACCAACTCGACAGAGCCGGGGGGAGGGTTTCAAATACCCAACCTAGCAAAATGTTCTTTCCTGCGCAGAAAGTGAGGATGTTGAAAAGTTTTTTCTTATGCGTATCTGCAGGGAACACACTGGGCAGGCCCAGAAGATGAGAAATCGGGTCCTTCTCCACCCTTACACCCAAAATCCTCTCCATTGCACCCGCCACAGCACTCCAGTATGTTTGGAGCCTACCACAAGACCAGAGACAATGGATAAGAGTGCCCGTACCAACCTTGCACTTGGGATATGCTGAAGATACCCCTGGTTTAAATTTTGACAAATGGTCCAGAGACAAGTGGACGCTGTGGAGAATCTTCAAGTATAAAGCATGGGTCCTATTGCAAATTGATAGCTTTCTTCTGTTTTCCCAAATATCTTCCCCCTCCTCTGAGGAGACTTCAACACCTAGCTCTCTCTCCCACACCCTGCAGAGTCAATCAAACTCATCTGAGGGGGCACCCCCCAATTAATGATATAAAATGCTGACAGAAAGTGTACGCTTAGCACTGAGCTATGTCAGATTTGTATGGATCAGTCAAAGTGTAGTCTTTTTTTGAATAAAATCCCTAACTTGAAAAAATGAGAGGTTCCTGTTAGATAGCTCATGTTTCCGTGCTAACTGATTAAAGGACATCATTGTGTCTCCCTCAAATAAATTACCCATGCTAAGCGTACACTTTCTGTCAACCACACTAGGGATTTTCTACAGACCACCTAATAGCAGTAGGTTGAAGATCGCATAGGCTGGAAGATTCTGGAAAAATGCAAAAGTAGTAGTGTTGTTGTTATGGGTGATTTCAACTTTCCCAATATCAACTGGAACCTCCTAAGTGCAGATGGTTTGGATGGAGCCGTTTTTGTCAGGTGTGTTCAGGAGGGTTTCCTTACTCAGTATGTAGACAGGCCGACGAGGGGAGAGGCCATTTTGGATTTGGTGCTCAGCAACAAGCCAGGACAGGTGTCAGATCTCATGGTGGGAAAGCACTGGTGAAAGTGATCACAACTGCCTCACATTTACCATAGCCTTGGAGAGTGAAAGGCAGAGTTACTGAAGCAAGATATTTAATTGAGGAAAAGGAAATTATGACGCTATCAGACAGGAGTTGGAAGTACAGCCTGGGAGCAAATGTTCCATAGAAAGGGCACCGCAGACATGAGGAGACTATTTAAGGAGCAGTTGTTGCAAGTGATGCACAAATTTGTTCCTCTGAGAAAGGTAAGAAGGGGTAAGGTTAAGGAACCTTGGATGACGAGAACAGAGGAACTTCTCATCAACAGGTAGAAGGCAGCTTACGTAAGGTGGAGGAAGCTAGGGTCTACACAACTTTAGAGGATTACAGGCTTATTAGAAAGGAGCTCAGAAATGGACTGAGGAGAGCCAGGAGGGGGCATGAAAACGACTTGGCAAGAAGGATTAGGGAGAACCCAAAGGCATTTTACTCATACGTGAGGAATAAGAGAATGATCAGGGAGAAGTTAGGGCCGGTCAAGGATAGCGTAGGGAACTTGTGCGTGGAGTCTGAGCAGATAGGGGAAGCCCTGAATGAGTTTTTTGCTTCAGTTCTCACTAAGGAAAGGGACCTTGTTGTGAATGAGAACTTTGAGGAGCTGGGATACAGGTTTGACCAGAGCAAGATTGATGAAGATGATGTGCGGGAAATTTTGGAAAACATTAAGATTGATAAGTCCCCAGGGCCAGACCAGATTTATCTCAGGCTGCTCCGGGAAGCGAGAAAGGAGGTTGCTAAATTGTTGGCGAGGATATTTGCCTCCTCACTTTCTATGGGAGTCATATCGGAGGATTGGAAGGAGGCGAATGTTGTTCCTCTTTTCAAGAAGGGGAATAGGAAAATCCCAGGCAATTACAGACCAGTCAGTCTTACGTCTGTGGTCAGCAAAGTTGTGGAAAGAATTCTGAGGGATAGGATTTATAACTATTTGGCAAAGCATAGTGTGATTAAAGGCAGTCAGCATGGTTTTGTGACAGGCAGGTCATGCCTCACAAATCTTATTGAGTTCTTTGAGGAGGTGTCAAGACAGGTCGAGCAGTGGATGTGGTGTATATGGACTTCAGCAAGGCATTTGATAGGGTTCCCCATGGTAGGCTCATTCATAAAGTCAGGAAGTATGGGACACAGAGAGATTTGGCTATCTGGATTCAGAATTGGTTGGCTGACAGAAGGCAGAGAGTGGTTGTAGATGGAAAGTATTCTGCCTGGAGGTCAGTGGTGAGTGGGGTCTCGCAGGGCTCTGTTCTTGGGCCTCTGCTCTTTGTAGTTTTTATAAATGACTTGGATGAGGAGGTTGAGGGGTAGGTTAGTAAATTTGCAGAGGTTGGAGGTGTCGTCGATAATATAGAGGGCTCTTGCAGGCTGCAGCACGACATAGACAGGATGCAGAGCTGGGCTGAGAAATGGCAGATGGGGGTCACTCTGGATAACTGTGAAGTGATGTATTTTGGAAGGTTGAACACGAATGCTGAATGTAGGATTAAAGACAGGATTCTTGGCAGTGTGGAGGAACAGATGGATCTGTGTGTGCAAGTACATAGATCCCTCAAAGTTGCCACCCAAGTGGATAGGGTTGTTAAGAAAGCAGTTGGTGTTTCGGGTTTTACTAACAGGGGGATCAAGTTTAAGAGCCGCAAGGTTTTGCTGCAGCTCTACAAATCCCTGGTGAGACCATACTTGGAATATTGTGTCCAGTTCTGGTTGCCCTACTATAGGAAAGATATGGAGGCTTTGGAGAGGGTGCAAAGAAGGTTTACCAGGACGCTGCCTGGACTGGAGGACTTGCCTTATGAAGAAAGGTTGAATAAGCTCGGACTTTTCTCTCTGGAGAGAATGAGGAAGAGAGGAGACCCGATCGATGTGTACAAAATAATGAGAGGAATGGATAGAGTCAATAGCCAGAGACTTTTCCCCAGGGCAGGATGGACTGATACGAGAAGTCATAGCTTGAAGATATTAGGAGGAAGGTATAAAGGAGACATCAGAGGTAGGTTCTTTACGCAGAGAGAAGTGAATGCATGGAATGCATTGCCAGCTGTGGTGGTGGAAACAGAGTCATTGGGGACATTTAAGCAACTGCTGGACATGCACATGGATAGCAGTGAGTTGAGGGGTGTGTAGGTTAAGTTACTATATGTTGCATTAGGATTAAATCTTGGCACAACATCGTGGGCCTAAGGGTTTGTTCTATGTTCTAATAAAGGGTCGCTTACAATGCCAAATAAAAGAGTTGACCCAGCCATTCAGTCTCCTGAATGTATGCTTATCAAAAATCAGTGGAAGCATCCATATAGGGTATAGCAAACGAGGGAGAATATTCATCTTAATACGGACTATCTGACCCAACCACGAGACTGGAAGCACCTCCCATCTTTGAAGGTCTTGTTTAATTTTGTCAAATAAGTGAACACAATTGGCTTTGAATAGCCGATCCAGAACTGGAGTAATGAATATGCCCAAATACACAAAACCCCGCTGTGACCACTTAAGTGGGAATCGTTTTTGCCCTCAAGACCTCGCACCTTCGTAAGACCACCCATGGGCCTAGCCTCTGATTTTGTAAGATTAATCTTGTACCCGAAAAGGTGCATTGTAGCAGGCGAGGCACCGAAACTGCTGGATTTGACAAAAAAAGGACATTGTTCGCTTACATCAGAATCTTATGCAATTTTGACCCCACTTTTGGAGCTGATCCCTACGAATAGCCTCCACCAATGGTTTGATCACCAATGTAAAAAGCAATGGTGAAGGGGGTCAGCCCTACCGGCTGCCCCTAAAAATGTTAAAATTGATGGATCGCACCCCATTGGTGATGACCGCAGTGAGAGGGTCACTGTAGAGAACCTTTACCCATCTTATAAAGATTTCGCACAAACCAAACCGCTTCGAAGTATAGAAGAGGTATGGTCACTGAACTCAATCAAATGCCTTCTCTGCGTCTCGAGCAGTGTTTCTCAACGGGGGGCAGAAGCACCCCCTGAGGGGCATTTGCCTTCCTTCAGTGGGTGTTGAAATCAAAGGGGGCAGCAAGGGAGCACTGAACAACTTTGTAGAGAGCTTACCAATCACTTGGAAGACTGCCGTGTCCTTGAAGGACATTGCTGTGTGCAGATGGATAGTCACATAACGCAAGTCTGTTATTTTCCCTACACACATTGAGGCGTGCACTTTGATTGGTTGCTGCACCATTATTGATAGTCTTCTCTGTAAATGGCAAACCATTTGAACTCGTTCACAGTTGGCACTGATTCTACTGCTGAGATCAATATCACCTAACTCTTGTCGCTTCTAGGAAGACGAAATGCAGCTTTTCAACTGTTCTACCGGGTGGCAGAATGAATGCACATTACAGCTAATTAGCCAATCAAATGTTGCTACTTGTCTGAGCATCTTAAAATTATCGTGATAAGGTAAAACCCATGATTCCATCAGGGTGTTTGAGCAACAGTGTAAAAATGGCCTCATTGAGTAAGAAAAAGTGCAGGCAGTATAGCATGGACTATTTGCGATATGGCTTTATTCAATCTCCATCTAATAAGCAGTTACCACTGTGCTTGCTCTGTGAACAAAGTTTTTCCAACGAGGCCATGAAGCCTTCCCATCTTATTAAACTTTTGAAAAGAAACACAGTGACAAAAAGGACAAAGATTTGGCATATTTTCAAACACTAAAGAATAAATTCAATCAGCGACCAACGATTGCCACTGCTTTTTCAAAGATGGCCTTGTGGCATCATACAACATAGCGAAGCTGATTGCAGTGGGTGAATTGTTGGTGCTTCCAGCTATTGCCGAAGTATTATCAACCGTGCTACATCAGGAACCATCAATGACTATCAAGCGTATTCCTCTTAGCAACGATTCCGTGAGAAGGCGCATTGATGAAATGGCCTCAAATGTTGAGGATAAATTATGTTCCCTTTTGATATCGAAAGAAATCACCTTACTAATTGATGTAAGTACTATATGCGGAAATCAAGCTTTACATTTGGGATACATACATTTCATCGACAAAAGTGAAATACGAGAAGAACTACTTTTTGCTCTGGAACTACCAACAGATACCAAAGGTAAGACTAGCTTCGACTGTATCAAGGATTATTTTGATAAAAAGTCTGTTCCCCTCAAAAACATTGTTGCTTGTGCTACGGATGGCGTGCACGCTATGGCTGGCCAACATCGGGGATTTGTCGCATTATTAAAGAGAGAAATGCCACATGTTTTCACAGTACACTGCATTATCCACCAGCAGCACCTGGCTGCAAAGAAACTCAGTGAAGCCCGCAACCATTCTCTACAAGTGGTGATAGATGTGGTAAATTATATAAAGAGACATGCTCTGAATGAACGACTTCTCCACCAACTCTGTAAAGATAATGAAGATGAATCTCTGCAATTACTGCTACACACAGAAGTGAGATGGCTCTCGAAAGGAAAATGCCTCAATCGTTTCCATGAACTGTTTGATTCTATCATCGAATTCCTTCACAGAAATAATGAAAACCTTTGTATGAAAGCCGAAACCGTAAAACATGACTGTGCATATCCCGCGGATATATTCGATAAGTGCAATTCGCTGATCATGCAGATACAAGGAGATAACGTGAGTTTCATAAAAGCAAGGAATGCTGTAACATCTTTTACTGCGAAACTTGATCTCTTTCATCGGAATGTCAGTCGTTGTGAGTTTTACCAGTTCCCGAGTTTAAACAATATCGTGGAAGATGTTACTGATGATCAGTTACTAATCTACTCAGCTCACATTCATACACTGCAGGATGATATGAAAATATGATTTGCTGATCTTACCGATTTGGAGATCCCTACATGGCTGACTGACCCCTTTATCTCATGTGCAGAAGAAATGGACATTCGCCTTCAGGAAAAAAAAACGATAGAGCTCCAAAATGACACTGCAATAAAAATTCGGTTTTCGCAAACAAGCCCCTTTATGGGATTCAAGATGCCACCTGATGTCGTTTCCCGCTGTTAATCGAAGAGGCAAAGCGGTTTGCACTACCATTTCATACCCCTTATTTGGTTGGGAAAGGATTCAGTGCCGTCGCCAGAATACAAGATCAGACCCACAATCGCATGGATGTTGTTCAGCGTGGGGACCTGAGATTGCTTTGATTGAACCAGATGTGTATGATTTAGCAAGACAACATGAACCACAAGGATTGCATTGACTATCTTGCTATCACAGACTAAATTTTATACAGAGTGAGGTGGACAGTAAGAATAGTAATAAATGATAACTTTTATTTTTTGTTGTATATAAAACATATTTCACAAAAGCTTTCCATTTTCAGCACTGCAGTGTATTGCAGTTATATGTGCAAAAGCAGACTTTGGTGATTTGGGGGCGTTGCATGATTTCAAGGATAAGAAGGGGGCATTGAATACGGAAAGGTTGAGAAATACTGATCTAGAGAAATCACCAATCCCTGTATTGACTGTTGTTGATACCCTTGAATTACATTAAGCAGCCTCCTAACATTATTGGAGGATCTGCAGACCTTTATGATGCCCGTCTGGTCCTCTTTAACAATAGAAGGTAACATAGTTTCCAGCCTTAACGCAAGAGTCTTAGAGAGGATTTTGAAGTCCATATTTAAGATTGAAATGGGCCTGTATGAAGCACAGTCCTCTGGGACCTTCCCTTTTTTAAGGATAAGTGAAATATTGGCCTCTCTCAGAGATGGCGGGAGACGATCATGACTGTATGAATCATTACACATATTGAGCATCGGGCCTGACATTATGTTTGTAAATTCCTTACAGAATTCGTTGGGAAGTCCGTCAAGACTGGGCGCCTTTCCACTCTGCAGCTGCTTCACAGCCTCCTGCATCTCTGGCTTTGATAAGGGGACGTTGACAAAAGACTCGTGCTTGGGGGTCACGTCCAGGAGTTCCAGATCCTTGAAAAAGGACTCCATTTTGGCCCAACCCTCAGATTGGTATAATTCAGAGTAAAATCTCAGGAATGCCACATTAATCTTTTTGGAATCATACGTTAGGTTCCCAGACTCTTCCGTAATTACCGTAATGGCTTGAGCACTCCTTTTCCTGGCAAGATATGCTAAGTATTTGCCTGGTCTGTCACCATGCTCACATAACCTTTGCTTTGCAAAAGTAAGCTCCTCCTTTGCTGTCTGTGTGAGCACAGAATTCAATGCAGACCGCAGCGTTGTAATCCTCTGTGGCTTGACCAATGAGGGTATGTCAAAGTAAGCCTTCTCTGCTGCCTTCAACCGTGCTTCGAGGAGACGTTGCTGCTCACCCTTCTGCCACTCTTACTGCCAGAGTAAGGAATAATTAACCAGCTGGCATAGGCTTTGGCAGTTTCCCAAAGAATGGATAGGCTACTAACTGAGCCTGAGTTAATGTCTAGGAATGCCTGAAACTCCCTAGAGAAATACTCCACAAACCTATTATCCTTGAGGATAAAGGCATCCATTCGCCAGTGCATTGAACTCTTAATCTTAACCAACAGGTACACTGCAGCATGATCAGAGATGATAATATTACCAATTGTACAATATGCCACCAAGTCTAGGGTTGCCATGGGGGTCAGAAAAAAATAAATCAATCCTAGTGTGACACCTGTGCAGATTGGAAAAAAACATAAAATCCCTGCCTGTAGGATGGAGATGCCTCCAGACATCCACCAACGCTAACTCCACACACAGATCCACTAAATGATACAGAGGGCAGCAGGAGGGCCTTTGGGCAACCTGTCTACTGTGGGATCCATGAGACAGTTAAAATCTCCCACAAATGTTATGCCGGGACTCGAGACTGATCAGTTTAGAGAAAGCATGTACCAAACATTTGAGGGGATGGGCTGGAGGGTAATAAATATTTAAAACATCATATTCTTCCCTATTTATCAGGGCTTTGAGAATTACAAACCTCCCATGTGTGTCTTTAACACACTCTCGTAACTTAAATGGGAAATTCCTCCTAATGAATATAACCACTCCTCTACTTCTGGGATTAAAAGATGAAAAGTAAACCCGATCAAAGCCATTCTGCTGTAGTTTCAAATGCTCCCTATCATTCACCTGTGTCTCCTGTAGAAAGCAATATCCACTTTTTCCTTTCTAAGACTCATAAGTACCTTCTTCCTCTTAATTGGTGAGTGACTTCCCTTGATATTCCAGGTACACTATTTAATCAAGTCATTAGCCATAACCTTCTGCAGTAACATTTAAATTCCAGAGAGGAGGAACTTGAATTACAAATCGCTGAGCCTTAGTGTCACAAAATCCATCAAACATAAACACTACATAAACTAAAACCACTACAATTAACAAACCTACAAAGCTATCAAAGACTATATACAACAAAAACCAAAAAACAAACCAACACATAAATTGGCAAAGGCGTTTAATAGGGGAACTCATTCCCTGCCCAAAGGGGGCATTTACCCATCCCAAAACCCAATTTCCCATCCCGTTACCAAGACTGCAGCCCGGGCATTTAAATCCCTGAACCGGGTATGAACTGCCTGTAAGTAGGCATCCAGCCATCAACCATTTTCCCTCCTCTCAGCGAGAGCCACACCGCAAATACAAGCAGAAAAGAAAGAGAATAAACCATGGAATAGCAATGTAAATAAAGAAACATGATTTTTTTAAAAGGAGGGTAAATACCCCACCCATCCTTTGGTATAACTTAGAAACTGAGAGTACACATCTCAACCACCGCCAAACATAACTTAAACCAGATTATTACCAATAAAAAAAAGGAAAAGAAAGCCCCAACCAGGCTTTTGCTGTTTTTTTAAAGAATAAACAAAGACATGCCCAAACAACACTACTGTTTGTACACGCGAAATTGTTCAAATTAGGTTAATTTGTCCCCAAAGACTCTTGCCTTCTCTGACATGTCAAAGAGGTGTATGGATCCATCTAAGGGGATTTGAAGCACCTCAGAGAATATTGGATCCCAAGCTCCCTCAGTCTTCTCTTGACACCATCACAGGAGTTTCTTTTCCGGATTGCTGCTGCTGAAATGTCCTGGAAGAATATGATCTTAGAGCCGTCATAAATTAGGGCCTTTGGATCCTTCCCCTGGATTCTGGAAGCTTCCACGATTCTCTCCTTATATCTATTATGATGAAACCACACCAGGAAAGGACGTGGACATTGACCCAGACTTGACCTCCATGCCATGACTTGGTCAGCCCTCTCAATCTTCAAGCCTCTCATTCCAGCCTCCAAGATAAAGAATTTTGGCAACCAGTCCTCAATATATTCCACCAGCCGCTCACCCTCTGGCAGACTGACGATCCGAATATTTTTTCTCCTGCCCCTTTCCTCAAGATCATCCACTTGGTCGTGCAAATTACGGACCTGCCTTAGATCCTATCCTGGAAGGAACTGGTATCAACTTCCATTACTGTGACTTAGTGTTCTACCTCATCGGTCCTTTTTTGCAGGTCTCCCAGTTGTTGTTCATGCTTCTGCAGCATGATAGAGACTGGGCCAGCTTCTCCTCTATTTACTCACCCAACATCTCGTGACATTTCGCGAGCTCATTCACCAGGGCCTTGTGGGTAATCGAGTCTGAGGATCCTGCACGGGCCCAGCCTTGGACGCTCCTCCTCTCTTCTTCAGCATCCCTGAATGGCAAAACACGAGTAAGTTGATTTTTCACAATTTCCTGGGACTCCATGACCTTTCCAGGGTCCCAGGATATCGTGATGGTCCGGGTTGGGTGGGTTAGAAGTCCATCCCGCTTGTGCAGCAGTGCAGAGCTCTGCAATGCGATCCTCCTAGATCGCCACCATCTTAGATGCTCCATCCTTACACCATTTTAATGTGAACAATGTGTCGGAACCGAGTGTGTACGCGGTTCGCAATCTGCTTTCATTCTTGGTGCTTTAAAGATAAGAATATGAGACTATTTCGTTGGAGTCTTACGTTACAGACTTTTAATTTACAAATTCACGGGCGGCATGGTGGCTTAGTGGTTAGCACTGCTGCCTCACAGCGCCAGGGACCCGGGTTCAATTCCCGCCTTGGGAACTGTCTGTGTGGAGTTTGCACATTCTCCCCGTGTCTGCGTGGGTTTCCTCCGGGTGCTCCGGTTTCCTCCCATAGTCCAATAATGTGCAGGTCAGGTGAATTGGCCACGCTAAATTGCCTGTAATGTTAGGTGCATTAGTTAGGGGTAAATGTAGGGGAATGGGTCTGGATGGGTTGCTCTTCAGTGGGTCAGTGTGGACTTATTGGGCCAAAGGACCTGTTTCCACACTGTAAGGAATCTAATCTAAAAAAATCATACATGTTGCGGGTCGCAAGAATGGAATCGCAGATGTATCATCATGGATTTAACTGATAAAGTATAGATGAAATTGGTATCTATTCAATGTAATATTTTTGTGGGAAGAAGTTAATATGAACTTATATGTCTGTCATATAATTGAAGTTATATGCCTGTCATGATAATATGATTAAGGAATAGAAACAAAAGAAGCCATCTTTTCATAATGATGGTTCATTTTTCCTGAAGTGGGGGAGGTGTTATGAAGGCATAGGAGTGTACTGTACCTTTAAGAGAGGGGAAGCGGGCAGGACTGACTGAACACACAGAGAATACTGAACAGTTTAAAAATATAACATTTGGTTGAAACAAATAGCTGGAGTTGCGTTGCCATGGAACAAAAACAAATTCAAAATAAGCCAATCAGTTTAAATTATGCCCTCGAGACCAAAATCCAATTGAATTTGAATTTTACTGTTTGAGATGACATCAAGCCAATGAAATGATCGATGTTTTGGGGTATAAAACCAGACATTTTGAACAGTTTGGGGAGAACCACAAAGAACACCAACAAGTACAGACTGCTAGCCGAACAGCTCTCTGAAAGGTACCTGCCCATAGGGGAAAGATGTGCAGCAGAAGAGCGAAGAAGAGACGACCCAGGAAAATACAGAGGAAAATCTACAAAGCTGGCTGGTGTTGAAACATGGTTTTTCTGTAAATCTTAATTGGGATTTTTTTAATCGGACCAGTGTTGTAGACTGGGAGGTAAAGGATAGATTTAAGAGAAAGGAATTGTAAATAGCTGTTATTTTAATATTCTCTGTTTGACGTAAAGAATAAAATTAGGAGAAAGTGAGGACTGCAGATGCTGGAGATCAGGGCTGAAAAATGTGTTGCTGGAAAAGCGCAGCAGGTCAGGCAGCATCCAAGGAGCAGGAGAATCGACATTTCAGGCATAAGCCCTTCTTCAGGAATGAGGAGGGTGTGCCAAGCAGGCTAAGATAAAAGGTAGGGAGGAGGGACTTGGGGGAGGGGGGTTGGGAATGCGATAGGTGGAAGGAGGTTAAGATGAGGGTGATAGGCCGGAGAGGGGGTGGGGTGGAGAGGTCAGGAAGAAGATTGTAGGTCAAGAAGGCGGTGCTGAGTCCGAGGGTTGGGACTGAGACAAGGTGGGGGGAGGGGAAATGAGGAATGTGGAGAAATCTGAGTTCATCCCTTGTGGTTGGAGGGTTCCCAGGCGGAAGATTAGGCGCTCTTCCTCCAGGCGTCGTGTTGCCATGGTCTTGTTAATTTTTACTTTAAATAGTGACGTCTACAAATTCAACAGATTTCGGCGCGAGGTGAGCTTCTCTGAGTATCGGGTTTAAATTAGCAGAGGAGTTTACCCCGTGTCGTAATACCTGGTATAGAGGGAAGGTTTTATGAGGAAAGGCTGAGGGACTTGAGGCTGTTTTCATTCGAGAGAAGAAAGTTAAGAGGACACTTAATAGAGGTATACAAGATAATAAGAGGGTTAGATAGGGTGGACAGGGAGAGCCTTTTTCCTCAGATGGTGATAGCTAGCACGAGGGGTAATAGTTTTAAATTGAAGGGTGATAGATATAGGACAGATATCAGAGGTAGTTTCTTTACTCAGAGAGTAGTAAGGGTGTGGAATGCTTTGCCTGCAATGGTAGTAGATTCGTCAACTTTAAGGACATTTAAATGGTCATTGGATAATTATATGAATGATAATGGAATAGTATAGGTTAGATGGGCTTCAGATCGGTTTCACGGATCGGCGCAACATTGAGGGCTGAAGGGCATGTACTGCGCTGGAATGTTCTATGTTCTAGTGGCCTAACCAATGTCCTGTACAGTCACAAATGACCTCCCAACTCCTGTACTCAATACTCTGACCCAATAAAGGAAAGCATACCAAACGCCTTCTTCACTATCCTCTCTACCTGTGACTCCACTTTCAAGGAGCTATGAACCTGCACTCCAAGGTCTCTTTGTTCAGCAACACTCCCCAGGACCTTACTATTAAATGCATAACTCCTGTTCTAATTCGCTTTTCCAAAATGCAGCACATAAAATTTATCTAAATCAAACTCCATCTGCCACTCCTCAGTCCATTGGCCCATCTGATCAAGATCCTGTTGTAATCTGAGGTAACCTTCTTCACTGTCCACTACACCTCCAATTTTGGTGTCAGCTGCAAACTTACTAACTATACTTTCTATGTTCACAAATCATTTATATTAATGATGAAAAGTAGTGGACCCAGCACCAACCCTTATGGCATACCACTGGTCACAGGTCTCCAGTCTGAAATACAACCCTCCACCACTACCCTCTGTCTTCTACCTTTGAGCCAATTCTGTATCCAAATGGCTAGTTATCCCTGTATTCCTTGAGATCTAACCTTACTAACCAGTCTCCCATGAAGAATTTTGTTGAACACTTCACTGAAGTCCATATAGATCACATCTACTGCTCTGCCCTCATCAATCCTCTTTATTACTTTTTCAAAAAACTCAATCAAATTCGTGAGACAAGATTTCCCATGCACAAAGCCATGCTGACCATCCCTAATCAGGCCTTGCCTTTCCAAATACATGTAAATCATGTTATGCAGGATTCCCTCCAATAATTTGCTCACCAGTCTATAGTTCCCTGGCTTTGCCTTACCATCTTAAACAGTGAAGGAGCGACGGTCTGAAAGCTAATAGATACCTTTTTGAATAATAAAGGAATTAACGGATATGGTAAATGGTGCTGAGACCACACCAAGATCAGCCATGATCTAACTGAATGGCGCAGCAGGCTTGAAGGGCCGGATGGCCTGCCCCTGCTCCTCGTTCTTATGTTCTTATGACTGGGTTTATCACCTTGAAAAGTGGATAAATCTGCAGGCCGTCTTGAGATGTATCCAGGCTGTTGAGAGAGGCAAGGAAGGAGACATCTGGGGTCCTGGCAGTCATTTCCAATCCTCTTTGGCTACACGAGCTACTACTGGAGTGGGGGACTGCTAATACTATCCCATTATTAAACAAGGGAGGAAGGGATAGACCAGGAAATTACAATCCAATCACTCAGCAGTGGGGAGGGTCAGGGAAAGTCAAATCAAGGTAGTCTTGAGGCCCTGACTGATGAAGGCTAGTGTGTTAAAAGCCTTCTTCACTGCCCTGTCCACCTGTGACTCCACTTTCAGAGAAACATGCACCAGTGATGTCCCACAGGGATCCGTGCTGGGACCACTGTTGTTTGTGATATACATAAATGATCCGGATGAAGGTATAGGCGGTCTGATTAGCAAATTTACAGATAACACTAAGATTGGTGGAGTAGCAGATAGCGAATGGGACTGTCAGCGAATGCACCATAATATAGATAGATTGGAGAGTTGGGTGGAGAAATGGCAGATGGAGTTCAATCCAGGCAAATGCGAGTTGATGTATTTTGGAAGATCCAATTCAAGAGCGAGCTATATGGTAAAGGGCCTGTTCCTATGCTGTAATTTTCTTCGTTCTTTGTTCAAATGAATTCAACCTTATTCTGCAGAGAACCTATACCATCTCTCAGCACCGCCCTGATGTTGTCCTTGAATATCAGAGCTACACCACCTCCCTTACCTTTCTGTCTGTCCTTCCGAATAGTCTGATACCCCTGGATATTTAACTCCCAGTCATTACCATCCCGCAACCATGTCTCCATAATGGCTACTAAGTCACATTCATTCACAATGATTTGTGCCGTCAGCTCATCTACTTTGTTACCAATGTTATGAGCATTCAGGTAAAGTGTCCTTCTGCTAGTTTTTGTACGTTCTTTATGAATTCTAACATCTCCATTAACAGTATCTCCTGAGTTATCCTTCCTTTTAATTTCTTTCACAGTCTGCCCTGTAGTTAAACCCTCCTGCACACATGCTAACTTGCTGCTTACCTTTCTCTTTACCATCCTACTTCTTGTCGTTTTCTCATTTCCTTCCTCCCGAATCATTTGTTTAAAGTGCTAGTGACCACCTATTTATCCTTTTTACTAGAAGACTAGTTCCAGATCTGGACCTAACATTCAGAAATGAACCCTGGCAGGTGGAAGGTGTATCAGTAAGGGAACAGTGATTATAACTCAGTTAGATTTAATCTAGTTATGGAAAAGAATGAGGATAGGTGAGGAATAAACATTCTAAACTAAGGAAAAGCTAATTTGTGAATAAGACCATGTCTCCAGTTCAGGTGGAGACCATCCCATCGGTGCAAATCTCTCCTGTTCCAACATTTATGCCAATGCCCCATGAAATAGAACCCCTCTTTCCCACAGCACTCCTTTAGCTAAGTGTTTAATTCCCTAATTTTCTTATCCCTAAGCCAATTCGCACATGGCTCTGGCAGTAATCTGGAGATTATAACCTTTAAGGAGCTGCTCCTTAATTTGGTTCCTGGTGCTTGATAATCCCCAACAAGTTCGCTTTTCTCTCCTTACCTATGTTGTTCCAACATTGTCCACGACAATATAGTACTTCCTCCCACACTCTGTATGTTCTTCTGATATTAGATGTTGTGAAACTTGAAAGGGTTCAGAAAAGATTTACAAGGATGTTGCCAGGGTTGGAGGATTTGAGCTATAGGGAGAGGCTGAACAGTCTGGGGCTGTTTTCCCTGGAGCCCCGGAGGCTGAGACATGGTCTTATTCACAAATTAGCTTTTCCTTAGTTTAGAATGTTTATTCCTCACCTATCCTCATTCTTTTCCATAACTAGATTAAATCTAACTGAGTTATAATCACTGTTCCCTTACTGATACACCTTCCACCTGCCAGGGTTCATTTCTGAATGTTAGGTCCAGAACAGGCCCTTCTCTTGTTGCGCTTTCTACATTCTGATTATGAAGGTTTACCTGGATTCAATTCAATATTTAGGGAACATCTCCGGGACACCCGCACCAATCAACCACACCGCCCTGTGACCCAACATTTCAACTCCCCCTCCGACTCTGCCGAGGACTGGAGGTCCTGGGCCTCCTTCACCGCTGCTCCCTCACCACCAGACGCCTGGAGGAAGAACGCCTCATCTTCCGCCTCGGAACACTTCAACCCCAGGGCATCAATGTGGATTTCAACAGTTTCCTCATTTCCCCTTCCCCCACCTCACCCCAGTTCCAAACTTCCAGCTCAGCACTACCCCATGACTTGTCCGGACTTGTCCTACCTGCCTATCTCCTTTTCCACCTATCCACTCTACCCTCTCCTCCCTGACTTATCACCTTCATCTCCTCCCCCACGAACCCATTGTACTCTATGCTACTTTCTCCCCACCCCCACCCTCCTCTCACTTATCTCTCCACACTTCAGGCTCACTGCCTTTATTCCTGATGAAGGGCTTTTGCCCGAAACGTCGATTTCGCTGCTCATCGGATGCTGCCTGAACTGCTGTGCACCACTAATCCAGAATCTGGTTTCCAGCATCTGCAGTCATTGTTTTTACCTCATTGATTTTAACCCTACTGCGAATCCTCTTGCAAGGATGCCTGCCTTGAAGAAGTTTTCCTCCTCTCTCTACAAGAATCTCAGGGAGTCTCTCTCTCACTGCAACTCCCAGGTCATTTCCTCTGCCCTGAAGCTCTTCAACCATGTCATGAAACAAACTCGCTATCACAGCCACATTTGCTTCCTCAGTACCTGCCTCCGTAACCAACTCATCCCACACGGACTCCGGACCACCTTTAAACCAGCAGAGTTCGGACCCGAACAGGACAAACAGTACAGACTACAGATTCAAAAACACCAGCAACGGTTCTCCTTCAAGATCATCCGCTCCACGCTTGCAGCAATGCGCCGGCACCTAACCTCTCTACAGTCAGCCCTGCCTCAGCTGAGGGCCACACTCTCTCAGAATTGCAAAGGGCCCACTCTGTACTACATCCTCAGGAGAATCCATACTCTCAACAAACAGTATTTCAATTCCATCTCAAACATCAAAAACTGTAAGTACAACAAACTTTTATCTACCCACCTCCATAACCAGCGCTCCTCGAACGTTCCAGAAGATTCCCCTGGCCTCGGAAACACCATTAGCCATGCGGCTGATGCAGCTGCCACCCCCACGCTGATTGATGACATCACTTCCGCCCCCATCACGCCACTCCCCCAGCCACTTCCGCCCCTCACATCATCGCTGATGCTACACGCTCAGTGACTTCCGCCACCCCTACTGCCGTGGTCACCACCACTTCTGCCCCCACCAGCGCCACTCGCCTGCATTCTGCTGACATGCCCCCCACAGACCCCACTGTCACTATCCTCACCCCCCAGAACCCCGAGGGGAACACTACCCCTACTCATGACTCCACCCCCATTCCCCCCACAACCACACCCACTCCAGTTACAGGTTCCGCCCCCACTCCCAGCTCCACACCCACACCAGATCCCAGTTCCCAGCCCTGCCGAGTTTTCACCATCCCCCCAGACCTCCCCGTCACTGAGGATGAACGATCAGTCCTCAGCAAAGGACTCACCTTCGTCCCCCTCCGTCCACGCATCAATGAATTTAATACACGCCGTGACATCGAACAATTCTTCTGTCGCCTCCGCCTCCGAGCTTACTTTCACAATCAGGACTCCCGCCCACCTTCCGAGGACCCCTTCGCCCACCTCCAACACACTGTATCCACCTGGACACCCTGCGCTGGCCTATTACCTGCCCTCGACCTCTTCATTTCCAACTGCCGCCGGGACATTAACCGCCTCAACCTGTCGACCCCCCTCCCCCACTCCAACCTCTCACCCTCACAACGCACAGCCCTCCAATCCCTCTGCTCCAATCCCACCTCACCATCAAGCCAGCGGATAAAGGGGGCGCAGTGGTAGTCTGGCGCACTGACCTCTACACCGCTGAAGCCAAACGCCAACTCGAGGACACCTCTTCCTACTGCCCCCTCGACCATGACCCCACCTCCCATCACCAAACCATCATCTCCCAGACCATACAGAACCACATCACCTCAGGAGATCTCCCACCCACAGCTTCCAACCTCATAGTCCAGGAACCTCGCACTGCCCGGTTCTTCCTCCTTCCCAAGATCCACAAGCCTGACCACCCTGGCCGACCCATTGTCTCAGCATGCTCCTGACCCACTGAACACATCTCTACCTACCTCAACACTGTCCTATCCCCCCTAGTCCAGGAACTCCCCACATACGTTCGAGACACCACCCACGCCCTCCATCTCCTCCAAGACTTCCGTTTCCCCGGCCCCCAACGCCTCATCTTCACCATGGATATCCGATCCCTCCACACCTCCATCCGCCATGACCAGGGCCTCCAAGCCCTCCATTTTTTCCTCTCCAGACGTCCCCAACAATATCCTTCCACCAACACTCTCATTTGTTTGGCCGAACTGGTCCTCACCCTCGATAATTTCTCCTTTGAATCCTCCCACTTCCTCCAGACCAAAGGGGTAGCCATGGGCACACGTATGGGCCCCAGCTATGCCTGTCTCTTGTTGGCTACGTAAAAGAGTTGATCTTCCATAATTACACCGGCACCACTCCTCATCTCTTCCTCCGTTACATTGATGACTGCATTGGCGCCACCTTGTGCTCCCGCGAGGAGGTTGAGCAATTCATCAACTTTACCAATACATTCCACCCTGACCTTAAATTTACCTGGACCATCTCTGACACCACCCTCCCCTTCCTGGACCTCTCCATCTCCATTAACGACGACCGACTTGACACTGACATTTTCTACAAACCCACCGACTCCCACAGCTACCTGGATTACACCTCTTCCCACCCTATATCTTGCAAAAATGCCATCCTGTATTCCCAATTCCTCCGCCTCTGCCGTATCTGCTCCCAGGAGGACCAGTTCCACCACAGAACAAACCAGATGGCCTCCTTCTTTAGAGACCACAATTTCCCTTCCCACATGGTTAAAGATGCCCTCCAACGCATCTCGTCCACATCCTGTACCTCTGCCCTCAGACCCCACCCCTCCAACCGTAACAAGGACAGAACGCCCCTGGTGCTCACCTTCCACCCTACCAACCTTCGCATAAACCAAATCATCCACCAACATTTCTCCCACCTCCAAAAAGACCCCCACCACCAGGGATATATTTCCCTCCCCACCCCTTTCCGCCTTCCGCAAAGACCGTTCCCTCCATGACTACCTGGTCAGGTCCACGCCCTCCTACAATCCACCCTCCCATCCTGGCACCTTCCCCTGCCACCGCAGGAACTGTAAAACCTGCGCCCACACCTCCTCCCTCACCTCTATCCAAGGCCCTAAAGGAGCCTTCCACATACATCAAAGTTTTACCTGCACATCCACTAATATCATTTATTGTATCCGTTGCTCCCGATGCGGTCTCCTCTACATTGGGGAGACTGGGCGCTTCCTAGCAGAGCGCTTTAGGGAACATCTCCAGGACACCCGCACCAATCAACCACACCGCCCCGTGGCCCAACATTTCAACTCCCCCTCCCACTCTGCCGAGGACCTGGAGGTCCTGGGCCTCCTTCACCGCCGCTCCCTCACCACCACTCCCTCACCACCAGATGCCTGGAGGAAGAATGCCTCATCTTCCACCTTGGAACACTTCAACCCCAGGGCATCTATGTGGATTTCAACAGTTTCCTCATTTCCCCTTCCCCCACCTCACCCCAGTTCCAAACTTCCAGCTCAGCACTGTCCCCATGACTTGTCCGGACTTGTCCTCCCTGCCTATCTCCTTTTCCACCTATCCACTCCACCCTCTCCTCCCTGACCTATTATCTTCACCCCCTCACCCACTCACCCATTGTACTCTACTTTCTCCCCACCCCCACCCTCCTCTAGCTTATCTCTCCACGCTTCAGGCCTTTATTCCTGTTGAAGGGCTTTTGCCCGAAATGTCGATTTCGCTGCTCCTTGGATACTGCCTGAACTGCTGTGCTCTTCCAGCACCACTGATCCAGAATCAATATTTTTACTCCCTTCCTACAGTTTGAAACCCAACTGATGTTTGAAACCCAACTAGACCAGTCAGATCCCAAACAGAAATCTGGCTTGATAGATTATAATTTGTTTTGTGTTGGTTTTAACAAGAAGACCTCTCACTGAAACATACGCCAATAATAATGCAGATTTTGGTTTACAATAAAACAGAGGTTTCTTAAACAAAATAAATAAAGATAAAATTGAAGGAACCAATAAATTTTCTGATAAATCAAAGATTTACAACACAAATATAAATATAACTCCATTCAGCATAAAGCACTCATTTGCAAGTTTCAAAAAGCACAACACCTAGAGTAGAGTTCAGAATATTACAGCGCAGTACAGGTCCTTGGGCCCTCAATGCTGCACGGACTTGTCGAACCAATCTGAAGCCCATCTAACCTACACTATTCCATTTTCATCCATATGTCTATCCAATGACCGTTTAAATGCCCTTAAAGTTGGCGAGTCTACTATTGTTGCAGGCAGTGCATTCCACGCCCCACCTACTCTCTGAGTAAAGAAACTATCTCTGATATCTGTCCATCAAAATTCGCTTTGCCCCAGTTTAGAACATAAACCTGTAGATCAGTTTTGTCCCTCTCTGTAGTTATTTTAAAATTAATAGAACTATGGTCACTGGTCCCAAAGAGCTCCCCCACTGTCACCTTCATCACCTGTCCTGCTCTATTTCCCAACAGTAGGTCAGAATCTGCCCCTGTTATGAAGTTGAAGGCTTCTACTGTACCTTTAAGAGAGAGTGAATGCTGTTTTGCACTGAGAGCTTACAAGAGCAGTCTCAGAGTGGACTAGAAAATTTGTTTGTTGCTGTTTTGACAACAATTCGAATTCAACCAATCAGTTTAATTTATGCCCCAGGATACTAAAACCCAATCAAGTTTGAATTATTATTTTGACACAAAGAACCAATGAGATGATCCAATATTGGGGATATAAAAAAGGCAGGCAGTTTGAAAATCAGACAGAGCAACTGCCATTGAGAGAGACCCAAGATATTGAAACACTCTATCAAAGGTACCTTTTCATCTGAAACATATTCACAGTAAAAATAAAGAAGACAACCCAGGGAGATGCTCAGCCAGAAGAAGAAAGACAGCAAAAATGACAGTTGCTGTATGGTTTTGAAATTAAATTGATGTAATTTTAGTAAGTGTTTTATTGGAATAGTATGTCATTATAGAGTAGGAGGCAGGTAATAAGCAGTTAAGAGAAAGGGGTGCTTAGAGTTGTGAATAATTGTTGTTTAATATTCACTTTTAGAGTTAAGGAATAAATTGATATTACTTTCTTGAATAGTGAAATTTGGGAGTTCTCTGTCACTCATACTTTAATAGATTAAGAGGGAGTTGAGCTTTTCTGGGTGTTTGGCTTAATTAACAGAGGGTTCACCCCATTTCATAAAAGTTTGGGGGTCAGGTCCAAGATTTGGACGGGTTTAGTCAGATCTAGTCAGAGATTTGGCATACGAAAGATCCCAGCAGATTTAAACACTTGCCAATTAGTGTCCTAGATCTTTAAAACGTAGGTGAGACAATTTGTTTAATTTTGGTTACTTGTGGTTGGTTAAATTAAAAGTGAGAGAAATTGCTCTTAGAATTGTTAAAGAGGTAGTGGGGTTTGAAGATGCTTCCTAAATTTTCCAAGAAAGTTTAGAAAGACAGAAAAAGGAAATACTTTTAGAATTAGCAAATAGGTTAGAATTGGGTTTAACCAGGGACAAAGGGAAAGCTGAAATTGTAATGGAGTTAGTCAAGCACTTAGGTGTATCAGAGAAACAGACAAGTGCAGTATAGAAAAAAACTTAAATTGCAATTGAGGTGAAATGGAGTTAAACGATAAAGAAAGGGAAAGAAGAGCAATGAGAGAAGAAAGAGAAAGAGAGAAGAAAAAGAGAGAGGAAAAAGAGAGAGAAGGTTCTTGGCTGACCAAAGAGAGAGAGAGAAAGGGAGAGAGAATTTGAACTTCAGAAGTTGTGAATTAGTTAGAAAGTGAAGTTAACAGGATGGACATGAAGAGATTAGATTTAATTAGATTCACTACAGTGTGGAAACAGGCCCTTCTGCCCAACAAGTCCACATCGACCCTCCGAAGTGTAACCCACCCAGTCCTATTTCCCTCTGACTAATGCACCTAACACTAGGGGCAATTTAGCATGGCCAATTCATCTAACCTGCGCTTCTTTGGACTGTGGGAGGAAACCGGAGCACCCGGAGGAAACCCACGCAGACACTGGGGAATTGTGCAAACTCCACACAGACAGTTGCCCAAAGCTGGATAAGGTAGTGATGTGTACAAATATGTTAAAACATTGCCACATTTGATGAGAAAGATGTCGAAGCCTTCTTTATTTCATCTGAAAAATTGGCTCAGCAAATGGAGTTGTCAGAGAACATGTAGGTAATGGTAGTTCAGACTAAGTTGGTGGCAGAGCTGGTGAGGTGTTTACCGTGCTGTCAGATGAGGGGTCAAGAGATTACGAAGAGGTTAAACAGGCTATTTTAAGTGCTTATGAATTGGTACAAGAAGCTTATAGACAGCAGTTCAGAAACACAAAGAAGGAACCAGGTCAGACTTACGTTAAGTTTGAAAGAATTAAACATATTCATTTTGATAGATGGGTGCAGCCTTAAAAAGAGATAAGACCTATGAGTCTCGAAGAGAGATTATTCTGCTGGAGGAGTTTAAAAACACTTCCAGAATTCACATGGATGACCAGAAAGTTCAAGAAGTGAGAAGAGCAGCAGAGATAGCAGATGAATACACATTGGTGCATAAGGTGAAATTTAGCTTCCAGCAAGAACTTCATCCTGAGAGGCATAGAAATTGGGAGAAGGGGAAATCCTTTACAACAATCGACAATGGTGCCATGGTCATCATTAGACTCTTAATTCCAAATAGTTTATTGAAGTCAAATTCCACTATCTACCTTAGTAGGATTGAACGCAGGTCCCCAGAGCATTACCTGTGTTCCTGGATTAATAGTCTAGTGATAATACCACTCAGCTTTATGTGATCCATGTCAGATTCAGTTTGGTTGCAATCCTGTGAAGTGCCTTGTAACATTTTATTTTGTAAAATGTTATACTGTCATGATTCCAGTTGATGATTTACTGTAAGTGTCCTTTTACAGACTGAGGTCTGGCTTGAAGGATATGTTTATTTATTTTGTTTAACCATACAAAACAAAGAGTAGAGCACACTAATAGTTTAGCACAGGTTAAAAATGAAGACCAAGAGGGTGAAAAGGAGGAGAAGGGCCTTTAGTGTTTCCACTGTGGTAAAGTGGGGCACGTAAAGTCATAGTGCTGGTCATTAAAGAAAACCACTGTGGGAAAAGATGTGGTAAAAGAAGCTAAGCCAGTGGCATTAGTGAAAGTAGGAAAGGAAACCCCAAGAAAAGCCAAGAAGCTGTAGGAGCATGCACAGCCTAGGCAGAGGCTGAATACGGAGTTACTGCCTGATCTCTACAAAGAATTTGCCTCTGTGGGTAAAGTTTACTCAGAAAGAACAGGGGAGAAGAGAAAGAAGTTATCATTTTGAGAGATACAGGATCTAACCAGTCTCTAATAGTAAGAGATTAATGAATTTGCACTCTTTCTGACCTGTTACCCGAGAGTGTGGTAATTTGAGGGATAGATGGGCAGAAATTTAGCTTTCCCCTATGGAAGATCAGGTTGGAGTGCCAACACAGGACTGGCAAAGTAACACTGGGAGTAATTGATAGAGTGTCAGTTCCAGGAATCCAGTTCATTCTTGGGAATGATTGAGCAGGGTCCAAGGTGGGAGTGACACCCCTTGTTGTGGAAAAGCCTAAGGAAGACCAGGAAACTGAGGAGTTAAAAGAAAAATATCATGGTATTTTCCCAGACTGTGTAGTAACAAGATCCCACTATCATAAGACTTTGCCCTTATGGATAAGGTTTACTCAGGAAGGACAAGGGGAGAAGAGAAAGAAGTTATCATTTTGAGAGATACAGGATCTAACCAGTCTCTGACAGTAAGAGATGAATGTATTTGCATTCTTTCTGACATTACCCAAGAGTGTAGTAATTTGTAGAATAGATGGACAGAAATTTAGTGTTCCCCTATATAAGGTCAGGTTGGAGAGTCATCTCAAGACTGGGGAAGTAAGAGTGGGAGTGATTGACAGAGTGTCAGTTCCAGGAATCAAGTTTATTCTTGGGAATGATTTAGCAGGGTCCAAGGTGGGAGTGACATCCCTTATTGTGGAGAAGCCCAGGAAGACCAGGAAAATGAGGAACGTGCTCTGGAATTTTTCCAGACTGTGTAGTGACAAGATCCCAATATCGTAAGTCACAACAAGAAGCAAAAACTAAAGAGAAAGGTGAAGGAGTTAAAGTTCAGTTAGTGGGCACCCTGATTTATGTAATGGTGCAGGAAAAACCTGAACAGGCAGTGGGCCAGACAGAAGTGTTTAGTCCTGAAAGGGTACGGGACTTGCAACAGAAAGACAAGACGATAAAAGATATATATGTTGATGCATACTCAGAAATGGAATCAGAATGTATTCTTGATGGTTATTATCTTATAGTTAGAATCCTCAGACGAAAATGGAGACCATGGCAGGTTAGTTCAGAGGAGAAATGGGCTGAAGTGCACCAGATTGCGTTGCTGGGAGCATAAAGACAGGAGATATTACGGGTAGCACATGAACTATCTATAGGAGGTCACCTAGGGGTACAAAAGACTCAGGCTAAGGTACAAAAACATTTTTGGCCTGGACTGCATAAGGATATGGTTAACTTTTGCCGTATGTGTCATACATGCCAAATGGTAGGTAAGCCACAGGAGGTGGAGAAGTCGATGTTTCGGGGGTAACCTGAAGAAAGGATATACCCAAAATGTCAACTTCATCCGCTCTTGATGCTACCTAGCTTGCTGTGTTCTTCCAGCCTCCTGCTTGTCTAGATTAGATAAGGAGGGTAGATTTCCTTCCCTAAAAGACATTATTGAGCCAGGTGGCTTTTTACAACAATCAACAATGGTGTCATGGTCACCATTAGACTCTTAATTCCAGATATTCTATAGAAGTCAAATTCCACTATCTGCCGTAGCAGGTCCCCAGAACATTATCCATGTTCCTGGATTAATAGTCTAGTGATAATACCACTCAGCTTTATGTGATCCATGTCAGATTCGGTTTGGTTGCAATCCTGTGAAGTGCCTTGTGACATCTTATTTTGTAAAATGTGATACTGTCATGATTCCCGTTGATGATTTACAGCAAGTGTCATTTTACAGACTGAGGTCTGGCTTGATGGATATTTATTTTTATTTTATTTAACCATACAACTGAGCTTAAACTTTCTCCATTTCAATTAACTCCTTCAGGTTTGGAACTTTTAAACTTGTCTATTCAAACTGATGTGGAGGTGCCTGGGGTCAACAAAGTTAAAAATCATGCAACGCCAGGTTATAGTCCAACAGGTTTATTTGGAAGCATTATAACTTGCTATTGTGTGATTTTTAATTTTATTCAAACTGAGGTAAGCTATTTCTTAACAGTCCTGAGCTACTTTCCTTTCTCAGGAGATTTTACTGTTTTACACACCAGCTTCAGCCTAAACTTCTATAAAACTGTCAAACTGAAACTTAAAAACTATTAGTGCTTCTCCTAAGCCAAAACTAATTCCAGAATCTTCTGTCAGAAAGTCTAGTGCATGATTGCCTTTCAATTGTTTTCTCTCTCTCTCACAAGGCAAACAATTTACTAATAGTATCTACAAACTATGCCTGTGTATTAAGAAGAAATCAGCATGGCTACAAAATTTCTTACAAATTAATCATTAAATGTTTTCAGACACTCAGACTAAAACTCACATGCCACTAATTCAAAACCCAAACTCTAAGTGAATTATATTAAAATATCGACTTAACAACCTAAATGCAACATACTGTTGTTGCTATTACACAATTCAAAATGAGTCAGGCAGCAACAATAGTGATGGTTAGGAATACCATGCATGTGGTGCCCACGTTGTGACCGTGCCAATGAATGTACTGTATTACAGTTATTTGAAGGGAGAGATCATTCGAGAGCTCTCAAAAGGTTAATGGAATATCGAAGACATGCAAACAAGTTTGGCATATGCTCAAGTGAAGGCATGAAAATGCATATAACCATCCAACTACATCTGCCTGCAATACATGCTGGGTGACCCATAGAGAAAAAAGTAATGAAATAAATGGTGTGGGAAACAGTTTGACCAGTTAGAGACTCAAAGGATCAACAACTGCAAAGAGAACCATCCTCTCCCTCGGCAGTGATCTATTCAGTGTTTCTCGTCAGTGACTGTCTTCACTTCAAGCATCAAACAAGTTCCAACTAAACTCAACTCCAAGCTCAGAAGCTGCACAGTGAGTGAGAAATTATGAAAGTAAACAAAATGTTGTTATTTATTTCCAGGGGTTAGAGACCAGCAATAAAGATATCCTGTTGCAGTTGTACAGAGCTTTGGTGGGACCTGAAGTGTACTGTTTTGGTCTCTTTGTCTAAGGAGGGTTGTAATTACCATAGAGGGAGTGCAACAGAGATTTGATTTGATTTTGATTTATTGTCACATATACCTAAGTACAGTGAAAAGTTTTATTTTGCATGCATTAGGGGCAGATGATAACATACAAGGACATACAGATCATAGGGTGCTTAGATAGAGGCATATAAGGTTACATCCTGTAGGAGGGAAAAGTTGATGGGAGTGCAGGTCCATTGTACCTGAAGGTTGCTGCACAGGTGGATAGAGTGGTCAAGAAGGCATATCATATGCTTGCCTTCATTGGACGGGGTATTGAGTATAAGAGCTGGCAGGTCATGTTAAAATTGTACAAGACATTGGTTTGGCTGCATTTAGAATACTGTGTAGAGTTCTGGTCGCCACGTTACCAAAAGGATGTGGACGCTTTAGAGAGGGTAGGAGAAAGTGAGGACTGCAGATGCTGGAGATCAGAGCTGAAAAATGTGTTGCTGGAAAAGCGCAGCAGGTCAGGCAGCATCAAAGGAGGAGAATCGACGTCTGAAGAAGGGCTCATGCCCGAAACGTCGATTCTCCTGCTCCTTTGATGCTGCCTGACCTGCTGCGCTTTTCCAGCAACACATTTTCAGCTTTGGAGAGGGTGCAGAGAAGGTTTACGAGGATGTTGCCTGGTATGGAAGGTGCTAGCTATGAAGAGAGGGTGAGTAGGTTAGGTTTATTTTCATTAGAAAAAAGGAGATTGAGGGGGCACCTGATTGAGGTTTACAAAATCACGAAGGGTATAGACAGGGTGGATAGACACAAGCTTTTTCCCACGGTGAAGGATTCAATAATGAGAGGTCACGCTTTCAAGATAAGAGGTGAAAAGTTGAAGGGGATACACGTGGCAAGTACTTCACACAGAGGGTGGTGGGCGTCTGGAGAGATGCGGTGGAGAGCATCGTCGATCACGTCTGGGGGGAAATTGCGGTGTTTGAAGAAGGAGGCCATCTGGGTTGTTGGGTATTGGACCTCTGGGACACCTCTGGGACACCCGGACCAACCACCGAACAACCCAGATGGCCTCCTTCTTCAAAGACCGCAATTTCCCCCCAGACGTGATCGACGACGCTCTCCAACGCATCTCCTCCACTTCCCGCTCCTCCGCCCTTGAGCCCCACTCTTCCAATCGCCACTAGGACAGAACCCCACTGGTCCTCACCTACCACCCCACCAACCTCCAGATACATCGTATCATCTGTCGTCATTTTCGCCACCTCCAAACGGACCCCATCACCAGGGATATATTTCCCTCCCCTCCCCTATCAGCGTTCCGAAAAGACCACTCCCTCCGTGACTCCTCATCAGGTCCACACCCCCCACCAACCCAACCTCCACTCCCGGCACTTCTCTGCAACCTCAAGAAATGCAAAACTTGCGCCCACACCTCCCCTCTTACTTCCCTCCAAGGCCCCAAGGGATCCTTCCATATCCGCCACAAATTCACCTGCACCTCCACACACATCATTTACTGCATCCGCTGCACCTGATGTGGCCTCTATATTGGGGAGACAGGCCGCCTACTTGCGGAACGTTTCAGAGAACACCTCTGGGACACCCAGACCAACCAACGCAACCACCCCGTGGCTCAACACTTCAAGTCTCCCTCCCACTCCACCAAGGACATGCAGGTCCTTGGACTCCTCCATCGCCAGACCATGGCAACATGACGGTTGGAGGAAGAACACCTCATCTTCCGCCTAGGAACCCTCCAACCACAAGGGATGAACTCAGATTTCTCCAGTTTCCTCATTTCCCCTTCCCCCACCTTGTCTCAGTCAAATCCCTCGAACTCAGCACCACCTTCCTAATCTTCTTCCTGACCTCTCCGCCCCCACCTCCACTCCGGCTTATCACCCTCACCTTAACCTCCTTCCACCTATCGCATTTCCAAAGCCCCTACCACAAGTCCCTCCTCCCTACCTTTTATCTTAGCCTGCTTGGCACACCCTCCTCATTCCTGAAGAAGGGCTCATGCCCGAAACGTCGATTCTCCTGCTCCTTGGATGCTGCCTGACCTGCTGCGCTTTTCCAGCAACACATTTTCAGCTCTGATCTCCAGCATCTGCAGTCCTCACTTTCTCCTACAGATGCTTAAGAATTGACTGACAGGTTTAGACAGTACATTTGGATCGGCTTAGGCTTGGAGGGCCGAAGGGCCTGTTCCTGGGCTGTAAATTTTCTATGTTCTTTTGTTCTTTGAGGTTCACAAAAGCGACATTAGATTTGAAGTTAGAGATAACAGCAGGGGAGAAGCTGGTCTTAACCTGTTGGTGTATGTGTTAAGCTTCTGTATCTTTTGTTTGACAGAAGGGGTTGGAAGAGAGTATAACCAGGGTGGGAGGGGTCTTTGATGATGTTGGCAGCCATTCTGTGGCAATGAGAAGTGTAGATGGAATCCATAGATGGGGTTTGGCTTGCGTGATGGTCTGGGCTGGGTTCACAACTCCCTTTCGTTTCTTATGGTCCTGGACAGAGCAGTTGCCAGACCAGGCTGTGCTGCACCCAGACAGAGTGTTTTCTATGGTACATCTGTAAAAGTTGGAAATTGTTGGTTATCATTACTCCTAGGAACTTGACGTTCTCAACCCTGTCCACCTCAGCTCCATCGATGTACATGGGGGCACGTCCTCTGCCTTTCTTTCTAAAGTCAATGATCAGTTCTTTAGTTTCACTGACATTGAGGGAGAGATTGTCTTCTTTGCACCATGACACCAAACATTCCTGTATTTTGACTTGTCATTGTTTGATATCTGGCCCGAGGAAGGTGGTGTTGGAAGCAAACTTGTAGATGGTGCTTGGATGAAGTTTGCTCACATGGTCGTGAGTTTACAGAGAGTATAGTAAGGGCTGAGAACGCATCCTTGTAGGGCGCCAGGATTATCATGGAGGAGGTACTGTTGTCGATCTTTACTGATTGGGGTCTGTGGGTGACGAAGCTAAGGATCCAATTACAGAGGGCAGAGCTGAGACCTAGGCAGTCTGACATCTGCAGCAGTGAGAGAGGGAAGTGGTGTATCCAGGGTTGAGAGAATGTTGCACTGTCGGAACGTCAGTTCTTCAGGTCTTTATTTCAAACATAATGTTAAAATTATGTGGGGTAGCATGGTGGCTCAGTGGTTAGCACTGCTAATTCACAGCATCAGGGTCCCAGGTTTGATTCCAGCCTCAGGTGACTGCCTGTGTGGAGTTTGCACATTCTCCCTGGGTCTGCGTGGGTTTCTTCCCACAATCCAAAGGTGTGCAGGTCAGGCCATGCTAAATTGCCCATAGTGTTAGGTGCATTAGTCAGAGAGGAATGGGTCTGGGTGGGTTATTCTTCGGAGGGTCGGTGTGGACTGGTTGGGCCGAAGGACCTGTTTCCACGCTGTAGGGAATCTAATTTAATCTAAAATGAAACCTCAAGGTAATTGATGAGGAATTGAAAGGAATGTACCTAGCTTGATATCCTGAGGCCTTAAAAAATTACAAAGCTTTAACCTTTAAGAAACAATGGTTTTCTCCAGGCTCGAGAACTGTGTCCAATTCTAATTTCTGCAGTTTGGGTTGGATATCAAAAGGAGATGGCGTGGAGGGGAAGACCAAATGGAAGAAGCTAGAATTGTTTTCCTCAGAGTAGGGAAAGTTCTGGGAAATTCTTGCAGAAGTTTTGATATAGTAAGGAAGAAAATATAGTTTCCTGATCAAGACTGTTTGTGGTTCGAGGGACACAGATTGACCATTATTGTGAAAAGAACCAGAGAGAGTGATGAAGACAGTTGTTTATACGCGATGTGTTATATTATGGAATGCCCTGTCTGAACACCTGGTGGAAGCAGATTCAGGAATAACTCTCAAACGTGAGTGGGACTGTTTGAAGAGACAGATCAGGGTGGTGTTTTAACAGCAGGGATGTGTGGCTACGGAAGGTGCTGGAGACATTCCAGATTAGATACAAAATGTTAACTGTTTCTCTCCACACATGCTGCCAGATCTGCTCAGTTTCTCCAGTATTTTCTGTTTTATTTCAGATTTCTAGCATCCAGGATACTTTGCTTTTATTTGAGGGTCATGTTGTCAATTTGCTAGCTCTTTCAGAGGACTAGCACAATCCTGATGAACCAAAGGTTTTACCACAGGGTGGCATAAAGAGTTTTGGATCATGCCAGCTACTGTTGTTGAAGAGCCGATAGAGGGCTGGGGGTGTCACCTTGGGATCAGTGAAGTGGAGAAAGGTTTATGCAATTCAGAGGGTGGGTTCAAAATAGTCAGACAAGTTCTCTCATCCCCAGTGGCTCAGTGGTTAGCTCTGCTGCCACACAGCACCAGGGACCCAGGTTCAATTCCAGCCTCGGGCGACGGTCTGTGTAGAGTTTGCACAATCTCTCCATGTTTGACAATAGACAATAGGTGCAGGAGTAGGCCATTCTGCCCTTCGAGCCTGCACCACCATTCAATATAATCATGGCTGATCATCCTTAATCAGTATCCTGCTCCTGCCTTATCTCCATAACCCTTGATTCCACTATCCTTGAGAGCTCTATCCAACTCTTTCTTAAATGAATCCAGAGACTGGGCCTCCATTGCCCTCTAGGGAAGAGCATTCCACACAGCCACCACTCTCTGGGTGAAGAGGTTTCTCCTCATCTCTGTCCTAAATGGTCTACTCCGTATTTTTAAGCTGTGTCCTCTGGTTCGGCACTCACCCATCAGCGGAAACATGTTTCCTGCCTCCAGAGTGTCCAATCCTTTAATAATCTTATATGTCTCAATCAGATCCCTTCTCAGTCTTCTAAACTCAAGGGTATACAAGCCCAGTCGCTCCAGTCTTTCAGTGTAAGGTAACCCCACCATTCCAGGAATTGACCTTGTGAACCTACGCTGCACTCCCTCAATAGCCAGAATGTCTTTCCTCAAATTTGGAGACCAAAACTGCACACAATACTCCAGGTGTGGTCTCACCAAGACCCTGTATAGCTGCAGAAGAACCTCTTTGCTTCAATACTCAATCCCTCTTGTTATGAATGCCAGCATGCTATTAGCCTTCTTCACTACCTGCTATACCTGTGTGCTTACCTTCATTGACTGGTGTACAAGAACACCCAGATCTCTCTGTACTGCCCCTATACCTAAATTGATTCCATTTAGGTAGTAATCTGCCTTCCTGTTCTTGCCACCAAAGTGGATAACCATACATTTATCCACATTAAACTGCATCTGCCATGCATCTGATCACTCACCTAACTTGTCCAGGTCACCCTGTAATCTCCTAACACCCTCATCACATTTCACCCTGCCACCCAGCTTAGTATCATTAGCAAATTTGCAAATGTTATGACTAATAACATCTTCTATATCATTAACATATATTGTAAAAAGCTGCGGTCCCAGTACTGATCCCTGCGGTACCCCACTGGTCACTGCCTGCCATTCCGAAATAGAGCCGTTTATCACTACTCTTTGTTTCTTGTCAGCCAACCAACTTTTAATCCAAGTTAGTACTTTGCCCCCAATATCATGCGCCCTAATTTTGCTCACTAACCTCCTATGTGGGACTTCATCAAAGGCTTTCTGAAAGTCCAGGTACACTTCATCTACTGGATCTCCCTCGTCCATTTTCAGAGTTACATCCTCAAAAAATTCCAGAAGATTAGTCAAGCATGATTTCCCCTTCATAAATCCATGCTGTCTCTGACCTATCCTGTTACTGCTATCCAGATGTGTCGTAATTTCATCCTTTATAATAGACTCCAGCATCTTTCCCACCACTGAGGGCAGACTAACTGGTCTGTAATTTCCTGCTTTCTCTCTCCCACCTTTCTTAAAAAGTGGTACAACATTAGCCACCTTCCAGTCCGTAGGAACTGATCCCGAATCTATCGAACTCTGGAAAATAATCACCAACGCATCCACGATTTCTCGAGCCACCTCCTTCAGTACCCTGGGATGTAGACCATCAGGTCCCGGGGACTGATCAACCTTCAGACCTAACAGTCTCTCCAACACCAATTCCTGGCAAATATAAATTCCCTTCAGTTCAGGTCCTTCAGCCACTGTTACCTCAGGGATATTGCTTGTGTCTTCCCCAGTGAACACAGATCTGAAGTAACAATTCTATTCTTCCGCCATTTCTTTGTTCCCCGTAAAATATTCCCCTGTTTCTGTCTTCAAGGGCCCAATGTTAGTCTTAACCATTTTTTTGCCTTTCACATACCTAAAAAAGCTTTTACTATCCTCCTTTATATAATTGGCCAGTTTACCTTCGTACCTCATTTTTTCTCTGCATATTTCCTTCTTAGAAATCCTCTGTTGTTCTTTAAAAGCTTCCCAGTCCTCCGTTTTCCCACTTATCTTTGCTATGTTATACTTTTTCTCTTTTAACTTTATATGTTTCTTAACTTCCCTCGTCAGCCACGGCCACTCCTGCCTCCTCTTAGGATCTTTCTTCCTTTTTGGAATGAACTGATCCTGCATCTTCTGCATTATACCCAGAAATACCTGCCATTGTTCCTCCACTGTCATCCCTGCTAAGGTATTGCACCATTGAACTTTGGCCAGCTCCTCCCTCATAGCTCCATAGTTCCCTTTATTCAACTGAAATATTGTCACTTCTGATTGTCCCCTCTCCCTCTCAAATTGCAGATTGAAGCTTATTGTATTATGGTCACTACCTCCTAATGGCTCCTTCACTTCGAGGTCCCTGACCAATTCTGGTTCGTTACACAATACCAGATCCAGAATTGCCTTCTCCCTGGTAGGCTCCAACACCAGCTGTTCTAAGAATCCATCTCGGAGGTACTCCACAAAGTCTCTTTCTTGAGGTCCAATACCATCCTGATTCTCCCAGTCTACCTGCACGTTAAAATCCTCCATAACAAATGTAGTGACATCTTTGCGACAGGCCAATTTCAGCTCCTGATTCAACTTACATCCGACATCCAGACTACTGTTTGGGGGCCTGTAGATAACTCCCAAGAGAGTCTTTTTACCCTTAGTATTTCTCAGCTCTATCCACACTGACTCTACATCCCCTGATTCTAGGTCCCCCCGCGCAAGGGACTGAATGTCATCCCTTACCAATGTGGCCACCCCACCCCCTCTGGCCGTCAATCTGTCCTTACGATAGCATGTATAGCCTTGAATATTCATTTCCCAGGCCCTGTCCACTTGAAGCCACGTCTCAGTTATCCCCACAATATGCTATCTGCCAATTTCCAAATGAGCCTCAAGCTGATCCATCTTATTTCTAATGCTTCGTGCATTCATGTATAGTATTTTTAATTATTTACTGCCCTCACCCTTCCCATCAACTCCTATTTTACTCAATCTTACAGCATGATCCCTTTCTGAGTTTTCTGCTTCATTGATACCATTGTCTTTCTTGACTTCCCTTGTTCTAACTTTCCCTTCAATTTCCTTCTTAAACATCCAGTTTGTCCCCTCCCCCTTGCTACTTAGTTTAAACATAGCGGTGTTGCAGTAGCAAACCTGCCTGCCAGAATGCTGGTCCCCAACCTATTAAGGTGCAAACCGTCTCTCTTGTAGCATTTATGCTTACCACAAAACATACCCCCATGATCCAAGTTTGCCTGGGTTTCCTCTGCTCTCCCCTCCCACAATCCAAAAGATGTGCAGGTCAGGTGAATTGGCCATACTAAATTGCCCGTAGTGTGTAGGTTAGGGGCATTAGTCAGCGGTAAATATAGGGTAGGTAAAATATACTCTTTGGAGAGTCGGGTTGGGCTGAAGGGCCTGTTTCCACACTGTAGGAATTCTAATTCCAGGTTTCTTATAATAGTGTGCACCTTGCTCAGAAAACTCAACCAGGAGATTTATATTCTAATATTAGTTCTAATATTTACCTTTGACACTGACTGTGAGTTAGAATCCATACAATGCAAGTCCTTTCACTCTCCTCTCTGACAATGTCACATTGCACAAAGTATATTCAAATTACCCCAATGAAACAGCAATAGCTCTGATCTTTATTTTATTGCTAACTGAAATAACACACAGCTGTCACACATACTGGGGTCACATCATAACAGGAGAAGGACAAAAGGACAACTGTTAAAACCTATCCAGTGACACAGTCGATGAAAGCCTTCCCAATAATCCAAACGGATTTAACTAAATGGAGAAAAGAAGAGATTGAGAAGTTGCTCAGTACTGAAGGACTGCTGCACTAGGCGATGCCTGAGTGGTATTATTGTTAGACTATTAATTCAGAGACCCAGATAATATCCTGGACACCTGGGTTTGAATCCTGCCATAGCAGATCGTGGAATTTGAATTTTATATTAAAACAAATCTGGAATTAACAATCTACTGATGATCATGAAATCATTGTTGATTGTTGAAAAACCCATCTGGTTCACTAACGTCCTTTCGGGAAGGAAGCTGCCATCTTTACCTGGTTTGGCCTATATGTGACTCCAGACCCACAGCAATATGGGTGACTCTCAATTGCCCTCTGAAATGCCCTAGCAAGCCATTCAGTTGTACCAATCGTGACAAAGTCTCAATGAAAGGAAACTGGACGGATCACCTGGCATCGACCTCAAAAAACAGAAAAGATAATGGCAGAAACAGCCCTGTCATCCTAGAAATGTCCTCCTTCCAAAATTGAGAGAGCTGTCTCACAGACTACTCAAGCAACAGTCTGACATAATTATACTCATGGAATCATACCTTACCGTCAATATTCCAGAGCCCACCATCCCCATCCCTGGATATCTCCTGTCTCACTGACAGGACACACCCAGCAGAGAGGGTGGCACAGTGGGATGCAGTCGGGAGGGAGTTGTCCAGGGAGTCCTCAACATTGACTCCAGACCTCATGAAGTCTCATGGCTTTAGGTTAAACATGGACAAGAAAACCTCCTGCTGGTTACCCTGTTTCAGAAGGGAGCAGTGCAAAAAATGGGAAATGTTAGGCCGATTAACCTGGCCTCAGTCATTCGTAAGATCCTGGAATCCATTGTGAAGGATGAGATTTCTCAATACTTGGAAGTGCATGGTAAAATAGGGAAAAGTCAGCATGGTTTCACCAAGGGGAGGTCATGCCTGACAAATCTGCTAGAATTCTTTGAGGAGATAGTGAGTAGGGTTAGACCAAGGAGAGCCAAAGGGTGTTATCCATCTGGACTTCCAGAAGGCTTTTGAAAGGTGCCACAGAGGAGGCTGCTAAGTAAGATAAGGGCCCACGGTGTCAGAGGCAAGATGCTAGCATGGATAGAGGATTGGCCTTCTGGCAGGAAGCAGAGAGTGGGGATAAAAGGGTCCTTCTTAGGATGGCAGCCAGTGACAAGTGATGTTCCGCAAGGCTCAGTGTTGGGACCACAACATTTCACTTTATACATTAATGATCTAGATGAAGGTACTGAGGGCATTCTGGCTAAGTTTGCAGATGATAAAAAGGCAGGTAGAGGACAGGTAGCATTGAGGAGGTGGGGAAGCTGCAGAAGGACTTGGACAGGTTAGTAGAGTGGGCAAAGAAGTGGCAGATGGAGGACAACGTGGGAAAGTGTGAGGTGATGCACTTTGGTTGGAAGAATAGAGGCATGGACTATTTTCTAAATGGGGAGAAAATTCAGAAATCAGAAGTACAAAGAGACTTAGGAGTTCCACACCAGGATTCTCTTAAGATAAACATGCACGCTAAGTTAGGAAAGCAAATACAATGTTGCCATTCATCTCGAGAGGACTAGAAAAGAAACGCGGGGAAGTACTTCTGCGGCTTTATAAGGATCTGGTCAGACCACATTTGGAGTATTGTGCGCAGTTTTGGGTCCCATCTCTCAGGAAGGATGTACTGGCCCTGGAACGTGTTCAGAGGAGGTTCAGGAGAATGGTCCTAGGAATGAAAAGCCTAACACATGAGGAACATTTGAGGACTCTGGGTTTATACTCATGGAGTTTAGAAGGATGAGGGAGATCTAATTGAAACTTACAGAATACTGGTTGGCCTGGACAGAGTGGACATTGGGAAGATGTTTACATTGGCAGGATAGGCACTGACCCAAGGGCACAGCCTTACAGTAAAGGGAAGGCCTTTTACAAGTGATAAGGAGAACCTTTTTTAGCAAGAGAGTGGTGAATCTCTGGAATTCACTGCCATAGAAGGCTGTGGAGGCCAGTTCTTTGAGTCTATTTAAAACAGAGATAGAGGTGAAAGGAAAGGCTGGTAGGTACAGGGAATGCTGGATGATGAAAGAAATTGAGGGTTTGGTTAAGAAAAAGAAGGAGGCATATATCAGGTATAGACAGGATAGATCGAGTGAATCCTTAGAAGAGTATAAAGGCAGTAGGAGAAAACTTAAGAGGAAAATCAGGAGCGCAAAAAGGGGACATGAGATAGCTTTGGCAAATAGAGTTAAGGAGAATCCAAAGGGTTTTTACAAATACATTAAGGACAAAAGGGCCTTGATTTTTATGTCCTCGTTGTCTACAGGAATAGTGCCAGTAGACTGGAGGATAGCAAATGTGGTTCCCTTGTTCAAGAAGGGGAGTAGGGATAACCCTAGTAACTATAGGCCGGAAAGTCTCACTTCTGTTGTGGGCAAAGTCTTAGAGAGAATTGTAAGGGATAGGATTTATGAACATCTGGATAGAAATAATGTGATCAAGGATAGTCAGCATGGTTTTGTAAGGGCAGGTCGTGCCTCACAAACCTTATTGAATTCTTTGAGAAGGTGACTAAGGAGGTGGACGAGGGTAAAGCGGTAGATGTGGTGTATATGGATTTTAGTAAGGCGTTTGATAAGGTTCCCCATGGTAGGCTACTGCAAAAAATACGGAGGTATGGCATTGAGGGTGAGTTGGAGGTTTGGATTAGGAATTGGCTGGCTGGAAGAAGACAGAGGGTAGTAGTTGATGGTAAAGGTTCATCTTGGAGTGCCGTCACTAGCGGTGTTCCGCAAGGATCTGTTTTGGGACCATTGCTGTTTGTCATTTTTATAAATGACCTGGAGGAGGGGCTAGAAGGTTGGGTGAGCAAGTTTGCGGATGATATGAAAGTCGGTGGAGTTGTTGACAGTGAGAAAGGATGTGTCAGGTTACAGCAGAATATAGATAAGTTGCAGAGCTGGGCAGAAAGGTGGCAAATGGAGTTCAATGTAGCTAAGTGTGAGGTGATTCACTTTGGTAAGAGTAACAAAAAGACGGGGTACTGGGCTAATGGTCGGATACTTGGTAGTGTGGATGAGCAGAGGGATCTTGGTGTCCATGTACACAGATCTCTGAAAGTTGCCACCCAGGTAAATAGTGTGGTGAAGAAGGCATATGGCGTACTGGCTTTTATTGGTAGAGGAATTGAGTTCTGGAGTCCTGAGGTCATGTTGCAGTTGTATAAGACTCTGGTGCGGCCGCATCTGGAGTATTGTGTGCAGTTTTGGTCGCCATACTATAGGAAGGATGTGGAGGCACTGGAACGGGTGCAGAGGAGGTTTACCAGGATGTTGCCTGGTATGGTAGGAAGATCGTATGAGGAAAGGCTGAGGCACTTGGGGTTGTTTTCATTGGAGAAAAGAAGGTTTAGGGGTGACTTGATAGAGGTGTACAAGATGATTAGGGGTTTAGATAGGGTTGACCATGAGAACCTTTTTCCACGTATGGAGTCAGCTATTACAAGGGGGCATAGCTTTAAATTAAGGGGTGGTAGGTATAGGACAGATGTTAGGGGTAGATTCTTTACTCAGCGAGTCGTGAGTTCATGGAATGCCCTGCCAGTAGCAGTGGTGGACTCTCCCTCTTTATGGGCATTTAAACAGGCATTGGATAGGCATATGGAGGATAGTGCTACATCGCTGAAGCCAAACGCCAACTCAAGGACACCTCTTCCTACCGCCCCCTTGACCATGACCCCACCCCCCCATCACCTCCCAGACCATACAGAACCTCATCACCTCAGGAGATCTCCCACCCACAGCTTCCAACCTCATAGTCCGGGAACCCCGCACTGCCCGGTTCTTCCTCCTTCCCAAGATCCACAAGCCTGACCACCCTGGCCGACCCATTGTCTCAGCATGCTCCTGCCCCACGGAATTCATCTCTACCTACGTCGACACTGTCCTATCCCCCCAGTTCAGAAACTCCCCACATACGTTCGAGACACCACCCACGCCCTCCACCTCCTCCAAGACTTCCGTTTCCCTGGCCCCCAACGCCTCATCTTCACTATGGATATCCAATCCCTCTACACCTCCATCCGCCATGACCAGGGTCTCCAAGCCCTCTGTTTTTTCCTCTCCAGACGTTCCCAACAGTAACCTTCCACCGACACTCTCATTCGTTTGGCCGAACTGGTCCTCACCCTTAACAATTTCTCCTTTGAATCCTCCCACTTCCTCCAGACCAAAGGGGTAGCCATGGGCACATGTATGGGCCCCAGCTATGCCTGTCTCTTTGGTGACTACGAAGAACAGTTGATCTTCCATAATTACAGCGGCACCACTCCCCACCTCTTCCTCCACTACATTGATGACTGCATTGGCACCACCTCGTGCTCTCGCGAGGAGGTTGAGCAATTCATCAACTTCACCAACACATTCCACCCTGACCTTAAATTTACCTGGACCATCTCTGACACCTCCCTCCCCAAGGACAGAACGCCCCTGGTGCTCACCTTCCACCCTACAAACCTCCGCATAAACCAAATCATTCGCCGACATTTCCGCCACCTCCAAAAAGACCCCACCACCAGGGATATATTTCCCTCCCCACCACTCTCCGCCTTCCGCAAAGACCGTTCCCTCCGTGACTACCTGGTCAGGTCCACGCCCCCTACGACCCACCCTCCCATCCTGGCACTTTCCCCTGCCACCGCAGGAACTGTAAAACCTGTGCCCACACCTCCTCCCTCACCTCCATCCAAGGCCCTAAAGGAGCCTTCCACATCCATCAAAGTTTTACCTGCACATCCACTAATATCATTTATTGTATCCGTTGCTCCCGATGCGGTCTCCTCTACATTGTGGGGACTGGACGCCTCCTAGCAGAGCGCTTTAGGGAACATCTCCAGGACACCCGCACCAATCAACCACACCGCCCCGTGGCTCAACATTTCAACTCCCCCTCCCACTCTGCCGAGGATATGGTGGTGCTGGGCCTCCTCCACCGCCGCTCCCTCACCACCAGACGCCTGGAGGAAGAACGCCTCATCTTCCGCCTCGGAACACTTCAACCCCAGGGCATCAATATGGACTTCAACAGTTTCCTCATTTCCCCTTCCCCCACCTCATCCTAGTTTCTAACCTCCAGCTCAACACTGTCCCCTTGTCTTGTCCGACCTGCCCAGCTCCTTTTCCACCTATCCACTCCACCCTCTCCTCCCTGACCTATCACCTTCATCTCCTCCCCCACTGACCTATTGTACTCTATGCTACTCTCTCCCCACCCCCACCCTCCTCTAGCTTATCTCTCCACGCTTCAGGCTCTCTGCTTTTATTCCTGATGAAGGGCTTTTGCCCGAAACGTCGATTTTGCCTGTCCTCGGATTTTGCCTGTCCTCGGATGCTGCCTGAATTGCTGTGCTCTTCCAGCACCACTAATCCAGAATATGGAGGTTAGTGGGCTAGTGTAGGTTCGGTGGGCTTGGATCGGCGCAACATCGAGGGCCAAAGGGCCTGTACTGCGCTGTATTTTTCTATGTTCTATGTAAAAGGGTAACTAGGGAGAGAGTAGGGCCCCTCAAAGATCAGCAAGGCAGTCTTTGTGTGGAGCCGCAGGAAATTAGGGAGATACTAAACAAGTATTTTGCATCAGTGTTTACTGTGGAAAAGGACATGGAAGATATAGAATGTGGGGAAATAGATGGTGACATCTTGAAAAATGTCCAGGTTACAGAGGAGGAAGTGCTGGATGTCTTGAAATGCGTAAAAGTGGATAAATCCCCAGGACCTGATCAGGTGTACTCTAGAACTCTGTGGGAAGCTAGAGAAGTGATTGCTGGGCCTCTTGCTGAGATATTTGTATCATCGATAGTCACAGGTGAGGTGCCGGAAGACTGGAGGTTGGCTAATGTGGTGCCATAGTTTAAGAAGGGTGGTAAGGACAAGCCAGGGAACTACAGACCAGTGAGCCTGACCTCGGTGGAGGGCAAGTTGATGGAGGGAATCCTGAGGGACAGGATGTATTTGGAAAGGCATGGACTGATTAGGGATAGTCAACATGGCTTTGTGCGTGGGAAATCGTGTCTCACAAACTTGATTGAGTTTTTTGAACAAGTAACAAAGAGGATTGATGAGGGCAGAGCAGTAGATGTGATCTACATGAACTTCAGTTCGACAAGGTTCCCCATGGGAGACTGATCAGCAAGGTTAGATCTCACGGAATACAGGAAGAACTAGCCATTTGGATACAGAACTGGCTCAAAGGTAGAAGACAGAGGGTGGGTGGAGGGTTGTTTTTCAGACTGGAGGCCTGTGACCAGTGGAGTGCCACAAGAATCGGTGCTGGGTCTATTACTTTTCATCATTTATTTAAATGATTTGGTTGTGAGCATAAGAGGTACGGTTAGTAAGTTTGCAGATGACACCAAAATTGGAGGTGTAGAGGACAGCGAAGAGGGTTACCTCAGATTACAACAGGATCTGGACCAGATGGGCCAATGGGCTGAGAAGTGGCAGATGGAGTTTAATTCAGATAAATGCGAGGTGCTGCAATTTGGGAAATCAAATCTTAGCAGGACTTATACACATAATGGTAAGGTCCTCGGGAGTGTTGCTGAACAAAGTGACCTTGGAGTGCAGGTTCATAGCTCCTTGAAAGTGGAGTCGCAGGTAGATAGGATAGTGAAGAAGGCATTTGGTATGCTTTCCTTTATTGGTCAGAGTATTGAGTCCAGGAGTTGGGAGGTCATGTTGCAGCTGTACAGGACATTGGTTAGGTCACTGCTGGAATATTCTGTGCAATTTCGGTCTCCTTCCTATCAGAAAAATGTTGTGAAACTTGAAAGGGTTCAGAAAAGATCTACAAGGATGTTGCCAGGGTTGGAGGATTTGAGTGATAGGGAAGGGTTGAATAGGCTGGGGCTGTTTTCCCTGGAGTGTCGGAGGCTGAGGGGTGGCCTTATAAAGGTTTATAAAATCATGAGGGGCATGGATAGGGTAAATAGACAAAGTCTTTTCCCTGGGTGGGGGAGTCTAGAACTAGAGGGCATAGGTTTAGGGTGAGAGGGGAAAGATATAAAAGAGACCTAAGGGGCAACTTTTTCATGCAGAGGGTGGGGCGTGTATGGAATGAGCTGCCAGAGGAAGTGGTGGAGGCTGGTACAATTGCAACATTTAAAGGCATCTGGATGGGTATATGAATAGGAAGGGTTTGGAGGGATATGGGCCGGGCGCTGGCAGGTGGGACTAGATTGGGATGAGATATCTGGTCAGCATGGAAGAGTTCAATGTTTCCATGCTGTACATATCTATGACTCTATAAGTTCTAGATTGCCAAGAGGATCAAAAGTTAAGGGGAGAAAGCAGGAAAATAGGGTTGAAAAACTTCTCAGCCATGATTGAATGGTAGTGCAGACTCGATGGGCTGAATGGCCTAATTCCTGCTCCTATGTCTCATGGTCTTATGGTACCATCCTCCATCTCTGATGAATTAGTATCCTCCATGTTGAATAACACTTACAGGAAGCATTGAGGATGGCAGGGGCACAGAGTGTACTCTGGGTGGGGGAGTTCAGTGCCCACCACCAAGAGTGGCTCAGTAGCAGTATTACTGATGGAGCTGGTCAGGTCCTAAAGGACATAGCTGCGAGACTGGGGGTGCGGCAGGTGGGGAGGGAACCAACAAGAGGGAAAAGCATAACTTGACCTCATCCTTACCCATCAGCTTTCTGCGGCTGCATCTGTCCATGACAGTATCGGTAAGAGTGACCACCACACAATCCTTGTGGAGACAAAGTCCCATCCTCATACTGAAAATAGTCTCCATCGTGTTGTGTGGCACTATCACCGTGCTAAATGGGACAGATCTAGCAACTCAAGACTGAGCATCCATGAGGCACTGTGGGCCATCAACAGCAGCACAATCTGTAACCTCTTGGCCCGGCATATCCCCCACTCAACCAGGATCAACCCTGGTTCAATGGAGAGTGCAGGAGGGCATGCCAGGAGCAGCACCAGGGATACCTGAAGATGAGGTGTCAGCCTGGTGAAGCGACCAAACAGGATTACTTGCATGGCAAACAGCATAAGCAGCAAGTGACAGACAGTGCTAAGTGATCCCACAACTCATGGATTAGATCTAAGCTCTGCAGTCCTGCCACATCCAGTCAGGAATGGTGATGAATCATGTACCTCACTAGAGGAGGAGGCTGTACAAATATCCCCATCCTCAATGATGGAGGAACCCAAGCACATCAGGGCAATTGATAAGGCTGAACCTTTCGTGTCAATTTTCAGCCAGAAATGCTGAGTGGATGATCCACCTCGGCCTCCTCTAGTGGTCCCCAGTGTCACAGATACCAGTCTCCAGTCAATTCAATTCACTCCACGTGATATCAAGAAACAGCTGGAGGCACTGGATACTGCAAAGACCATGGACCCTGACAACACTCCGACAATAGGACTGAAGAGCTGTGTTTCAGAACCTGTCGTTCCCCTACACAAGCTGTTCCAATACAGCTACAACACTGGCATCTACTGGACAATGGAAAATTGCCCAGGTATGTCCTGGACATTAAAAGCAGGACAAATCCAACTCAGCCGATTACCGCCCCATCAGTCTCCTCTCGATCCTCAGTAAAGTGATGGACGGTGTCAGTAACAGAGCTACCAAGCAGCACCTGCTCAGCAATAACCTGCTCAGTGACGCCCAGTTTGGATTCCCCCAGGGCCATTCAGCTCCTGACCTCATTACAGCCTTGGGTCAAACATGGACAAAAGAGCTGGATTCCAGAGGGGAGGGGAGGGGAGAGGGACAGCCTTTGACATCAAGGCTGGATTCGACCAAGTTTTGGAGATCAGTCATCTTAGCCCCAGGACATCTCTGCAGGAGTCCCTCAGGGTAGTGTCCTAGGCCCAACCATCTTCAGCTGCTTCATCAATGACCTTCCCTCTGCCATAAGGTCAGAAGTGGGGATGTTTGCCGATGATTGCACAGTGCTCAGCACCATTCGCGACTCCTCAGATACTGAAGCAGTCCGTGCTCCAATGCAACAAGATCTGGACAATGTCCAGGCTTGGGCTGACAAGTGACAAGGAACATTTGCGCCACACAAATGCCAGGCTATGACCAAGACCAATAAGAGACAATTTAACCACTTCCCCTTGACATTCAATGGTGTTACCGTCACTGAATACTCCACTTTCAACATCCTGGGGGTTATTGATCAGAAACTCAACTGAACTTAAACATAATGACTACAAGAACAGGTCAGAGGCTAGGAATACTGCGATGAGTAACTCACCTCCTGACTGCCCAAACTCTGTCCACTACCTATAAGGAACAAGTTCAGGAGGGTGATGGAATACTCCCCACTTGCCGCGATGAGAACAGCCCCAACAACACTCAAGAAGTTTGACACCATCCAGGACAAAGCTCAGTAGCAGCAACAGTAGCAAGATTCTCAGACAGCACCTTCCAAACCCACAAATACTTACATCTAAAAGGACAAGGGCAGCAGACACATGGCAACACCACCCCCTGCAATCTCCCCCCCAAGCCACTCACCATCCTGACTTGGAAGTATATTGCTGTTCCTTCAGTGTCACTGGGTCAGAATCCTGGAATTACCTCCCTAAGGGCATTGTGGGTCTACCCACAGCACATGGACTGCAGTGATTCAAGAAGATAGCTCACCCCCACCTTCTCAAGGGGCAACTAGGGACGGGTAATAAATACTGGGCCATGCCAGTGACACCCACAATCCAAAAACTGAATACATTTTTGAAAATCTGTCGGAGGGTCAGTACTGAGGGAGTGCCGCACTGTCAGAGGGTCAGTGCTGAGGGAGTGCTGCATTGTCAGAGGGTCAGTGCTGAGGGAGTGCCGCACTGTCGGAGGGTCAGTGCTGAAGGAGCGCTGCACTGTCGGAGGGTCAGTGCTGAGGGAGTGCCGCACTGTCAGAGGGTCAGTGCTGAAGGAGCGCTGCACTGTCGGAAGGTCAGTACTGAGGGAGTGCCGCACTGTCGGAGGGTCAGTGCTGAAGGAGCGCTGCACTGTCGGAGGGTCAGTGCTGAGGGAGCGCTGCACTGTCGGAGGGTCAGTATTTAGGGAGCACCGCACTGTCGGAGGGTCAGTATTTAGGGAGTGCCGCACTGTTGGAGGGCCAATGTTGAGGGAGCACCGCACTGTCGGAGAGTCAGTCCTGAAGGGGTGCGGCACTGTCGCGGGATCAATGCTGAGGGAGTGTTGCACTGTCAGAGAGTCAGTGCTAAGGGAGTGCTGGACTGTTGGAAGGTTAGTGCAGGTGAGTGGTGCACCGTTGGAGGGTCAGTACTGAGGCAATACTACTCTGTCAGAGAGTCAGTTACCTGGGACGCTGTGTTTCAGGAGGCAGTCACACCCGGTAGGTTAATGACTTCGAATTCAGTCAGTGGTTAGGGACAGGAGGGTGTGGCTCTGAGTGAGGCAGGTAAAGGGGTCCAGGAGGTAGTGCTGAAGGACCCTCAGCCCAACAGGTCCAACAGGTTGGAGATCCTTGCTCCGTGTGTGGATGAGGGCGGGAGTTGTAGGGAATGTGAGCAAACTGGCCATAACACTGTGATACAGGCAGCATTCGCAAGAGAAATGGAGTTGGAATCAGGGATAGTATAGCCAGGGGAATAGACACTGTTCTCTGTGACCAGGATCGCGAGTCCCGAGGCTGTGCTGCCGGCCTGGTGCCTGGGTTCGGGATATCCCACCTGGGCTGCAGAGGAAGTGGAGTGGGAGGGGGGAAGATCCAGTTGTTGTGGTCCCCATAGGTACCAATGATATCGGTAGAATGAGGTTTGGCTGAGGGAATATCAGCAGTTCGGGGCTAAATTAAAAAGCGGAACCAAAAAGGTAACAACCTCTGGATTATTATGTGTTATGACATGGGGGTGAACCCTTCTGTTCATTAAACCAAAGCCCCAGAAAAGCTTACCTCACCTCGTAATCTGTTAAAATATGAGTGACCGAGAACTCCCCAAATTCCACTATTTAAAGAAAATAATATCAATTTATTTTTTACGTCTAAAACTGAACATTAAACAACAATTATTCACAACTCTAAACCCCCTTTCTCTTAACTGCCTATTATCTGCCTCCAACTCTATAATAAAATACTGTTCCAATTATTAAAATTACATCAACTTAATTTCAAAACCATATAACAGCTGTCATCTTCAGAGTCTTTCTTCTTCCAGCTTAAGACTTCCCTGGGTCGTCTACTTTCTTTTATTGTGAATATGTTTTATATGAAAACATACCTTTGATAGAGAGTGTTTCCTAATTTCTTGGCTCTCGATGGCAGTTATTCTGTCTGATTTTCAAAATGCCTTTTTTATATCCCCAACATCAGATCATCTCATTGGTTCAATGTTGGCAAAACAATAAATTCAAACTCGATTGGATTTTAGCATCCTGGGTCATAATTTAAACTGATTGATTAAATTCAAATTTTTGTCATAAACACCAACTCAGGTATCTGTTTCACAGCCAAATGTTACAGGAGGATTAGGGGAGATGTCAGAGGCAGGTTCTTTACACAGAGAGTGGTGGGTGCGTGGAGTGCACTGCCAGTGATGGGAATAGAGTCATACACATTAGGGACATTTAAGCGATTGCTGGACAAGCACATGGTCAGCAGCAAATTGAGGGGTGTGTAGGTTAGGTTGATCTGAGATTAAGATAAATGATTGGCACAATATCCTGGGCCAAAGGGCCTGTACTGTGCTGTACTGTACTGTTCTATGTTCTATGTGCAGCAATAAATGAGAAAAATAGAAAAATAAGAGTTTAGAATAACAGTCCTTCCAACCCAGACTGCATCAGGCTTCACTTTGATCCCAGGAGTGCTGGGAGTCTGAGTCCACACTGAGGCCGGGAGTCTGAGTCCATGCTGAGGCCGGGAGCTCAAGTTCACGCTGAGGCCGGGAGCTCAAGTTCACGCTGAGGCCGGGAGTCTGAGTCCACGCTGACGCCAGGAGTCTGAATCCACACTGAGGCCGGGAGCTCAAGTCCACACTAAGGCCGGGGGTCTGAGTCCACACTGAGGCCGGGAGCTCAAGTCCACACTGAGGCCGGGAGTCTGAGTCCACGCTGACGCCAGGAGTCTGAATCCACACTGAGGCCGGGAGCTCAAGTCCACACTGAGGCCAGGAGTCTGAGACAACGCTGAAGCCGGGAGCTCAAGTCCACGCTGAGGCCGGGAGTCTGAGTCCACACTGAGGGCGGGAATCTGAGTCCACGCTGAAGCCGGGAGCTCAAGTCCATGCTGAGGCCGGGAGTCTGAGTCCACACTGAGGCCGGGAGTGAGTCCACACTGAGGCCGGGAGCTCAAGTCCATGCTGAGGCCGGGAGTCTGAGTCCACACTGAGGCTGGGAGCTCAAGTCCATGCTGAGGCCGGGAGTCTGAGTCCACACTGAGGCCGGGAGCTCAAGTCCACACTGAGGCCGGGAGTCTGAGTCCAGGCTAAGGCCGTGAGTCTGGGTCCACACTGAGGCCGGGTGTCTGAGTCCACACTGAGGCCGGGAGCTCAAGTCCATGCTGAGGCCGGGAGTCTAAGTCCGGGCTAAGGCCGTGAGTCTGAGTCCAGGCTAAGGCCGGGAGTCTGCGTCCACACTGAGGCCGGAAGTCTGAGTCCACACTGAGGCCGGGAGCTCAAGTCCACACTGAGGCCGGGAGTCTGAGTCCACACTGAGGCCGGGAGCTCAAGTCCACACTGAGGCCGGGAGCTAAAAGTCCACGCTGAGGCCGGGAGTCTGAGTCTACACTGAGGCCGGGAGCTCAAGTCCATGCTGAGGCCGTGAGTCTGAGTCCAGGCTAAGGCCGTGAGTCTGAGTCCAGGCAAAGGCCGGGAGTCTGAGTCCACACTGAGGCCGAGATCTCAAGTCCACACTGAGGCCATGAGTCCGAATCCAGGCTAAGGCCGTGAATCCAAATCCACAGCAAGGTCGTGAGTGCGAGTCCAGGCTGAGGCTAGGAGCCGGGGAATACACTGAGGCCGGGAGTCCAGGTACACACTGAGGCCGGGAGCTGAGGTACACACTGAGGCTGGGAGTCCAGGTACACACTGAGGCCGGGAGCTGAGGTACACACTGAGGCTGGGAGTCAAGGTACACACTGAGGCCTGGAGCCGGGGTACACGCTGAGGCTGGGAGTCTGGGTACACGCTGAGGCTGGGAGTCCAGGTACACACTGAGACCGGGGAGCCAGGTACACACTGAGGCTGGGAGTCTAGGTACACACTGAGGCCTGGAGCCGGGGTACACGCTGAGGCTGGGAATCCAGGTACACACTGAGGCCAGGAGCCGGGTACACGCTGAGGCCGGGAGCCGGGGTACACGCTGAGGGCGGGAGCCAGGGTACACGCTGAGGCTGGGAGCCGGGGTACACGCTGAGGCTGGGAGCCGGGGTACACACTGAGGCCGGGAATCCAGGTAAACACTGAGACGTGGGAGCCTGGGTACACGCTGAGGCTGGGAGCCAGGGTACACGCTGAGGCTGGGAGCCAGGTTACACGCTGAGGCTGGGAGCCTGGGTACACGCTGAGGCTGGGAGCCTGGGTACATGCTGAGGCTGGGAGCCGGGGTACACGCTGAGGCTGGGAGCCGGGGTACACACTGAGGCTTGGGAGCCTGGGTACACGCTGAGGCTGGGAGCCAGGGTACACGCTGAGGCTTGGGAGCCTGGGTACACGCTGAGGCTGGGAGCCAGGGTACACGCTGAGGCTTGGGAGCCTGGGTACACGCTGAGGCCAGGAGCCGGGGTACACACTGAGGCTTGGGAGCCGGGGTACACACTGAGGCTTGGGAGCCTGGGTACACGCTGAGGCCAGGAGCCGGGGTACACGCTGAGGGCGGGAGCCAGGGTACACGCTGAGGCCGGGAGCCGGGGTACACACTGAGGCTGGGAGTCCAGGTACACACTGAGGCTGGGAGCCGGGGTACACGCTGAGGCTTGGGAGCCGGGGTACACGCTGAGGCCGGGAGCCGGGGTACACACTGAGGCTGGGAGTCCAGGTACACACTGAGGCCAGGAGCCGGGGTACACGCTGAGGCTTGGGAGCCGGGTACACGCTGAGGCCAGGAGCCGGGGTACACGCTGAGGGCGGGAACCGGGGTACACACTGAGGCCGGGAGCCGGGGTACACACTGAGGCTGGGAGCCGGGTACACACTGAGGCTGGGAGTCCAGGTACACACTGAGGCTGGGAGCCGGGTACACACTGAGGCTGGGAGTCCAGGTACACACTGAGGCTGGGAGCCGGGTACACACTGAGGCTGGGAGTCCAGGTACACACTGAGGCTGGGAGCCGGGTACACACTGAGGCTGGGAGTCCAGGTACACACTGAGGCTGGGAGCCGGGGTACACGCTGAGGCCAGGAGCCGGGGTACACGCTGAGGTCAGGAGCCGGGGTACACGCTGAGGCCAGGAGCCGGGTACACGCTGAGGCCAGGAGCCGGGTACACGCTGAGGCCAGGAGCCGGGGTACACACTGAGGGCGGGAGCCGGGTACACGCTGAGGCCAGGAGCCGGGGTACACACTGAGGACGGGAGCCGGGGTACACACTGAGGGCGGGAGCCGGGTACACGCTGAGGCCAGGAGCCGGGTACACGCTGAGGCCAGGAGCCGGGGTACACACTGAGGGCGGGAGCCGGGTACACACTGAGGGCGGGAGCCGGGTACACGCTGAGGCCAGGAGCCGGGGTACACACTGAGGGCGGGAGCCGGGTACACACTGAGGGCGGGAGCCGGGTACACACTGAGGCCAGGAGCCGGGGTACACGCTGAGGAAGGGAATCTGTGTAAGCTTTCACCCAAGATGATGCTGCCTGAGAACAGGAGATAAAATGGAAAATAAATGCAACAATTAAAAGAAGTAAAGAAAAGAAATGGACGGAGTCAACGAGTTGCAGCACAGGGGACCCACTGCATCGCCATCTTGGAATAAATGTGGGGAAGAAAATAAATCAGGAGATAGAAAAGGTAAGTAAGAGATCCTTTAGTATACAACTGAACTGGGAAAAGCAGGTTGATAGTGGCTCCCGAGAAAAGCAATTCATGGAATGTCTACAAGATGGATTTATGGAGCAGCTTGTGGTAGAGCCCACTAGGAAACAGGCAATTCTAGATTTGGTGCTGTGTAATGAGGCAGACCTGATTGGGGAGTTTAAGGTGAAGGAATCCCTAGGGGGGAGTGACCATGATATGATCGAATTCCTCTGCAGTTTGACAGGGAGAGGCTGGAATCAGCTGTACCGGTATTACAGGTGAGTAAAGGTCACTACAGAGACATGAGGGAGGAGTTTCTGGGGTAATTTGGGAGGCACAGCAGAAATTGATCCCAGGTTAGAAGGAAGATCCTGAGGGGAGGATGAGGTGACTATGGCTGACAAGGGAAGTCTGGACGGCGTAAGTGCATAAGTAAAGGTATACAATGTGGTGAAGGTTACTGGGAGGCCACAGCAATGAGATGCCTTTAAAACAGCAGAAGATAACTAAAAGCGCAGTAAGTCGGAAGAAGGTGAAATTCAGGGGTATCTAACTAGAAATGTAAGAGATGATTTCAAGAGTTTTTACAGATATATAAAAGGTGAGGGAGAGACACAAGTGGACATTGGACCGCTGGAAAATGATGCTGGAAAAATATAAATGCAGAACAAAGAAATGGTGGAGAAACTGAGCTGGTACTTTGCATCAGTCGTGATGGTGCAAGACACCAGCAGCATCCCAGATCTTCCAAAGAGTCAGGGATAGAGGTGAGTGTAGGAGAAGGTGCTGGGGAAGCTGAAAGGTCTGAAGGTGGATAAATTACCCCGATCAGATGAACTACACCCTGGGGTTCTAAAGGAGATACACAGAGTCATAGAGATATACAGCACAGAAACAGACCCTTCAGTCCAACCCGTCCATGCCGACCAGAAATCCCAATCTAGTCCCATTTGCCAGTACCCGGCCCATATCCCTCTAAACCCTTCCTATTCATATACCCATCCAAATGCCTTTTAAATGTTGCAATTATACCAGCCTCCATCACTTCCTCTGGCAGCTCATTCCATACACGTACCACCCCCTACATGAAGAGACATTGTGTGATCTTTCAGGAATCACTGGAGCCAGGGAGGGTTCCAGAGGACTGGAAAATGGCTAACGTATATGTCCCTATTTAAGAAGGGAGGGAGGCAGAAGTCAGAAAATGATATCCTGGGGGTTGTTGGTAATATTTCAGAGTCCATTATTAAGAATGAGATTGTGGAGTACTTGGAAGTGTATTGTAAAGTACGGCAAAATCAGCACACCTTTGTCAAGAAGCAGTCATTGTTGGGGTTCTGTTCGCCGAGCTGGGAATTTGTGTTGCAGACATTTCGTCCCCTGTCTAGGTGACATCCTCAGTGCTTGGGAGCCTCCTGTGAAGCGCTTCTGTAGTGTTTCCTCCGGTGTTTATAGTGGTTTGAATCTGCCGCTTCCGGTTGTCAGTTCCAGCTGTCCGTTGCAGTGGCCGGTATATTGGGTCCAGGTCGATGTGCTTATTGATTGAATCTGTGGATGAGTGCCATGCCTCTAGGAATTCTCTGGCTGTTCTCTGTTTGGCTTGTCCTAGAATAGTAGTGTTGTCCCAGTCGAACTCATGTTGCTTGTCATCCACGTGTGTGGCTACTAAGGATAGCTGGTCGTGTCGTTTCGTGGCTAGTTGATGTTCATGGATGCGGATCGTTCGCTGTCTTCCTGTTTGTCCTATATAGTGTTTTGTGCAGTCCTTGCATGGGATTTTGTACACTACATTAGTTTTGCTCATGCTGGGTATCGGGTCCTTTGTCCTGGTGAGTTGTTGTCTGAAAGTGGCTGTTGGTTTGTGTGCTGTTATGCTGTCGGGGACAAAGGAATGCTGCACTGTGAGAGGGTCAGTGCTGAGGGAGCACCGCACTGTCGGAGGATCAGTACTGAGGGAGTGCTGTACTGTGAGAGGGTCAGTGCTGAGGGAATGCCACACTGTGGGAGGGTCAGTGCTGAGGGAGTACTGCACTGTGGGAAGGTCAGTGCTGAGGGAGTGTCGGAGGGTCAGTGCTGAGGGAGTGCCACACTGTCGGAGGGTCAGTGCTAAAGGTACGCTGTATTGTCGGAGAGTCAGTGCAAGTGAGCACTTTCAGAGGGTCAGTGCTGAGGGAGTGTCAGAGGGTCAGTGCTGAGGGTGTGCCACACTGTCGGAGGGTCAGTGCTGAGTGAGTGCCACACTGCCGGAGGGTCAGTGCTGAGGGAGCACCGCACTGTCGGAGGGTCAGTGCCGGGAAAGTGCCACACTGTCGGAGGGTCAATGCTAAAGGTACGCTGTATTATCAGAGAGTCAGTGCAAGTGAGCACTTTCGGAGGGTAAGTGCTGAGGGAGTGCCGCACTGTCGGAGGGTCAGTGCTGAGGGACGGTCTTGGAGGGTCAGAACAAGATAATACCACATTGTCAAAGGATCAGTGCAAGCAAATGGTGTGAGTGAGTGTTCACAGGATAGTTTTATGAATCAATATGTTGAGGAACTATCTGGGAAAATAGGTTGTGAATGGGTATTGTCTAACAAATGAGGAATAATCCATAATCCTCTTTGTCTTAGGCCCTTCAGGGAGAGTGACCATAATATCACAGAATTCTTCATTAAGGTGGAGAGTGGTGTCGTTGTTTCTGAGACTATGGTCCTGAACTAAATAAAGGATGTTGTAAGGTGTGACTTGTGTATGGGGACCTTTATCTAAAAGGTAGAAACACAATGGCAAACAGTTACAGAGCAGATGGGGGAACTCCAATGGCTATTCATTCTAATCTGGTGTAAAACTAAAACAGAAAACACAGAAAACCCATGGCTCACAATGGATGTTCTGGATATTATTAAATCCAAGGAAGAGCTATACAAATTGGCCAAAAAAAAACCCAACAGACCAGTGGATTGGAGTCAGTTTCATTTCCAGCATGCAAACAGATTGCAAAATCTCCTGTTGGTATTGTACAGGAAAAATGATTATTAAAATGAATATAGGTCCCCTACAGTCAGAAATGGGGAAGTTATCATCTGGAACAAAGATGTGGCAGACCAATTAATTATGTGAGCTCTGATGAAGAAATTCAGGATTCGAAATATTGGCTCTCTTCCCCCAGATGCTGCCAGATCTGCTGAGTTTCTCCAGCAATTTCCATTTTTGTTTGAATTAAGTACATACTTCAGTTTCTGTCTTCACTAAAGAGGACACAAAATAACATCCCAAAATTCTGGCAGACCACTGGAACAAGAAAAAAATAATATTAGTGGCCAATTGGTGTTGAGGAAACTAATGGGATTAAAGGCAGATAAATCCCCATCATCTAGTGTACTTAAAGAAGTGACTCTAGAAATAATGGTGCATTGGTGGTCATCTCCTGACATTCAATTGATTCTGGGACAATTCCTATGGATTGGGGAGGAGCAGAAGTTGTTGATGGGTTTCGTGAGTCTCAACAATATCGAAGAGTGATGGTTACAGTAAACCTGGAGTGAAAGGCAGGGCTAGGGCCTAGACCTGTTCCTCCCTTTTTGGGTCTGGACCATCAAGTACCTGACCACAGAGATCCACAAGTTGGTGGACAACAGGGTCCAGGACAATAAGAAGAGCTATCTTATCCATCCTCAGCTGCAGCTTGCAATCTGTAATGATGAGGAGGTCGATGAGCTCCTTGGAAGAGTCACTATCACCCAGGGCAGGGCTGCTGCCCAGGAAAATAGGCCACCCCAGCAATGCTTACTCCTGAAGAGGGGGAGAGATCTGAAAAACCAACACCATTCCAACAAAATAAAAGCCCACCATTTAAAAAGGGAGGCAGAGAGAGAACAGCAAAGTATACACAAGCTAGATATTTTCCCGATCAACTTGTTCAGGGATGTTATTACATACCTCTGGAGCAGGTGGGAGCTGTAGCGAAGCCTCTTGGCTCAAAGGGAGGGACACTACCTTTGGGCGACAAGAGCCATATTAAAGCCTGGTTAGCTTGGGAAGAATAATGCTAGAGTCCTTTACAAAAGATATAACAGCGGAACACTTGAAAAGCCGTGAAAGGATTGGACAGAGACAGCATGGATTTATAAAAGGGAAATCAGCATTGACAAATCTACTTACAGAACATAGAACAAAGAACATTACAGCACAGAACAGGCCTTTCAGCTCTCGTTGTTGTGCTGACCTGTGAACTAATCTAAGCTCATCTCTCTACACTATCCCATCATCATCCATGTGCTTATTCAAGGATTGTTTAAATCTCCCTAATGTGGCTAAGTTAACTACATTGGCAGGTAGTGCATTCCATGCCCTTACCACTCTCTGAGTAAAGACCCTGCCTCTGACATCTGTCTTAAACCTATCACCCCTCATTATTTGAATTCTTCAAGGATATAACTAGTAAAGTTGATCCAGTGGAGCCAGTGCATGTGGTTTACTTGGACTTTCAGACGGCTTTATTCAAAATCCCACAGAAGAGGTTAACATGTAAAACTAAAATGTACGGGATTGAAGGTAGTGTATTGAGATAGATAGAAAATTGATTGGCAGACAGGAAACAGAAGGAATAAATAGGACTTCTTCCAAATAGCAGCTAGTGACTAGTGAGGGACCACAGGAATCAGTGTTTGAATTGAATTGAATTTGTTGTCACGTGTACCAAGGCACAGTGAAAAGCTTTGTCTTGCGAGCAATACAGGCAGATCACAGAGTTATGTAGCATCGATAAGGAAATAATAGGTAAACAGCAGCAAAAACAAAAACACAGGTACAGGCGAATGCTAAGAGTTTGTGAGTCCTTTCAGTTTTCTAGCAACAGTAGTGTAAAAACTGTTATGAAACCGGCTGGTGCGTGTGTTCAGGTTTCTGTACCTTAGCTATTCATAATATATATGAATGATTTCGTTGAGAGAACATAGAACGTTACAGCGCAGTACAGGCCCTTCAGCCCTCAATGTTGCACCGACCTGTCATACCAATCTGAAGCCCATCTAACCTACACTATTCCATGTACGTCCATATGCTTGTCCAATGACGACTTAAATGTTCTTAAAGTTGGTGAATCTACTACCGTTGCAGGCAAAGCATTCCATACCCTTGCTACTCTCTGAGTAAAGAAACTACCTCTGACATCTGTCCTATATCTGTCACCCCTCAATGTAAAGCTATGTCCCCTCATGCTCACCGTCACCATTCTTGGAAAAAGGATCTCCCTGACCACCCTATCTAACCCTCTGATTATCTTATATGTCTCTATTAAGTCACCTCTCAACCTTCTTCTCTCTAACAAAAACAGTCTCAAGGCCCTCAGCCTTCCCTCCATACCAGGCAACATCCTAGTAAATCTCCTCTGCACCCTTTCCAAAGCTTCCACATCCTTCTTATAATGCGGTGACCAGAACTGTACACAATACTCCAAGTGCGGCCGCACCAGAGTTTTGTACAGCTGTAGCATAACCTCATGGTTCTGGAACTCGATCCCTCTATTAATAAAAGCTAAAACACTGTATGTCTTCTTAACAACCCTGTCAACCTGGGTGGCATCTTTCAAGGATCTGTGTACCTGAACACCGAGATCTCTCTGCTCATCTACACTACCAAGAATTTTACCATTAGCCCAGTACTTTGCATTCCAGTTACTCCGACCAAAGTGAATCACCTCACACTTGTCTGCATTAAACTCCATTTGCCACCTCTCAGCCCAGCTCTGCAGCTCTGCAGCTTATCTATGTCTCTCTGTAACCTACATCATCCTTCGTCACTATCCACAACTCCATTGACCTTAATGTCGTCTGCAAATTTACTAACCCACCCTTCTACACCCACATCCAGGTAGTTTATAAAAATGACGAACAGCAGTGGACCCAACACTGACCCTTATGGTACACCACTAGTAACTGAACTCCAGGATGAACATTTCCCATCAACCACCACCCTCTGTCTTCTTTCAGCAAGCCAATTACTGATCCAAACTGCTATATCTCCCACAATCCCATTCCTCCACATTTTGTATATAGAACATAGAACAGTACAGCACAGAACAGGCCCTTCAGCCCATGATGTTGTGCCGACCACTGATCCTCATGTATGCACCCTCAAATTTCTGTGACCATATGCATGTCCAGGAGTCTCTTAAATGTCCTCAATGACCTCGCTTCCACAACTGCTGCTGGCAACGCATTCCATGCACTCACAACTCTCTGTGTAAAGAACCCGCCTCTGACACCCCCTCTATACTTTCCTCCAACCAGCTTAAAACTATGACCCCTCGTGTTAGTCACTTCTGCCCTGGGAAATAGTCTCTGGCTATCGACTTTATCTACGCCTCTCATTACCTTGTATACCTCAATAACTTTGTACATCCCAGTGCAACACCGGCACCTCCAAGTCATAATGTTCACAAGTGCACCACATCTGCCCAGGCTAAACAATATGGTGTATTGAGGTATTTGCCTGGTCCAGTCCCACCCCCTTGACACAGGCATGTCTTCTGGTAGAACCTTTCAGGCAGAAAGAGGAGTGAACATATTCAGTGACCCAGAGCCTTATGGCTACTGTTGGAAATGAACTGTCAGAAGGCAACTTTCCAATGGCCTATCACTTTCCAATATCTGGATCAGTGGTGCTGGAAGAGCACAGCAATTCAGGCAGCATCCGACGAGCAGCAAAATCGACGTTTCGGGCAAAAGCCCTTTATCAGGAATAAAGGCAGTGAGCCTGAAGCGTGGAGAGATAAACTAGAGGAGGGTGGGGGTGGGGAGAGAGTAGCATAGATTACAATAGGTGAGTGGGGGAAGAGATGAAGGTGATAGGTCAGGGAGGAGAGGGTGGAGTGGATAGGTGGAAAAGGAGCTGGGCAGGTCGGACAAGTCCGGACAGGTCAAGGGGACAGTGCGGGCTGGACGTTTGAAACTAGGATGAGGTGGGGGAAGGGGAAATGAGGAAGCTGTTGGAGTCCACATTGATGCCCTGGGGTTGAAGTGTTCCGAGGCGAAAGATGAGGCGTTCTTCCTCCAGGCGTCTGGTGGTGAGGGAGCGGCGGTGACGGAGGCCCAGGACCTCCATGTCCTCGGCAGAGTGGGAAGGGGAGTTGAAATGTTGGGCCACGGGGCAGTTTGGTTGATTGGTGCGGGTGTCTCGGAGATGTTCCCTAAAGCGCTCTGCTAGGAGGCGGCCAGTCTCCCCAATGTAGAGGAGACCGCATCGGGAGCAACGGATACAATAGATGATATTAGTGGATGTGCAGGTAAAACTTTGATGGATGTGGAAGGCTCCTTTAGGGCCTTGGATGGAGGTGAGGGAGGAGGTGTGGGCACAGGTTTTACAGTTCCTGCGGTGGCAGGGGAAAGTGCCAGGATGGGAGGGTGGGTCGTAGGGGGGGCGTGGACCTGACCAGGTAGTCACGGAGGGAACGGTCTTTGCGGAAGGCGGAAAGGGCTGGGGAGGGAAATATATCCCTGGTGGTGGGGTCTGTTTGGAGGTGGCGGAAATGTCGGCGGATGATTTGGTTTATGCGGAGGTTGGTAGGGTGGAAGGTGAGCACCAGGGGCGTTCTGTCCTTGTTACGGTTGGATGGGTGGGGTCTGAGGGCGGAGGTGCAGGATGTGGACGAGATGCGTTGGAGGGCATCTTTAACCACGTGGGAAGGGAAATTGTGGTCTCTAAAGAAGGAGGCCATCTGGTGTGTTCTGTGGTGGAACTGGTCCTCCTGGGAGCAGATACGGTGGAGGCGGAGGAATTGGGAATACGGGATGGCATTTTTGCAGGAGGTAGGGTGGGAAGAGGTGTAATCCAGGTAGCTGTGGGAGCCGGTGGGTTTGTATAAAATGTCAGTGTCAAGTCGGTCGTCACTGATGGAGATGGAGAGGTCCAGGAAGGGGAGGGAGGTGTCAGAGATGGTCCAGGTAAATTTAAGGTCAGGGTGGAATGTGTTGGTGAAGTTGATGAATTGCTCAACCTCCTCACGGGAGCACGAGGTGGCGCCAATGCAGTCATCAATGTAGCGGAGGAAGAGGTGGGGAGTGGTGCCGGTGTAATTACGGAAGATCAACTGTTCTACGTAGCCAACAAAGAGACAGGCATAGCTGGGGCCCATACGTGTGCCCATGGCTACCCCTTTGGTCTGGAGGAAGTGGGAGGATTCAAAGGAGAAATTGTTAAGGGTGAGGACCATTTCGGCCAAACGAATGAGAGTGTCGGTGGAAGTGTACTGTTGGGGACGTCTGGAGAGGAAAAAACGGAGGGCTTGGAGGCCCTGGTCATGGCGGATGGAGGTGTAGAGGGATTGGATATCCATGGTGAAGATGAGGCATTGGGGGCCGGGGAAACGGAAGTCTTGGAGGAGGTGGAGGGCGTGGGTGGTGTCTCGAACGTATGTGGGGAGTTCCTGGACTAGGGGGGATAGGACAGTGTCGAGGTAGGTAGAGATGAGTTCAGTGGGGCAGGAGCATGCTGAGACAATGGGTCGGCCAGGGTGGTCAGGCTAGTGGATCTTGGGAAGGAGGTAGAACCGGGCAGTGCGGGGTTCCCGGACTATGAGGTTGGAAGCTGTGGGTGGGAGATCTCCTGAGGTGATGAGGTTGTGTATGGTCTGGGAGATGATGGTTTGGTGATGGGGGGTGGGGTCATGGTCAAGGGGGCAGTAGGAAGAGGTGTCCTCGAGTTGGCGTTTGGCTTCAGCGATGTAGAGGTCAGTGCGCCAGACTACCACTGCGCCCCCTTTGTCCGCTGGCTTGATGGTGAGGTTAGGATTGGAGCAGAGGGATTGGAGGGCTGCGCGTTGTGAGGGTGAGAGGTTGGAGTGGGGGAGGGGGGTCGACAGATTGAGGCGGTTAATGTCCCAGCGGCAGTTGGAAATGAAGAGGTTGAGGGCAGGTAATAGGCCAGCGCGGGGTGTCCAGGTGGATGCAGTGTGTTAGAGGTGGGCGAAGGGATCCTCGGAAGGTGGGCGGGAATCCTGATTGTGAAAGTAAGCTCGGAGGCGGAGGCTGCGGAAGAATTGTTTGATGTCACGGCGTGTATTAAATTCGTTGATGCGTGGACAGAGGGGGATGAAGGGAGTCCTTTGCTGAGGACTGATCGTTCGTCCTCAGTGAGTGGGAGGTCTGGAGGGATGGTGAAAACTCAGCAGGGCTGGGAGCGGGGATCTGGTGTGGGTGTAGAGCTGGGAGTGGGGTTGGAGCCAGTACCTGGAATGGGTGTGATGGTGGGGGGAATGGCGGTGGACCTGGAGTGGGTGTGATGGTGGGGGGAATAGCGGTGGACCTGGAGTGGGTGTGATGGTGGGGGAAATGGGGGTGGACCTGGAGTGGGTGTGATGGTGGGGGGAATGGGGGTGGATGGAGTGGGTGTGATGGTGGGGGGTATGAATACCCTACTGTGGGGAACCTTATCGAACGCCTTGCTGAAATCCATATTCACCACATCAACCGGTTTACTCTCATCTACTTGTTTGGTCGCCTAAATGTAGTTCTCATATTTATCCACTGAAGCTGGGTGGGAGGGTGAACCGTAAGGAGGATATACAGATGTTTCAGTGTGATTTGGACAGGCTGAGTGAGTGGGTACGTGTGTAGCAGATGCAGTAGAATGTGGATAGTATGAGATTATCCACTGAGGGAGGAAAAACAGGAATGCAGATTATTATCTGAATGGGGATAGATTGGGAGAAGGGGAGATGCGACAGGTCAGGGATGTCATGGTGAACCAGTACTCTGGTGCAGCAGGTGGTGGAGAAGGCAAGTAGTATGTTGGATTTCAGAGCAAGTTTCTAAAACAATCAGAGGTAAAGATAGAGTTGAGTTAGTTGTCTTTTCCCTAAAATGGGGAATTTCAAAACTAGGAGGCACTTTTTTAATCTGAGAGGAGAGAAATTTTAAAAAGATGTAAGAGGCAAACTTTTTTCAAAGGGTGGGTTGAGTGTGGAATGAGGAAGTGGATGCAGGTACAATTACAATGTTTAAAAAGACATGTGGATGGATAATGAATAGGAAAGGTTTGGGGGGATATGGGCCAGGAGCAGGCAGATGGGACTAGTTTAGTTTGGGATTATATTCTGCATGGACTGGTTGGACCGAAGGGTCTGTTTCCGTGCTGTATGACTCTATGACTCTAAGATTTTACAATACAGGAGCTGGGATTGCTTAATGTAATTATACAGGACATTTGGTCAGACCACATCTGGAACACTGTGGGCAGTTTCAGAATTAGATTGAGAATATCCTTCCTTGCCCCGTGTACTCAAGGACAGAAGTTACAGTGAAAAGTTTTATGTCACCTGTATGGCGTCATCTTAGGTACAAGTACCTAGGTACAGGTCTGAGATACAAAGGAGGGACAAAAAGAAATATAGTTGCATGACTTTACAGAGTTTAAAAAATAAGTTCGAAATAAGACAGAGTCAGAGGATTGACATTACGGGTAAAAAAAAGTTTCAAATAAACCATACATTGCAGCAGCTCAGCTGGCACACGTGGTCTGACCATCTGCAGCAGCCCCCAGTCCCACAACCATCACCACTCCGGTCCAAATCCCAGTCCGCTCCAATCCACCTCATAGCTGCTCCAAAAAACATTCCTGAACTGAGCCCCCTCACACCCCTCACTGCTCCCCGCTCCTCGCTGCTCCCCCTCCTCACTGCTCACACCCCTCACTGCTCCCCCATCACCTCCCTCACTGCTCCCCCCCTCACCCCCCCTCACTGCTCCCCGCCTCACCTCCCTCACTGCTCCCCCCCTCACCTCCCTCACTGCTCCCCCCTCACCCTCCTCACTGCTCCCACCCTCACCTCCCTCACTGCTCTCCCCCTCACCCCCTCACTGCTCCCACCCTCACCTCCCTCACTGCTCCCCCCCTCACCTCCCTCATTGCTCCCTCCTCACCCTCCTCACTGCTCCCACCCTCACCCCCTTCACTGCTCCCCTCTCCCACTGCTCACTGCTCCTTCCCTAAACCTCCTCACTGCTCCCTCCCTCAACCTCCTCACTGCTCCCCCCTCACCCCCCTCACTGCTCCCTCCCTAAACCTCCTCACTGCTCCCCCCCACCCTCCTCACTGCTCCCCCCGCAACCTCCTCACTGCACCACCCTCACCCTCCTCATTGCTCCCCCCTCACCCCCCTCACTGCTTCCTCCCTAAACCTCCTCACTGCTCCCCCCTCACCCTCCTCACTGTTCCCCCTCACCCTCCTCACTGCTCCCCCCTCACCCCCTCACTGCTCCCCCTCACCCTCCTCACTGTTCCCCCTCACCCTCCTCACTGCTCCCCCTCACCCTCCTCACTGTTCCCCCTCACCCTCCTCACTGCTCCCCCCTCACCCCCTCACTGCTCTCCCTCACCCTCCTCACTGTTCCCCCTCACCCTCCTCACTGCTCCCCCCTCACCCTCCTCACTGCTCCCCCTCTTCACTGCTACCCCCCTCACCCTCCTCCCTGCTCCCCCTCCTCCCCCTCCTCACTGCTCCCCCCTCACCCTCCTCACTTCTCCCCACTCACCCTCCTCACTGCTCCTCCTCCACACTGCTCCCCCCGCTCAATGCTACCCCCGTCACCCCCCTCACCGCTCCCCCCCTCAATCCCTCACCGCTCACCCCCTCACCCCCCTCACTGCTCCCCCCTCACCCTCCTCCCTGCTCCGCCTCCTCCCCTCCTCACTGCTCCCCCTCACCTTCCTCACTGCTCCTCCTCCTCATTGCTCGCCCCTCACTGCTCCCCCCCTCACCCCCCTCACTACTCCCCCTCCTCACTGCTCCCCCACCACTCCTCCCCCCAACCTCCTCACTGCTCCCCCCTTACCCCCTCACTGCTAACCCCCACCCTACTCGCTGCTCCCCCCTCACCCTCCTCACTGCACCAACTTCCCCCACCTCACTGCTCCCCCCCACCCTCCTCACTGCTCCCCCACTCACCCTCTTCACTGCTCCCCCTCACCCTCCTCAATGCTCCCCCTCACCCTCCTCAATGCTCCCCCCTCACTCTCCTCACTGCTCCCCCTCCACCCTCCTCACTGCTCCCCCCTCACCCTCTTCACTGCTCGCCCCCCCACCCTCCTCACTGCTCCCCCCTCACACCCCACACTGCTCCCCCCTCACCCCCCACACTCCTACCCCCTCACCCCTCTCACTGCTCGCCCCTCACCCCCCTCACTGATCCCCCCCTCACCTCCCTCCCTGCTCCCCCTCACTCCCCTCACTACACCCCCCACCCCCCTCCCTGCTCCCCCCTCACCCCCCTCACTGCTCGCCCCTCACCCCCCCCACTGATCCCCCTCACCTCCCTCCCTGCTCCCCCTCACTCCCCTCACTACACCCCCCACCCTCCTCACTGCTCGCCCCTCACCCCCCTCACTGCTCCCCCTCACCCCCCTCACTGCTCGCCCCTCACTCTCCTCACTGCTCCCCCTCACCATCCTCACGGCTCCCCCCCTCACCCCCCTCACTGCTCACACCCCTCCCTCCTCTCCCCCACCCTCCTCACTGCTCCCTCCTCACTCTCCTCACTACTCCCCCCCCACCCCCTCACTGCTCCACCCTCACTCTCCTCATTGCTCCCCTTCACCATCCTCACGCCCCCCCACCCCCCTCACTGCTCTTCCCCTCAATCCCCTCACTGCTCCTCCCCCACCCTTTTCACTCCTCCCCCCTCACCCTCTTCACTGCTCCACCCCTCACCATCCGCTCCCCCCTCACCCCCCTCACCGCTCCCTCCCTAAACCTCCTCACTGCTCTCCCCCTCACCCTCCTCACTGCTCCCCCCTCCCCCTTCCTCACTGCTCCCCCCTCAACGTCCTCACTGCTCCCCCTCCTCACTGCTACCCCCCTCACCCTCCTCCCTGCTCCCCCTCCTCCCACTCCGCACTGCTCTCCCCTCACCCTCCTCACTGCTCCCCCCTCACTCTCCTCACTGCTCTCCCCTCACCCTCCTCACTGCTCCGCCTCCACACTGCTCCCCCCACTCAAGATACCCGCGTCACCCCCCTCACCGCTAACCCCCTCAATCGCTCACCGCTCACCCACTCACCCCCCTCACTGCTCCCCCTCACCCTCCTCACTGCTCCTCCTCCTCACTGCTCCTCCTCCTCACTGCTCTCCCCTCACCCCCCTCACTGCTCCCCCCTCACCCTCCTCACTGCACCCCCCTCACCCTCCTCACTGCTCCCCCACTCACCATCTTCACTGCTCCCCCCTCACCCTCCTCACTGCTCCCCCCTCACCCTCCTCACTGCTCCCCCCTCACGCTCCTCACTGCTCTCCCCTCACCCTCCTCACTGCTCGTCCCCCCACCCTCGTCACTGCTCCCCCCTCACCCCGCTCACTGCTACCCCCTTCACCCTCCTCACTGCTCCCCCCACCCACCTCACAGCTCCCCCCTCACCCCCCACACAGCTCCCCCCTCGCCCCCCTCACTGTTCGCCCCTCACCCTCCTCACTGCTCTCCCCTCACCCTCCTCACTGCCTCCCCCCACACTCCCTCACTGCTCCCCCTCACTGCTCACTCTCACCCTCCTCACTTCACCCCCCTCAACCTCCTCACTGCTCCCTCCTCACACTCCTCACTCCTCCCCCTCACCCTCCTCACTGTTCCCCCCTCAACCCCCTCCCTGCTCCCCCTCACCCCCTCACTGCTCCCTCCTACCCTCCTCACTTCACCCCCCATACCCTCCTCACTGCTCCCCCCTCACCCCCTTCACTGCTCCCCCCTCACCCTCCTCACTGCTCCCCCCTCACTACGCCCCCCTCACCCCCTCACTGCTCCCCCCTCACCCCCTCACTGATCTCCCTTCACACACCTCCCTGCTCCCCCTCAACCCCCTCACTCCTCCACCCCCACCGTCCTCACTGCTCCCCCTCACCCTCCTCACTGCTCCCCCCTCACCCTCCTCACTGCTCCCCCCTCACCATCCTCACTGCTCCCCCTCTCCCTCCTCACTGTTCACCCCTCAACCCCCTCCCTACTCCCCCTCAACCCCCTCACTGCTCCACCCCACCCTCGTCACTGCTCGCCCCTCACCCTCCTCACTGCTCCCCCCTCCCCCTTCCTCACTGCTCCCCCCTCAATGTCCTCACTGCTCCCCCTCCTCACTGCTACCCCCCTCACCCTCCTCCCTGCTCCCCCTCCTCCCACTCCGCACTGCTCTCCCCTCACCCTCCTCACTGCTCCGCCTCCACACTGCTCCCCCCACTCAAGATACCCGCGTCACCCCCCTCACCGCTAACCCCCTCAATCGCTCACCGCTCACCCACTCACCCCCCTCACTGCTCCCCCTCACCCTCCTCACTGCTCCTCCTCCTCACTGCTCCTCCTCCTCACTGCTCTCCCCTCACCCCCCTCACTGCTCCCCCCTCACCCTCCTCACTGCACCCCCCTCACCCTCCTCACTGCTCCCCCACTCACCATCTTCACTGCTCCCCCCTCACCCTCCTCACTGCTCCCCCCTCACCCTCCTCACTGCTCCCCCCTCACGCTCCTCACTGCTCTCCCCTCACCCTCCTCACTGCTCGTCCCCCCACCCTCGTCACTGCTCCCCCCTCACCCCGCTCACTGCTACCCCCTTCACCCACCTCACAGCTCCCCCCTCACCCCCCACACAGCTCCCCCCTCGGCCCCCTCACTGTTCGCCCCTCACCCTCCTCACTGCTCTCCCCTCACCCTCCTCACTGCCTCCCCCCACACTCCCTCACTGCTCCCCCTCACTGCTCACTCTCACCCTCCTCACTTCACCCCCCTCAACCTCCTCACTGCTCCCTCCTCACACTTCTCACTCCTCCCCCTCACCCTCCTCACTGTTCCCCCCTCAACCCCCTCCCTGCTCCCCCTCACCCCCTCACTGCTCCCCCCTACCCTCCTCACTTCACCCCCCATACCCTCCTCACTGCTCCCCCCTCACCCCCTTCACTGCTCCCCCCTCACCCACCTCACTGCTCCCCCCTCACTACGCCCCCCCTCACCCCCTCACTGCTCCCCCCTCACCCCCTCACTGATCTCCCTTCACACACCTCCCTGCTCCCCCTCAACCCCCTCACTCCTCCACCCCCACCGTCCTCACTGCTCCCCCTCACCCTCCTCACTGCTCCCCCCTCACCCTCCTCACTGCTCCCCCCTCACCATCCTCACTGCTCCCCCTCTCCCTCCTCACTGTTCACCCCTCAACCCCCTCCCTACTCCCCCTCAACCCCCTCACTGCTCCACCCCACCCTCGTCACTGCTCGCCCCTCACCCTCCTCACTGCTCCCCCTCACCCTCCTCACTGCTCCCCCCTCTCACACCTCCCTGCTCCCCCTCACCCTCCTCACTGCTCCCCCCACCGTCCTCACTGCTCCCCCTCCCCCTCATCACTGCTCCCCCCTCACCGCCCTCATTGCTCCCCCCTCACCCTCCTCACTGCTGTCCCCTCACCATCCTCACTGCTCCCCCTCAACATCCTCACTGCTCCCTCCTCACCCTCCTCACTGCTCCCCCCTCGCCCCCGCTCACTGTTCGCCCATCACCCCCCTCAGTGACCCCCCTCACCCCCCTCACTGACCCCCCTCACCTCCCTCTCTGCTCCCCCCACCCTCCTCACTGCTCGCCCCTCACCCTCCTCACTTCTCCCCCCTCACCCCTCTCACAGCTCCCCCCTCACCCCCTCACTGCTCCTCCCCACCTTCTTCACTGCTTCCCCCCCACCCTTTTCACTGCTCCCACCCTCACCCTCCTTACTCCTCCCCCCTCACCCTCTTCACTGCTCCAGCCCTCACCCTCCTCACCGCTCCCCCTCACCCTCCTCACTGCTCTCCCCTCACCATCCTCACTGCTCCCACTCACCCTCATCGCTGCTCCCCCCTCACCGTCCTCACTGCTCCCACTCACCCTCATCACTGCTCCCCCCTCACCCTCCTCACTGCTCCCCCTCACTATCCTCACTGCTCCCCCACCTCAGCCTCCTCACTGCTCACCCCTCACCCCCCTCACTGCTGCCCCCCTACCCTCCTCACTACTCCCCCCTCACTGCTGCCCCCTTCTCCCCCTCACTGCTCCTCCCTAACCCTCCTCACTGCTGCCCCCTACCATCCTCACTGCTCCCCCCACCCCCCTCACTGCACCCCCCTCATCCCCTTCCTGCTCCACCTCTCCCTCCTCACTGTCCCCCCCAACTCCCTCACTGCTCCCCCCTCACCCTACTCACTTCAGCCCCCTCACCCTCCTCACTTCAGCCCCCTCACCCTCCTCACTGCTCCCCCCTCACTGCCCACTCTCACCCTCCTCACTTCACCCTCCTCACCGCTCCCTCCTCACGCTTCTCACTGCTCCCCCTCACCCTCCTCACTGCTCCCCCCTCACCCCTTCACTGCTCCCCCCTCACCCTCCTCACTGCTCCCCCCTCACTACTCCCCCCTCACGCACTCACTGCACCCCCCTCACACACCTCCCTGCTCCCCCTCACTCCCCTTACTGCTACCCCCCACCGTCCCCACTGCTCCCCCCTCACCCTCCTCACTGCTTCCCCCTCACCCTCCTCACTGCTCCCCCCTCACCATCCTCACTGCTCCCCCTCTCCCTCCTCACCATTCCCCCCTTAACCCCCTACCTGCTCCCCCTCACCCCCCTCACTGCTCCCCCCACACCCCTCACTGCACGCCCCTCACCCTCCTCAGTGCTCCCCCTTCACATTCCTCACTGCTCCCCCTCACCCTCCTCACTGCTCCACCCTCACTACTCCCCCTTCACCCCCTTCACTGCTACCCCTCAGTACTCCCCCCTCACCCTCATCACTGCTCCCCCCTCACCCTCCTCACTGCTCCCCCCTCACCCTCCTAACTGCTCCCCTCTCACCCCCCCTCACTGCTCCCCCCCACCCTCCTCACTGCTCGCCCCTCACCCTCCTCAGTGCTCCCCTTCACCCTCCTCACTGCTCCCCCCTCACCCTTCTCACTGCTCCCCATCACCCTCCTCACTGCTCCCCCCTCACCCCCCACACTGCTCCCCCCTCACCCCCTCCCTGCTCCCCCCTCGCCTCCCCTCACTGTTCGCCCCTCACCCTCCTCACCGCTCCCCCCTCACTCCCTCACTGCTCCCCCCTCACCCTACTCACTTCAGCCCCCTCATCCTCCTCACTTCAGCCCCCTCTCCCTCCTCACTGCTCCCCCTCACTGCTCACTCTCACCCTCCTCACTGCTCCCTCCTCACACTTCTCACTGCTCCCCCTCACCCTCCTCACTGTTCCCCCATCAACCCCCTCCCTGCTCCCCCTCACCCCCTCACTGCTCCCCCTACCCTCCTCACTTCACCCCCCCATACCCTCCTCACTGCTCCCCCCTCACCCCCTTCACTGCTCCCCCCTCACCCTCCTCACTGCTGCCCCCTCACTACGCCGCCCCTCACCCCCTCACTGCTCCCCCCTCACCCCCTCACTGCTCCCCCCCACCGTCCTCACTGCTCCCCCCTCACCATTCTCACTGCTCCCCCTCTCCCTCCTCACTGTTCCCCCCTCAACCCCCTCCCTACTCCCCCTCACCCCCCTCACTGCTCCACCCCACCCTCGTCACTGCTCGCCCCTCACCCTCCTCAGTGCTCCCCCTTCACCCTCCTCACTTCTCCCCCCTCACCCCTCTCACTGCTCCACCCCACCCTCGTCACTGCTCGCCCCTCACCCTCCTCACTGCTCCCCCTTCACCCTCCTCACTTCTCCCCCCTCACCCCTCTCACTGCTCCTCCCCCACCTTCTTCACTGCTTCCCCCCCACCCTCCTCCCTGCTCCCCCCTCACTACGCCCACCTCACCCCCCTCACTGCTCCCCCTTCACACACCTCCCTGCTCCCTCTCACCCCCCTCACTCCTCCCCCCCACCGTCCTCACTGCTCCCCCGCACCCTCCTCACTGCTCCCCCCTCACCCTCCTCACTGCTCCCCCCTCACTACGCCCACCTCACCCCCCTCACTGCTCCCCCTTCACACACCTCCCTGCTCCCCCTCACCCCCTCACTGCTCCCCCCACCGTCCTCACTGCTCCCCCCTCACCCTCCTCACTGCTCCCCCTCCCCCTCATCGCTGCTCCCCCCTCACCGCCCTCATTGCTCCCCTCTCAACCTCCTCACTGCTCCCCCTCACCCCACTCACTGCTCCCCCCTCAGTACTCCCCCACTCACCCTCATCACTGCACCCCCCTCACTATCCTCACTGCTCCCCCACCTCAGCCTCTTCACTGCTCCCCCCTCACCCCCCTCACTGCTGCCCCCTACCCTCCTCACTACTACCCCCTCCCCCCTCACTGCACACCCCTCACTGCACCCCCTCACCCCCTTCCTGCTCCCCCCTCACCCTCCTCACTGTCCCCCCCACACTCCCTCACGGCTCCCCCCTCACCCTACTAACTTCAGCCCCCTCACCCTCCTCACCGCTCCCTCCTGACGCTTCTCACTGCTCCCCCTCACCCTCCTCACTGATCCCCCCTCAACCCCCTCCCTGGTCCCCCTCACCCCCCTCACTGCTCCCCCCACCCTCCTCACTTCACCCCATACCCTCCTCACTGCTCCCCCCTCACCCTCCTCACTGCTGCACCCTCCTACTCCCCCTTCACCCCCTTCACTGCTCCACTCTCACCCCCCCTCACTGCTCCCCCCACCCTCCTCACTGCTCGCCCCTCACCCTCCTCAGTGCTCCCCTTCACCCTCCTCACTGCTCTCCCCTCACCCTCCTCACTGCCTCCCCCCACACTTCCTCACTGCTCCCCCCTCACCCTACTCACTTCAGCCCCCTCACCCTCCTCACTTCAGCCCCCTCTCCCTCCTCACTGCTCCCCCTCACTGCTCACTCTCACCCTCCTCAGTTCACCCCCCTCACCCTCCTCACTGCTCCCTCCTCACACTTCTCACTCCTCCCCCTCACCCTCCTCACTGTTCCCCCCTCAACCCCCTCCCTGCTCCCCCTCACCCCCTCACTCCTCCCCCCTACCCTCCTCACTTCACCCCCCATACCCTCCTCACTGCTCCCCCCTCACCCCCTTCACTGCTCCCCCCACACCCTCCTCACTGCTCCCCCCTCACTACGCCCACCCTCACCCCCTCACTGCTCCCCCCACACCCTCCTCACTGCTCCCCCCTCACTACGCCCCCCTCACCCCCTCACTGCTCCCCCCTCACCCCCTCACTGCTCCCCCTTCACACACCTCCCTGCTCCTCCTCACCCCCCTCACTCCTCCACCCCCACCGTCCTCACTGCTCCCCCTCACCCTCCTGACTGCTCCCCCCTCACCCTCCTCACTGCTCTCCCCTCACCCTCCTCACTGCTCCCCCTCAACATCCTCACTGCTCCCCCCTCACCCTCCTCACTGCTCCCCCCTCACACACCTCCCTGCTCCCCCACCCTCCTCACTGCTCCCCCTCACCCTCCTCACTGCTCCCCCTCCCCCTCATCACTGCTCCCCCCTCACCGCCCTCACTGCTCTCCCCTCACCATCCTCACTGCTCCCCCTCACCATCCTCACTGCTCCCCCTCAACATCCTCCCTACTCACCCTCACCCCCCCTCACTGCTCCACCCCACCCTCGTCATTGATCGCCCCTCACCCTCCTCAGTGCTCCCCGCTCACCCTCCTCACTGTTCCCCCCTCAACCCCCTCTCTGCTCCCCCTCACCCCCTCACTGCTACCCCCTACCCTCCTCACTGCTCCCCCTTCACACACCTCCCTGCTCCCCCTCACCCCCCCTCACTCCTCCCCGCCACCGTCCTCACTGCTCCCCCCCCACCATCCTCACTGCTCCCCCCCTCAACCCCCTCCCTACTCCCCCTCACCCCCTCACTGCTACTCCCCACACTCGTCACTGCTCCCCCCCACCCTCCTCACTGCTCCCCCCTCTCACACCTCCCTGCTCCCCCTCCCCTCTCACTGCTCCCCCCCACCGTCCTCACTGCTCCCCCTCCCCCTCATCGCTGCTCCCCCCTCTCACACCTCCCTGCTCCCCCTCCCCTCTCACTGCTCCCCCCCACCCTCCTCACTGCTCCCCCCTCTCACACCTCCCTGCTCCCCCTCCCCTCTCACTGCTCCCCCCTCACCCTCCTCACTGCTCCCCCTCCCCCTCATCGCTGCTCCCCCCTCACCGCCCTCATTGCTCCCCCCTCACCATCCTCACTGCTCCCCCTCACCATCCTCACTGCTCCCCCTCACCCCACTCACTGCTCCCCCCTCAGTACTCCCCCACTCACCCTCATCACTGCTCCCCCCTCACCCTCCTCACTGCACCTTCCTCACTATCCTCACTGCTCCCCCACCTCAGCCTCCTCACTGCTCCCCCCTCACCCCCTCACTGCTGCCCCTTACCCTCCTCACTACTACCCCCTGCCCCCTCACTGCTGCCCCTTTCACCCCCTCACTGCTCCTCCCTCACCCTCCTCACTGCTGCCCCCTACCCTCCTCACTGCTCCCACCCACCCCCCTCACTGCACCCCCCTCACCCCCTTCCTGCTCCCCCCCACACTCCTCACTGTCCCCCCCACACTCCCTCACTGCTCCCCCCTCACCCGACTCACTTCAGCCCCCTCACCCTCCTCACTGCTCCCCCTCACTGCTCACTCTCACCCTCCTCACTTCACCCACCTCACCCTCCTCACCGCTCCCTCCTGACGCTTCTCACTGCTCCCCCTCACCCTCCTCACTGATCCCCCCTCAACCCCCTCCCTGCTCCCCCTCACCCCCCTCACTGCTCCCCCCACCCTCCTCACTTCACCCCATACCCTCCTCACTGCTCCCCCCTCACCTCCTCACTGCTGCACCCTCACTACTCCCCCTTCACCCCCTTCACTGCTCCACTCTCACCCCCCCCTCACTGCTCCCCCCACCCTCCTCACTGCTCGCCCCTCACCCTCCTCAGTGCTCCCCTTCACCCTCCTCACTGCTCTCCCCTCACCCTCCTCACTGCCTCCCCCCACACTCCCTCACTGCTCCCCCCTCACCCTACTCACTTCAGCCCCCTCACCCTCCTCACTTCAGCCCCCTCTCCCTCCTCACTGCTCCCCCTCACTGCTCACTCTCACCCTCCTCAGTTCACCCCCCTCACCCTCCTCACTGCTCCCTCCTCACACTTCTCACTCCTCCCCCTCACCCTCCTCACTGTTCCCCCCTCAACCCCCTCCCTGCTCCCCCTCACCCCCTCACTCCTCCCCCCTACCCTCCTCACTTCACCCCCCATACCCTCCTCACTGCTCCCCCCTCACCCCCTTCACTGCTCCCCCCACACCCTCCTCACTGCTCCCCCCTCACTACGCCCCCCCTCACCCCCTCACTGCTCCCCCCACACCCTCCTCACTGCTCCCCCCTCACTACGCCCCCCTTCACCCCCTCACTGCTCCCCCCTCACCCCCTCACTGCTCCCCCTTCACACACCTCCCTGCTCCTCCTCACCCCCCTCACTCCTCCACCCCCACCGTCCTCACTGCTCCCCCCTCACCCTCCTCACTGCTCTCCCCTCACCCTCCTCACTGCTCCCCCTCAACATCCTCACTGCTCCCCCCTCACCCTCCTCACTGCTCCCCCCTCAGACACCTCCCTGCTCCCCCACCCTCCTCACTGCTCCCCCTCACCCTCCTCACTGCTCCCCCCTCACACACCTCCCTGCTCCCCCACCCTCCTCACTGCTTCCCTATCACCCTCCTCACTGCTCCCCCTCCCCCTCATCACTGCTCCCCCCTCACCGCCCTCACTGCTCTCCCCTCACCATCCTCACTGCTCCCCCTCACCATCCTCACTGCTCCCCCTCAACATCCTCCCTACTCACCCTCACCCCCCCTCACTGCTCCACCCCACCCTCGTCATTGATCGCCCCTCACCCTCCTCAGTGCTCCCCGCTCACCCTCCTCACTGTTCCCCCCTCAACCCCCTCTCTGCTCCCCCTCACCCCCTCACTGCTACCCCCTACCCTCCTCACTGCTCCCCCTTCACACACCTCCCTGCTCCCCCTCACCGCCCCACACTCCTCCCCCCCACCGTCCTCACTGCTCCCCCCCTCAACCCCCTCTCTGCTCCCCCTCACCCCCTCACTGCTACCCCCCACACTCGTCACTGCTCCCCCCCACCCTCCTCACTGCTCCCCCCTCTCACACCTCCCTGCTCCCCCTCCCCTCTCACTGCTCCCCCCCACCGTCCTCACTGCTCCCCCCTCACCCTCCTCACTGCTCCCCCTCCCCCTCATCGCTGCTCCCCCCTCACCGCCCTCATTGCTCCCCCCTCACCATCCTCACTGCTCCCCCTCACCCCACTCACTGCTCCCCCCTCAGTACTCCCCCACTCACCCTCATCACTGCTCCCCCCTCACCCTCCTCACTGCACCTTCCTCACTATCCTCACTGCTCCCCCACCTCAGCCTCCTCACTGCTCCCCCCTCACCCCCTCACTGCTGCCCCCTACCCTCCTCACTACTACCCCCTGCCCCCTCACTGCTGCCCCTTTCACCCCCTCACTGCTCCTCCCTCACCCTCCTCACTGCTGCCCCCTACCCTCCTCACTGCTCCCACCCACCCCCCTCACTGCACCCTCCTCACCCCCTTCCTGCTCCCCCTCACCCTCCTCACTGTCCCCCCCACACTCCCTCACTGCTCCCCCCTCACCCGACTCACTTCAGCCCCCTCACCCTCCTCACTTCAGCCCCCTCACCCTCCTCACTGCTCCCCCTCACTGCTCACTCTCACCCTCCTCACTTCACCCACCTCACCCTCCTCACCGCTCCCTCCTGACGCTTCTCACTGCTCCCCCTCACCCTCCTCACTGATCCCCCCCAACCCCCTCCCTGCTCCCCCTCACCCCCCTCACTGCTCCCCCCACCCTCCTCACTTCACCCCATACCCTCCTCACTGCTCCCCCCTCACCCCTTCACTGCTCCCCCCCACCCTCCTCACTGCTCCACCCTCACTACTCCCCCTTCACCCCCTTCACTGCTACCCCTCAATACTCCCCCCTCACCTTCAGCACTGCTCCCCCCTCACCCACCTCTCTGCTCCCCTCTCACCCCGCCCTCACTGCTACCCCCCACCCTCCTCACTGCTCGCCCCTCACCCTCCTCAGTGCTCCCCTTCACCCTCCTCACTGCTCCCCCCTCACCCTTCTCAATGCTCCCCATCACCCTCCTCACTGCTCCCCCCTCACTACTCCCCCATCACCCCCCACACTGCTCCCCCCTCACCCCCCTCCCTGCTCCCCCCTCGCCCCCCCCCCCTCACTGTTCGCCCCTCACCCTCCTCACCGCTCCCCCCTCACCCTCCTCACTGCTCTCCCCTCACCCTCCTCACTGCCTCCCCCCACACTCCCTCACTGCTCCCCCCTCACCCTCCTCACTTCAGCCCCCTCACACTTCTCACTCCTCCCCCTCACCCTCCTCACTGTTCCCCCCTCAACCACCTCCCTGCTCCCCCTCACCCCCTCACTGCTCCCCCCTACCCTCCTCACTTCACCCCCCATACCCTCCTCACTGCTCCCCCCTCACCCCCTTCACTGCTCCCCCCTCACCCTCCTCACTGCTACCCCTCACTACGCCCCCCCCCACCCCATCACTGCTCCCCCCTCACCCCCTCACTGCTCCCCCTTCACACACCTCCCTGCTCCTCCTCACCCCCCTCACTCCTCCACCCCCACCGTCCTCACTGCTCACCCCTCACCCTCCTCACTGCTCCCCCCTCACCATCATCACTGCTCCCCCTCTCCCTGCTCACTGTTCCCCCCTCAACCCCCTCCCTACTCCCCCTTACCCCCCTCACTGCTCCACCCTACCCTCGTCACAGCTTGCCCCTCACCCTCCTCAGTGCTCCCCGCTCACCGTCCTGACTGCTCCCCCCTCACCCTCCTCACTGCTCTCCCCTCACCCTCCTCACTGCTCTCCCCCCACCCTCCTCACTGCTCTCCCCTCACCCTCCTCACTGCTCTCCCCCCACCCTCCTCACTGCTCTCCCCTCACCCTCCTCACTGCTCTCCCCTCACCCTCCTCACTGCTCCCCCTCAACATCCTCACTGCTCCCCCCTCACCCTCCTCACTGCTCCCCCCTCACACACCTCCCTGCTCCCCCACCCTCCTCACTGCTTCCCTATCACCCTCCTCACTGCTCCCCCCTCACCCCCTCACTGCTCCCCCTTCACACACCTCCCTGCTCCTCCTCACCCCCCTCACTCCTCCACCCCCACCGTCCTCACTGCTCCCCCTCACCCTCCTCACTGCTCCCCCCTCACCGTCCTGACTGCTCCCCCCTCACCCTCCTCACTGCTCCCCCTCAACATCCTCCCTGCTCCCCCACCCTCCTCACTGCTCCCCCCACCGTCCTCACTGCTCCCCCTCCCCCTCATCACTGCTCCCCACTCACCGCCCTCATTGCTCCCCCCTCACCATCCTCACTGCTCCCCCTCAACATCCTCCCTACTCTCCCTCACCCCCCTCACTGCTCCCCCCTCACCCCCTTCACTGCTCCCCCCTCACCCCCTCACAGCTCCCCCTTCACACACCTCCCTGCTCCCCCTCACCCTCCTCACTGCTCCCCCCTCACCATCCTCACTCCTCCCCCCCCTCAACCCCCTCCCTACTCCCCCTCACCCCCTCACTGCTACCCCCCACACTCGTCACTGCTCGCCCCTCACCCGCCTCAGTGCTCCCCCCCCGACCCTCCTCACTGCTCCCCCCTCTCACACCTCCCTGCTCCCCCTCACCCTCATCACTGCTCCCCCCTCACCGCCCTCATTGCTCCCCCCTCACCCCCTCACTGCTCGCCCCTCACCCTTCTCACTGCTCCCAATCACCCTCCTCACTGCTCCCCCCTCACCCCTTCACTGCTCCCCCCCACCCTCCTCACTGCTCCACCCTCACTACTCCCCCTTCACCCCCTTCACTGCTACCCCTCAATACTCCCCCCCTCACCCTCAGCACTGCTCCCCCCTCACCCTCCTCTCTGCTCCCCTCTCACCCCCCCTCACTGCTACCCCCCACCCTCCTCACTGCTCGCCCCTCACCCTTCTCACTGCTCCCCATCACCCTCCTCACTGCACCCCCCTCACACCCCTCCCTGCTCCCCCCTCGCCCTCCCTCACTGTTCGCCCCTCAACCTCCTCACCGCTCCCCCCTCACCCTCCTCACTGCTCTCCCCTCACCCTCCTCACTGCCTCCCCCCACACTCCCTCACTGCTCACCCCTCACCCTACTTACTTCAGCCCCCTCACCCTCCTCACTTCCCCCTCACCCTCCTCACTGTTCCCCCCTCAACCACCTCCCTGCTCCCCCTCACCCCCTCACTGCTCCCCCCTACCCTCCTCACTTCACCCCCCATACCCTCCTCACTGCTCCCCCTCACCCCCTTCACTGCTCCCCCCTCACCCTCCTCACTGCTACCCCTCACTACGCCCCCCTCACCCCATCACTGCTCCCCCCTCATCCCCTCACTGCTCCCCCTTCACACACCTCCCTGCTCCTCCTCACCCCCCTCACTCCTCCACCCCCACCGTCCTCACTGCTCCCCCTCACCCTCCTCACTGCTCCCCCCTCAACCTCCTCACTGATCCCCCCTCACCATCCTCACTGCTCCCCCTCTCCCTCCTCACTGTTCCCCCCTCAACCCCCTCCCTACTCCCCCTCACCCCCCTCACTGCTCCACCCCACTCTCGTCACAGCTCGCCCCTCACCCTCCTCAGTGCTCCCCGCTCACCCTCCTCACTGCTCCCCCCTCACACACCTCCCTGCTCCCCCTCACCCTCCTCACTGCTCCCCTCCCCCTCATCACTGCTCCCCCCTCACCGCCCTCATTGCTCCCCCCTCACCCTCCTCACTGCTCTCCCCTCACCATCCTCACTGCTACCCCTCACCATCCTCACTGCTCCCCCTCAACATCCTCACTGCTCCCCCCTCACCCTCCTCACTGCTCCCCCCTCACCCTCCTCACTGCTCCCCCCATCGTCCTCACTGCTCCCCCTCACCCTCCTCACTGCTCTCCCCTCACCATCCTCACTGCTCCCCCTCACCATCCTCACTGCTCTCCCTCAACATCCTCCCTACTCCCCCTCACCCCCCTCACTGCTCCACCACACCCTCGTCATTGCTCCCCCCTCACCCTCCTCACTACTCCCCCCTCACACGCCTCCCTGCTCCCCCTCACCATCCTCACTGCTCCCCCTCACCATCCTCACTGCTCCCCCTCACCCTCCTCACTGCTCCCCCCACCGGCCTCACTGCTCCCCCTCACCCTCCTCACTGCTCCCCCTCCCCCTCATCACTGCTCCCCCCTCACCGCCCTCATTGCTCCCCCCTCACCCTCCTCACTGCTCTCCCCTCACACACCTCCCTGCTCCCCCTCACCCCCCTCACTGCTCCCCCTCACCATCCTCACTGCTGCCCCTCACTCTCCTCACTGCTCCCCCCTCGCCCCCCTCACTGTTCGCCCCTCACCCCCCTCACTGACCCCCCTCACCCCCGTCACTGACCCCCCTCACCTCCCTCTCTGCTCCCCCCCACCCTGCTCACTGCTCGCCCCTCACCCTCCTCACTTCTCCCCCCTCACCCCTCTCACAGCTCCCCCCTCACCCCCTCACTGCTCCTCCCCCACCTTCTTCACTGCTTCCCCCCCACCCTTTTCACTGCTCCCACCCTCACCCTCCTTACTCCTCCCCCCTCACCCTCCTCACTGCTTCCCCCCCACCCTTTTCACTGCTTCCCCCCTCACCCTCCTCACCGCTGCCCCCTCACCCTCCTCACTGCCTCCGCCCACACTCCCTCACTGCTCCCCCCTCACCCTATTACTTCAGCCCCCTCTCCCTCCTCACCGCTCCCTCCTCACACTTCTCACTGCTCCCCCTACCCTCCTCACTTCACCCCCCATACCCTCCTCACTGCTCCCCCCTCACCCCCTTCACTGCTCCCCCCTCACCCTCCTCACTGCTCCCCCCTCACTACGCCCCCCTCACCCCTCACTGCTCCCCCCTCACCCCCTCACTGCTCCCCCCTCACCCCCTCCCTGCTCCCCCTCACCCCCCTCACTCCTCCCCCCCACCGTCCTCACTGCTCCCCCTCAGCCTCCTCACTGCTCCCCCCTCTCCCTCCTCACTGTTCCCCCCTTAACCCCCTCCCTACTCCCCCTCACCCCCTCACTGCTCCCCCCCACCCTCGTCACTGCTCGCCCCTCACCCTCCTCAGTGCTCCCCCCTCACCCTCCTCACTGCTCCCCCTCCCCATCATCGCTGCTCCCCTCTCACTGCCCTCATTGCTCCCCCCTCACCATCCTCACTGCTCTCCCTCAACCTCCTCACTGCTCCCCCCTCACCCTCCTCACTACTTCCCCCTCACCCCCCTCACTGCACCCCCCTCACTATCCTCACTGCTCCCCCACCTCAGCCTCCTCACTGCTCCCCCCTCACCCCCCTCACTGCTGCCCCCCTACCCTCCTCACTACTACCCCCTCCCCCCTCACTGCTGCCCCCTTCACCCCCTCACTGCTCCTCCCTCACCATCGTCACTGCTGCCCCCTACCCTCCTCAGTGCTCCCCCCACCCCCCTCACTGCATCCCCCTCACCCCCTTCCTGCTCCCCCCTCACCCTCCTCACTGTCCCCCCCACACACCCTCACTGCTCTCCCCTCACCCTACTCAGTTCAGCCCCCTCACCCTCCTCACTTCACCCCCCTCACCCTCCTCACCACTCCCTCTTCACGCTTCTCACTGCTCCCCCTCACCCTCCTCACTGATCCCCCCTCAACACCCTCCCTGCTCCCCCTCACCCCCCTCACTGCTCCCCCCACCCTCCTCACTTCACCCCATACCCTCCTCACTGCTCCACCCTCACCCCTTCACTGCTCCCCCCTCACCCCCCTCACTGCTCCCCCCTCACTACGCCCACCTCACGCCCTCACTGCTCCCCCTCACACCCTCACTGCTCCCCCCTCACACACCTCCCTGCTACCCGTCACCCCCCTCACTGCTCCCCCCCACCGTCCCCACTGCTCCCCCCTCACCCTCCTCAGTGCTCCCCCCTCAATCCCCTCACTGCTCCCCCCTCACCATCCTCACTGCTCCCCCTCTCCCTCCTCACTGTTCCCCCCTCAACCCCCTCCCTGCTCCCCCTCACCCCCCTCACTGCTCCCCCCACCCACCTTACTGCTCGCCCCTCACCCTCCTCAGTGCTCCCCCTTCACCCTCCTCACTGCTACCCCTCACCCTCCTCACTGCTCCACCCTCACTACTCCCCCTTCACCCCCCTCACTGCTACCCCTCAGTACTCCCCCCCCCCACCCTCATCACTGCTCCCCCCTCACCCTCCTCACTGCTCCCCCCTCACCCTCCTCACTGCTTCCCTCTCACCCCCCGTCACTGCTCCCCCCACCCCCCTCACTACTCCCCCCACCCTCCTCACTGCTCCCCCTCACCCTCCTCACTGCTCCACCCTCACTACTCCCCCTTCACCCCCCTCACTGCTACCCCTCAGTACTCCCCCCTCACCCTCCTCACTGCTCCCCCTTCACCCTCCTCACTGCTCTCCATTCACCCTCCTCACTGCTCCCCCTTCACCCTCCTCACTGCTACCCCTCAGTACTCCCCCCTCACCCCCTCACTGCTCCCCCCACCCCCCTCACTGCTCACCCCACCCTCCTTACTGCTCGCCCCTCACCCACCTCACTGCTCCCCCTTCACCCTCCTCACTGCTCCCCCTCACTACTCCCCCTTCACCCCCCTCACTGCTACCCCTCATTGCTCCCCCCTCACCCTCCTCACTGCTCCCCCTCACTCTCCTCACTGCTCCCCCCTCACCCTCCTCACTGCTCCCCCCTCACCCTCCTCACTGCTCCCCCCTCACCATCCTCACTGCTCCCCCTCTCCCTCCTCACTGCTCCCCCCTCAACCCCCTGCCTACTACCCTCACTGCTCCCCCCCACCCTCGTCACTGCTCGGCCCTCACCATCCTCAGTGCTCCCCCCTCACCCTCCTCACTGCTCCCCCCTCACCATCCTCACTGCTCCCCATCTCCCTCCTCACTGCTCCCCCCTCAAACCCCTCCCTACTACCCTCACTGCTCCCCCCCACCCTCGTCACTGCTCGGCCCTCACCATCCTCATTGCTCCCCCCCCCACCCTCCTCACTGCTCCTCCCCTCACCCTCCTCACTTCTACCCCTTACCCTCCTCAATTCTCCCCCTCACCCTCCTCACTGCTCCCCCCTTACCCTCCTCACTGCTCCCCCCCACTCTCCTCACTGCTCCCCCCCACCCTCCTCACTGCTCCTCCCCTCACCCTCCTCACTTCTACCCCTTACCCTCCTCAATTCTTCCCCCTCACCCTCCTCACTGCTCCCCCCTCACCGTCCTCACTGCTCCCCCTACCCCTCCTCACTGCTCCCCCCTCACCGCCCTCATTGCTCCCCCCTCAACCTCCTCACTGCTCCCCCTCCCCCTCATCACTGCTCCCCCCTCACCCTCCTCACTGCACCCCCCTCACCCTCCTCACTGCACCCCCCTCACTATCCTCACTGCTCCCCCTCCTCAGCCTCCTCACTGCTCCCCCCTCACCCCCCTCACTGCTGCCACCCTACCCTCCTCACTACTACCCCCTCCCCCCTCACTGCTGCCCCCTTCACCCCCTCACTGCTCCTCCCTCACCATCCTCACTGCTGCCCCCTACCCTCCTCACCGCTCACCCCACCCCCCTCACTGCACCCCCTTCACCCCCTTCCTGCTCCCCCCTCACCCTCCTCACTGTCCCCCCCACACTCCCTCACTGCTCCCCCCTCACCCTACTCAGTTCAGCCCCCTCACCCTCCTCATTTCAGCCCCCTCACCCTCCTCACTGCTCCCCCCTCACTGCTCACTCTCACCCTCCTCACTTCACCCCCCTCACCCTCCTCACCGCTCCCTCTTCACGCTTCTCACTGCTCCCCCTCACCCTCCTCACTGATCCCCCCTCAACACCCTCCCTGCTCCCCCTCACCCCCCTCACTGCTCCCCCCACCCTCCTGACTTCACCCCATACCCTCCTCACTGCTCCACCCTCACCCCTTCACTGCTCCCCCTCACCCTCCTCACTGCTCCACCCTCACTACTCCCCCTTCACCCCCCTCACTGCTACCCCTCAGTACTCCCCCCTCACCCCCTTCACTGCTCCCCCCTCACCCTCCTCACTGCTCCCCCCTCACCCTCCTCACTGCTTCCCTCTCACCCAACTTCACTGCTCCCCCCCACCCCCCTCACTGCTCCCCCCACCCTCCTTACTGCTCGCCCCTCACTCTCCTCAGTGCTCCCCCTTCACCCTCCTCACTGCCCTCCCTCACCCTCCTCACTGCTCCACCCTCACTACTCACACTTCACCCCCCTCACTGCTACCCCTCAGTACTCCCCCCTCACCCTCTTCACTGCTCCCCCCCACCCCCCTCACTGCTCCCCCCACCCTCCTTACTGCTCGCCCCTCACCCTCCTCAGTGCTCCCCCTTCACCCTCCTTACTGCTCGCCCCTCACCCTCCTCACTGGTTCCTACTTTACCCCCCTCACTGCTACCCCTCAGTACTCCCCCCTCACCCTCTTCACTGCTCCCCCCCAACCCCTCACTGCTCCCACCTCACCCCCTCACTGCTCCCCCCTCACCCCCTCACTGCTCCCCCTTCACACACCTCCCTGCTCCCCCTCACCCCCCTCACTCCTCCCCCCCACCGTCCTCACTCCTCCCCCTCACCCTCCTCACTGCTCCCCCCTCACCCTCCTCACTGCTCCCCCTTCACCACCCTCACTACTCCCCCTTCACCCCCCTCACTGCTACCCCTCAGTACTCCCCCCTCACCCCCTTCACTGCTCCCCCCTCACCCTCCTCACTGCTCCCCCCTCACCCTCCTCACTGCTTCCCTCTCACCCAACTTCACTGCTCCCCCCCACCCCCCTCACTGCTCCCCCCACCCTCCTTACTGCTCGCCCCTCACTCTCCTCAGTGCTCCCCCTTCACCCTCCTCACTGCCCTCCCTCACCCTCCTCACTGCTCCACCCTCACTACTCACCCTTCACCCCCCTCACTGCTACCCCTCAGTACTCCCCCCTCACCCTCTTCACTGCTCCCTCCCACCCCCCTCACTGCTCCCCCCACCCTCCTTACTGCTCGCCCCTCACCCTCCTCACTGCTCCCCCTTCACCCTCCTCACTGGTTCCTACTTTACCCCCCTCACTGCTACCCCTCAGTACTCCCCCCTCACCCTCTTCACTGCTCCCCCCCAACCCCTCACTGTTCCCACCTCACCCCCTCACTGCTCCCCCCTCACCCCCTCACTGCTCCCCCTTCACACACCTCCCTGCTCCCCCTCACCCCCCTCACTCCTTCCCCTCACCGTCCTCACTCCTCCCCCTCACCCTCCTCACTGCTCCCCCCTCACCCTCCTCACTGCTCCCCCTTCACCATCCTCACTGCTCCCCCTCTCCCTCCTCACTGTTCCCCCCTCAACCCCCTCCCTACTCCCCCTCACTGCTCCCCCCCACCCTCGTCACTGCTCGGCCCTCACCCTCCTCAGTGCTCCCCCCTCACCCTCCTCACTGCTCCCCCCTCACACACCTCCCTGCTCCCCCTCACCCTCCTCACTGCTGCACCCACCGTCCTCACTGCTCCCCCCACCGTCCTCATTGCTCCCCGCTCACCCTCCTCACTGCTCGCCCTCCCCCTCATCGCTGCTCCCCCTCACCGCCCTCATTGTTCCCCCCTCAACCTCCTCACTGCTCTCCCCTCACCATCCTCACTGCTCCCCCTCACTATCCTCACTACTTCCCCCTCACCCCCCTCACTGCTCCCCCCTCAGTTCTCCCCCCTCACCCTCATCACTGCTCCCCCCTCACCCTCCTCACTGCACCCCCTTCAATATCCTCACTGCTCCCCCACCTCAGCCTCCTCACTGCTCCCTCCTCACTCCCCTCACTGCTGCCCCCCTACCCTCCTCACTACTACACCCTCCCCCTCACTGCTGCCCCCTTCACCCCCTCACTGCTCCTCCCTCACCATCCTCACTGCTGCCCCCTACCCTCCTCACTGCTCCCCCACAACCCCCCTCACTGCACCCCCTCACACCCTTCCTGCTACCCCCTCACCCTCCTCACTGTCCCCCCCACACTCCCTCACTGCTCCCCCCTCACCCTACTCACTTCAGCCCCCTCACCCTCCTCACTTCAGCCCCCTCACACTCCTCACTGCTCCCCCCTCACTGCTCACTCTCACCCTCCTCACTTCACCCCCCTCACCCTCCTCACCGCTCCCTCCTCACGCTTCTCACTGCTCCCCCTCACCCTCCTCACTGATCCCCCCTCAACACCCTCCCTGCTCCCCCTCACCCCCCTCACTGCTCCCCCCACCCTCCTCACTTCACCCCATACCCTCCTCACTGCTCCACCCTCACCCCTTCACTGCTCCCCCTCACCCTCCTCACTGCTCCCCCCTCACTACTCCCCCCTCACGCCCTCACCGCTCCCCCTCACCCCCTCACTGCTCCCCCTCACACACCTCCCTGCTCCCCGTCACCCTCCTCACTGCTCCCCCCCACCGTCCTCACTGCTCCCCCCTCACCATCCTCACTGTTCCCCCCTCAATCCCCTCCCTGCTCCCCCTCACCCCACTCACTGCTCCCCCTCACCCTCCTCAGTGCTCCCCCCTCACCCTCCTCACTGCTCCCCCCTCATCCTTCTCACTGCTCCCCCTCACCCTCCTCGCTGCTCCCCCCTCACTACTCCCCCCTCACCCTCATCACTGCTCCCCCCTCAGTACTCCCCCCTCACCCTCATCACTGCTCCCCCCTCACCCTCCTCATTGCTTCTCCCTACCCTCCTCACTGCTCCGCCCCTCCCCCCTCACTGCTGCCCCCTTCACCCCATCACTGCTCCCCCCTCACCCTCCTCACTGCTCCCCCCCTCACCCCCCTCACTGCTCCCCCCACCCTCCTTACTGCTCGCCCCTCACTCTCCTCAGTGCTCCCCCTTCACCCTCCTCACTGCTCCCCCTCACCCTCCTCACTGCTCCACCCTCACTACTCACCCTTCACCCCCCTCACTGCTACCCCTCAGTACTCCCCCCTCACCCTCTTCACTGCTCCCCCCCACCCCCCTCACTGCTCCCCCCCACCCTCCTTACTGCTCGCCCCTCACCCTCCTCAGTGCTCCCCCTTCACCCTCCTTACTGCTCGCCCCTCACCCTCCTCACAGCTCCCCCTTCACCCTCCTCACTGGTTCCTACTTTACCCCCCTCACTGCTACCCCTCAGTACTCCCCCCTCACCCTCTTCACTGCTCCCCCCCACCCCCCTCACTGCTCCCACCTCACCCCCTCACTGCTCCCCCCTCACCCCCTCACTGCTCCCCCTTCACACACCTCCCTGCTCCCCCTCACCCCCCTCACTCCTCCCCCCCACCGTCCTCACTCCTCCCCCTCACCCTCCTCACTGCTCGGCCCTCACCCTCCTCATTGCTCTCCCCTCACCATCCTCACTGCTCGCCCTCACCCTCCTCACTGCTCCCCCTCACCCTCCTCACTGCTCCCCCCTCACCGCCCTCATTGCTTCCCCCTCACCCTCCTCATTGCTACCCACTCACCGTCCTCACTGCTCCCCCTCCCCCTCATCACTGCTCCCCCTCACCGCCCTCATTGCTCCCCCCTCAACCTCCTCACTGCTCTCCTCTCACCATCCTCACTGCTCCCCCTCACTATCCTCACTACTTCCCCCTCACCCTCCTCACTGCACCCCCTTCAATATCCTCACTGCTCCCCCACCTCAGCCTCCTCACTGCTCCCCCCTCACTCCCCTCACTGCTGCCCCCCTACCCTCCTCACTACTACACCCTCCCCTCTCACTGCTGCCCCCTTCACCCCCTCACTGCTCCTCCCTCACCATCCTCACTGCTGCCCCCTACCCTCCTCACTGCTCCCCCCCAACCCCCCTCACTGCACCCCCTCACACCCTTCCTGCTCCCCCTCACCCTCCTCACTGTCCCCCCCACACTTCCTCACTGCTCCCCCCTCACCCTACTCAGTTCAGCCCCCTCACCCTCCTCACTTCAGCCCCCTCACACTCCTCACTGCTCCCCCCTCACTGCTCACTCTCAACCTCCTCACTTCACCCTCCTCACCGCTCCCTCCTGACGCTTCTCACTCCTCCCCCTCACCCTCCTCACTGATCCCCCCTCAACATCCTCCCTGCTCCCCGTCACCCCCCTCACTGCTCCCCCCACCCTCCTCACTTCACCCCATACCCTCCTCACTGCTCCACCCTCACCCCTTCACTGCTCCCCCCTCACTACTCCCCCCTCACGCCCTCACCGCTCCCCCCTCACCCCCTCACTGCTCCCCCTCACACACCTCCCTGCTCCCCGTCACCCCCCTCACTGCTCCCCCCCACCGTCCTCACTGCTCCCCCCTCACCATCCTCACTGTTCCCCCCTCAATCCCCTCCCTGCTCCCCCTCACCCCCTCACTGCTCCCCCTCTCCCTCCTCAGTGCTCCCCCCTCACCCTTCTCACTACTCCCGCTTCACCCCACTCACTGCTCCCCCCTCAGTACTCCCCCCTCACCCTCATCACTGCTCCCCCCTCACCCTCCTCATTGCTTCTCCCTACCCTCCTCACTGCTCCGCCCCTCCCCCCTCACTGCTGCCCCCTTCACCCCATCACTGCTCCCCCCTCACCCTCCTCACTGCTCCCCCCTCACCCTCCTCACTGCTCCCCCCTCACTTCCTCACTGCTCCCCCCTCACTTCCTCACTGCTCCCCCTTCACTACTCCCCCCTCACCCCCCTCACCGCTCCCCCTTCACCCCCCTCACTGCTCGGCCCTCACCCCCCTCACCACTCCCCCCTCACCCTCCTCACTGCTCTCCCCTCACCCTCCTCACTGCTTCCCCCTCACTCTCCTAACTGCTCCCCCCTCACCCCCTCACCACTCCCCCCTCACCTTCCTCACTGCTCCCCCTCACCCTCCTCACTGCTTCCCCCTCACTCTCCTCACTGCTCCCCCCTCAACATCCTCCCTGCTCCCCGTCACCCCCCTCACTGCTCCCCCCACCCTCCTCACTTCACCCCATACCCTCCTCACTGCTCCACCCTCACCCCTTCACTGCTCCCCCCTCACTACTCCCCCCTCACGCCCTCACCGCTCCCCCCTCACCCCCTCACTGCTCCCCCTCACACACCTCCCTGCTCCCCGTCACCCCCCTCACTGCTCCCCCCCACCGTCCTCACTGCTCCCCCCTCACCATCCTCACTGTTCCCCCCTCAATCCCCTCCCTGCTCCCCCTCACCCCCTCACTGCTGCCCCTCTCCCTCCTCAGTGCTCCCCCCTCACCCTTCTCACTACTCCCGCTTCACCCCACTCACTGCTCCCCCCTCAGTACTCCCCCCTCACCCTCATCACTGCTCCCCCCTCACCCTCCTCATTGCTTCTCCCTACCCTCCTCACTGCTCCGCCCCTCCCCCCTCACTGCTGCCCCCTTCACCCCATCACTGCTCCCCCCTCACCCTCCTCACTGCTCCCCCCTCACCCTCCTCACTGCTCCCCCCTCACCCTCCTCACTGCTCCCCCCTCACTTCCTCACTGCTCCCCCCTCACTTCCTCACTGCTCCCCCTTCACTACTCCCCCCTCACCCCCCTCACTGCTCCCCCTTCACCCCCCTCACTGCTCGGCCCTCACCACTCCCCCCTCACCCTCCTCACTGCTCTCCCCTCACCCTCCTCACTGCTTCCCCCTCACTCTCCTAACTGCTCCCCCCTCACCCCCTCACCACTCCCCCCTCACCTTCCTCACTGCTCCCCCTCACCCTCCTCACTGCTTCCCCCTCACTCTCCTCACTGCTCCCCCCTCAACACCCTCACTGCTCCCCCCTCACCCTCCTCACTGCTCCACCCTCACCCTCCTCACCTCACCCCCCTCACCCTCCTCAATTCTCCCCCCTCACCCTCCTCCCTGCTCCCCCTCACCCTCCTCACTGCTCCACCCTCACCCTCCTCACCTCACCCCCCTCACCCTCTTCAATTCTCCCCCCTCACCCTCCTCACTGCTCCACCCTCACCCTCCTCACCTCACCCCCCTCACCCTCCTCAATTCTCTCCCCTCACCCTCCTCCCTGCTCCCCCCTCACCCTCCTCACAGCTCCCCACTCACCCTCCTCACTGCTCCCCCCTCACTGTTCCTCCCTCATCCTCCTCTCTGCTTCCCCCTCACTCTCCTCACTGCTCCCCCTCACCCCCCTCACTGCTCCCCCTCACCCTCCTCACTGCTCCCCCCTCACCTTCCTCACTTCATCTCCTCACCCTCCTCACTGCTCCCCCCTCACCTTCCTCACTTCATCTCCTCACCCTCCTCACTGCTGCCCCCTCACCTTCCTCACTTCACATCCTCACACTCCTCACAGCTCCCCCCTTACCCTCCTCCCTGCTCCCTCTCACCCACCTCACTGCTCCCCCCTCACCCTCCTCACTGCTCCTCCCCTCACCCTCCTCACTTCTACCCCTTACCCTCCTCAATTCTCCCCCCTCACCCTCCTCACTGCTCCCCCTCACCCTCCTCACTGCTCCCCCCCACCCTCCTCACTGCTCCTCCCCACTCTCCTCACTGCTCCTCCCCTCACCCTCCTCACTTCTCCCCCCTCACCCTCCTCATTTCTCCTCCCTCACCCTCTTCACTGCTCCTCCCCTCACCCTCCTCACTTCTCCCCCCTCACCCTCCTCACTGCTCTTCCCTCACCCTCCTCACTGCCTCCCCCCACACTCCCTCACTGCTCCCCCCTCACCCTACTCAGTTCAGCCCCCTCACCCTCCTCACTTCAGCCCCCTCTCCCTCCTCACTGCTCCCCCTCACTGCTCACTCTCACCCTCCTCACTTCACCCCCCTCACCCTCCTCACTGCTCCCTCCCCACACTTCTCACTGCTCCCCCTCACACTCCTCACTGTTCCCCCCTCAACCCCCTCCCTGCTCCCCCTCACCCCCCTCACTGCTCCCCCCTACCCTCCTCACTTCACCCCCCATACCCTCCTCAGTGCTCCCACCTCACCCCCTTCACTGCTCCCCCTTCACCCTCCTCACTGCTCCCCCCTCACTACGCCCCCCCCTCACCCCCTCATTGCTCCCCCCTCACCCCCTCACTGCTCCCCCCTCACCCCCTCACTGCTCCCCCTTCACACACCTCCCTGCTCCCCCTCACCCCCCTCACTCCTCCCCCCCACCGTCCTCACTGCTCCCCCTCACCCTCCTAACTGCTCCCCCCTCACCCCCTCACTGCTCCCCCTTCACCCCCCTCACTCCTCCCCCTCACCCCCCTCACTCCTCCCCCTCACCGTCCTCACTGCTCCCCCTCACCATCCTCACTGCTCCCCCTCACCCCCCTCACTCCTCCCCCTCACCATCCTCACTGCTACCCCCCACCGTCCTCACTGCTCCCCCTCACCCTCCTACCTGCTCCCCCCTCACCCCCTCACTGCTCCCCCCTCACCCCCTCAGTGCTCCCCCTTCACCCCCCTCACTCCTCCCCCTCACCGTCCTCACTGCTCGCCCCTCACCGCCCTCACTCCTCCCCCTCACCCCCCTCACCCCCCTCACTCCTCCCCCTCACCGTCCTCACTGCTCCCCCTCACCGTCCTCACTGCTCCCCCTCAACCTCCTCACTGCTCCCCCTCACCCTCATCACTGCTCTCCCCTCACCCTCATCACTGCACCCCCCTCACTATCCTCACTGCTCCCCCACCTCAGCATCCTCACTGCTCCCCCCTCACCCCCCTCACTGCTTCCCCCTACCCTCCTCACTACTACCCCCTCCCCCCTCACTGCTCCACCCCACCCTCGTCATTGCTCGCCCCTCACCCTCCTCAGTGCTCCCCGCTCACCCTCCTCACTGCTCTCCCTCAACATCCTCACTGCTCCCCCCTCACCCTCCTCACTGCACCCCCTCACCCTCCTCACTGCTCCCCCCTTACCGCCCTCATTGCTTCCCCCTCACCCTCCTCAATGCTCCCCCCTCACCCTCCTCACTGCTCCCCCCTCGCCCCCCTCACTGTTCGCCCCTCACCCCCCTCACTGACCCCCCTCACCCCCGTCACTGACCCCCCCTCACCTCCCTCTCTGCTCCCCCCACCCTCCTCACTGCTCCCCCCTCGCCCCCCTCACTGTTCGCCCCTCACCCCCCTCACTGACCCCCCTCACCCCCGTCACTGACCCCCCTCACCTCCCTCTCTGCTCCCCCCCACCCTGCTCACTGCTCGCCCCTCACCCTCCTCACTGCTCCCACCCTCACCCTCCTTACTCCTCCCCCCTCACCCTCTTCAGTGCTCCACCCCTCACCCTCCTCACCGCTCCCCCCTCACCCTCCTCACTGCTCTCCCCTCACCCTCCTCACTGCCTCGCCCCACACTCCCTCACTGCTCCCCCCTCACCCTATTCACTTCAACCTCCTCACCCTCCTCACTTCAGCCTTCTCTCCCTCCTCACTGCTCCCCCTCACTGCTCACTATCACCCTCCTCACTTCACACCCCTCACCCTCCTCACTGCTCCCCCTCACCCCCTCACTGCTCCCCCTTCACACACCTCCCTGCTCCCCCTCACCCCCCTCACTCCTCCCCCCCACCGTCCTCACTGCTCCCCCCTCACCCTCCTCACTGCTCCCCCCCACCGTCCTCACTTCACCCCCCTCACCCTCCTCACTGCTCCCTCCTCACACTTCTCACTGCTCCCCCTCACCCTCCTCACTGTTCCCCCCTCAACCCCCTCACTGCTCCCCCCTACCCTCCTCACTTCACCCCCCTAGCCCTCCTCACTGCTCCCTCCTCACACTTCTCACTGCTCCCCCTCACCCTCCTCACTGCTCCCCCCTCACCCTCCTCACTGCTCCCCCCTCACTACGCCCCCCTCACTGCTCCCCCCTCACCATCCTCACTGCTCCCCCTCTCCCTCCTCACTGTTCCCCCCTCAACCCCCTCCCTACTCCCCCTCACCCTCCTCACTGCTCCCCCCTCACTACGCCCCCCTCACTGCTCCCCCTCACCCTCCTCAGTCCTCCCCCCTCACCCTCCTCACTGCTCCCCCCTCACACACCTCCCTGCTCCCCCTCACCGTCCTCACTGCTCCCCCCTCACCCTCCTCACTGCTCCCCCTCCCCCTCATCACTGCTCCCCCCTCACCGCCCTCATTGCTCCCCCCTCACCCTCCTCACTGCTTCCCCCTCACCCTCCTCATTGCTCCCCTCTCACCGTCCTCACTGCTCCCCCTCCTCCTCATCACTGCTCCCCCCTCACCGCCCTCATTGCTTCCGCCTCACTCTCCTCATTGCTCCCCCCTCACCATCCTCACTGCTCCCCCTCACCATCCTCACTGCTCCCCCTCACCCCCCTCACTGCTCCCCCCTCAGTTCTCCCCCACTCACCCTCATCACTGCTCCCCCCTCACCCACCTCACTGCACCCCCCTCACTATCCTCACTGCTCCCCCACCTCAGCCTCCTCACTGCTCCCCCCTCACCCCCCTCACTGCTGCCCCCCTACCCTCCTCACTACTACCCCCTCCGCCCTCACTGCTGCCCCCTTCACCCCCTCACTGCTCCTCCTTCACTATCCTCACTGCTGCCCCCTACCCTCCTCACTGCTCCCCTCCACCACCTCACTGCACCCCCATCACCCCCTTCCTGCTCCCCCCTACCCTCCTCACTGTCCCCCCCACACTCCCTCACTGCTCCCCCCTCACCCTACTCACTTCAGCCCCCTCACCCTCCTCACTTCAGCCCCCTCACCCTCCTCACTGCTCCCCCTCACTGCTCACTCTCACTCTCCTCACATCACCCCCCTCACCCTCCTCACCGCTCCCTCCTCACGCTTCTCACTGCTCCCCCTCACCCTCCTCACTGATCCCCCCACCCTCCTCACTTCACCCCATACCCTCCTCACTACTCCCCCCTCACACCCTCACTGCTCCCCCTCACCCCCTCACTGCTCCCCCCTCACACACCTCCCTGCTCCCCGTCACCCCCCTCACTGCTCCCCCCCACCGTCCCCACTGCTCCCCCCTCACCCTCCTCAGTGCTCCCCCCTCACCCTCCTCACTGCTCCCCCCTCACCCTCCTCACTGCTCCCCCCTCACTACTCCCCCCTCACGCCCTCACTGCTCCCCCTCACCCCCTCACTGCTCCCCCCTCACACACCTCCCTGCTCCCCGTCACCCCCCTCACTGCTCCCCCCCACCGTCCCCACTGCTCCCCCCTCACCCTCCTCAGTGCTCCCCCCTCATCCTTCTCACTGCTCCCCCCTCACCCTCCTCACTGCTCCCCCCCACCCCCCTCACTGCTCCCCCCACCCTCCTTACTGCTCCTCCCTCACCCTCCTCAGTGCTCCCCTTCACCCTCCTCACTGCTCCCCCTCACCCTCCTCACTGCTCCACCCTCACTACTCCCCCTTCACCCCCCTCACTGCTACCCCTCAGTACTCCCCCCCACCCTCATCACTGATCCCCCCTCACCCTCCTCACTGCTCCCCCCTCACCCTCCTCACTGTTCCCCCCTCAACGCCCTCCCTGCTCCCCCTCACCCCCCTCACTGCTCCCCCCCACCCTCCTCACTGCTCGCCCCTCACCCTCCTCAGTGCTCCCCCCTCACCCTCCTCACTGCTCCACCCTCACCCTCCTCACCTCACCCCCCTCACCCTCCTCACTGCTCCCCCCTCACCCTCCTCGCTGCTCCCCCTCACCTTCCTCACTTCACCTCCTCACCCTCCTCACTGCTCCCCCTCACTCTCCTCACAGCTCCCCCCTTACCCTCCTCCCTGCTCCCCCTCACCCTCCTCACTGCTCCCCCCTTACCCTCCTCCCTGCTCCCCCTCACCCTCCTCACTGCTCAACCCTCACCCTCCTCACTGCTCCCCCTCACCCTCCTCACTGCTCCCCCCCACCCTCCTCACAGCTCCCCCTCACGCTCCTCACTGCTCCCCCCCACCCTCCTCACTGCTCCTCCCCTCACACTCCTCACTGCTCCTCCCTCACCCTCCTCACTGCTCCCCCCTCACCCTCCTCACTGCTTCCCCTCACCCTCCTCACTGCTCCCCCCCACGCTCCTCACTGCTCCTCCCCTCACCCTCCTCACTTTTCCCCCCTTACGCTCTTCACTACTCCCCCCCTCACCCTCCTCACTTCTCCCCCCTCACCCTCTTCACTGCTCCCCCTTCACCCCTCACTGCTCCCCCTCACTCTCCTCACTGTTCCCCCCTCATCGTCCTCACTTCTCCCCCTCACTCTCCTCCCTGTTTCCCCCCTCACCCTCCTCACAGCTCCCCACTCACCCTCCTCACAGCTCCCCCCCTCACCCTCCTCCCTGATCCCCCTCACCCTCCTCACTGGTCCCCCCTCACCTTCCTCACTTCTCCTCCTCACCCTCCTCACTGCTCCCCCCTCACCTTCCTCACTTCACCTCCTCACCCTCCTCACTACTCCCCCTCACTCTCCTCACAGCTCCCCCCTTACCCTCCTCCCTGCTCCCCCCTCACCCTCCTCACTGCTCCCCCCTCACCCTCCTCACTGCTCCCCCTCACCCTCCTCACTGCTCCCCCCCACCCTCCTCACTGCTCCCCCTCACCCTCCTCACTGCTCCCCCCCACCCTCCTCACTGCTACTCCCCACCACCCTCCTCAATTCTCCCCCTCACCCTCCTCACTGTTCCCCCCTCACCCTCCTCACTGCTCCCCCCTCACCCTCCTCCCTGCTCCCCCTCACCCTCCTCACTGCTCCCCCCTCACCCTCCTCCCTGCTCCCCCTCACCCTCATCACTGCTACACCCTCACCCTCCTCACTGCTCCCCCTCATCCTCCTCACTGCTCCCCGCGACCCTCCTCACTGGTCCCCCCTCACCCTCCTCCCTGCTCCCATCACCCTCTTCACTGCTACCCCCCTCACCCTCCTCACTTCTCCCCCCTCACCCTCCTCACTGCTCCCCCTCACCCTCCTCACTGGTCCCCCCTCACCCTCCTCCCTGCTCCCCCTCACCCTCCTCACTGGTCCCCCCTCACCCTCCTCCCTGCTCCCCCTCACCCTCTTCACTGCTACCCCCCTCACCCTCCTCACTTCTCCCCCCTCACCCTCCTCACTGCTCCCCCTCACCCTCCTCACTGCTCCCCCCCACCCTCCTCACTGCTCCTCCCCTCACCCTCCTCAATTCTCCCCCCTCACCCTCCTCACTGCTCCTCCCCTCACACTCCTCACTGCTCCTCCCTCACCCTCCTCACTGCTCCCCCCTCACCCTCCTCACTGCTTCCCCTCACCCTCCTCACTGCTCCCCCCCACGCTCCTCACTGCTCCTCCCCTCACCCTCCTCACTTTTCCCCCCTTACGCTCTTCACTACTCCCCCCCTCACCCTCCTCACTTCTCCCCCCTCACCCTCTTCACTGCTCCCCCTTCACCCCTCACTGCTCCCCCTCACTCTCCTCACTGTTCCCCCCTCATCGTCCTCACTTCTCCCCCTCACTCTCCTCCCTGTTTCCCCCCTCACCCTCCTCACAGCTCCCCACTCACCCTCCTCACAGCTCCCCCCCTCACCCTCCTCCCTGATCCCCCTCACCCTCCTCACTGGTCCCCCCTCACCTTCCTCACTTCTCCTCCTCACCCTCCTCACTGCTCCCCCCTCACCTTCCTCACTTCACCTCCTCACCCTCCTCACTACTCCCCCTCACTCTCCTCACAGCTCCCCCCTTACCCTCCTCCCTGCTCCCCCCTCACCCTCCTCACTGCTCCCCCCTCACCCTCCTCACTGCTCCCCCTCACCCTCCTCACTGCTCCCCCCCACCCTCCTCACTGCTCCCCCTCACCCTCCTCACTGCTCCCCCCCACCCTCCTCACTGCTACTCCCCACCACCCTCCTCAATTCTCCCCCTCACCCTCCTCACTGTTCCCCCCTCACCCTCCTCACTGCTCCCCCCTCACCCTCCTCCCTGCTCCCCCTCACCCTCCTCACTGCTCCCCCCTCACCCTCCTCCCTGCTCCCCCTCACCCTCATCACTGCTACACCCTCACCCTCCTCACTGCTCCCCCTCATCCTCCTCACTGCTCCCCGCGACCCTCCTCACTGGTCCCCCCTCACCCTCCTCCCTGCTCCCATCACCCTCTTCACTGCTACCCCCCTCACCCTCCTCACTTCTCCCCCCTCACCCTCCTCACTGCTCCCCCTCACCCTCCTCACTGGTCCCCCCTCACCCTCCTCCCTGCTCCCCCTCACCCTCCTCACTGGTCCCCCCTCACCCTCCTCCCTGCTCCCCCTCACCCTCTTCACTGCTACCCCCCTCACCCTCCTCACTTCTCCCCCCTCACCCTCCTCACTGCTCCCCCTCACCCTCCTCACTGCTCCCCCCCACCCTCCTCACTGCTCCTCCCCTCACCCTCCTCAATTCTCCCCCCTCACCCTCCTCCCTGCTCCCCCTCACCCTCCTCACTGGTCCCCCCTCACCCTCCTCCCTGCTCCCCCTCACCCTCTTCACTGCTACCCCCCTCACCCTCCTCACTTCTCCCCCCTCACCCTCCTCACTGCTCCCCCTCACCCTCCTCACTGCTCCCCCCCACCCTCCTCACTGCTCCTCCCCTCACCCTCCTCAATTCTCCCCCCTCACCCTCCTCCCTGCTCCCCCTCACCCTCCTCACTGGTCCCCCCTCACCTTCCTCCCTGCTCCCCCCTCACCCTCCTCACAGCTCCCCACTCACCCTCCTCACTGCTCCCCCCTCACTGTTCCTCCCTCACCCTCCACACTGCTTCCCCCACACTCTCCTCACTGCTCCCCCTCACCCCCTCACTGCTCCACCCTCACCCTCCTCACTTCACCCCCCTCATCCTCCACACTGCTCCCCCCTCACCCTCCTCACTGCTCCCCCCTCACCCTCCTCACTGCTCGCCCTCACCTTCCTCACTTCACATCCTCACACTCCTCACAGCTCCCCCCTTACCCTCCTCCCTGCTCCCCCTCACCCTCCTCACTGCTCCCCCCTCACCCTCCTCACTGCTCCCTCTCACCGCTCCCCCCCACCCTCCTCACTGCTCCTCCCCTCACCCTCCTCAATTCTCCCCCCTCACCCTCCTCAATTCTCCGCCCTCACCCTCCTCAATTCTCCCTCCTCACACTCCTCACTGCTCCCCCCCACCCTCCTCACTGCTCCTCCCCTCACCCTCCTCAATTCTCCGCCCTCACCCTCCTCAATTCTCCCCCCTCACCCTCCTCACTGCTCCCCCCCACTCTCCTGACTGCTCCTCTCCACTCTCCTCACTGCTCCTCCCCTCACCCTCCTCACTGCTCCTCCCCTCACCCTCCTCAATTCTCCCCCTCACCCTCCTCACTGCTCCCCCCTTATCCTCCTCACTGCTCCCCCCCACCCACCTCACTGCTCCCCCCCACCCTCCTCACTGCTCCTCCCCTCACCCTCCTCAATTCTCCCCCTCACCCTCCTCACTGCTCCCCCCTTACCCTCCTCACTGCTACCCCCCACCCACCTCACTGCTCCCCCTCACCCTCCTCACTGCTCCCCCCCACCCACCTCACTGCTCCCCCCCACCCTCCTCACTGCTCCTCCCCTCACCCTCCTCAATTCTCCCCTTCACCCTCCACACTGCTCCCCTCTTACCCTCCTCACTGCTCCCCCCCACCCACCTCACTGCTCCCCCTCACCCTCCTCACTGCTCCCCCCCACCCTCCTCACTGCTCCTCCCCTCACCCTCCTCAATTCTCCCCCTCACCCTCCTCACTGCTCCCCCCTTACCCTCCTCACTGCTCCCCCCCACCCTCCTCACTGCTCCTCCCCACCCTCCTCACTGCTCCCCCTCACCCTCCTCACTGCTCCCCCCCACCTTCCTCACTGCTCCCCCCACCTTCCTCACTGCTCCCCCTCACCCTCCTCACTGCTCCCCCCCCACCTACCTCACTGCTCCTCCCCACCCTCCTCACTGCTCCTCCCCTCACCCTCCTCACTGCTCCCCCCCCACCTTCCTCACTGCTCCTCCCCTCACCCTCCTCACTTCTCCCCCCTCACCGTCCTCACTTCTCCTCCCTCACCCTCTTCACTGCTCCTCCCCTCACCCTCCTCACTTCTCCCCCCTCACTCTCCTCACTGTTCCCCCTCCACCCCCCTCACTGCTCCCCCCTCACTCTCCACACTTCACCCCCCTCACCATCCTCACTGCTCCCCCTCACTCTCCTCACTTCTCCCCCTCACTGTCCTCCCTGCTCCCCGTCACCCTCCTCACAGCTCCCCCCTCACCCTCCTCCCTGCTCCCCCCTCACCCTCCTCACAGCTCCGCCCTCACCCTCCTCACAGCTCCCCCCTCACCCCCCTCCCTGCTCCCCCCTCATCCTCCTCACTGCTCCCCCCTCACCCTCCTCACTTGTCCCCCTCACCCTCCTCACTGCTCCCCCCTCACCCTCCTCACTGCTCCCCCCTCACCCTCCTCACAGCTCCCCCCTCACCCCCCTCCCTGCTCCCCCCTCACCTCTCTCCCTGCTCCCCCCTCACCCTCCTCACTGCTCCCTCCTCACTTCTCCCCCTCCACCGTGCTCACTGCTCCCCCCACCCTCCTTACTGCTCCCCCTCACCCTCCTCACTTCACCCCTCTCACCCTCCTCACTGCTCCCCCCTCACCCTCCTCACTGCACACCCCTCACCCTCCTCACAACTCCCCCCTCACCCTTCTCACTGCTCCCCCTCACTCCCCCCTGCTCCCCTCCACCCTCCTCACTGCTCCCCCCTCACCCTCCTCACTGCTCCTCCCTCACCCTCCTTACGGCTCCCCCCTCACCCTCCTCACTTCTACCCCTTACCCTCCTCAATTCTCCCCCCTCACCCTCCTCACTGCTCCCCCTCACCCTCCTCACTGCTCCCCCCCACCCTCCTCACTGCTCCTCCCCACTCTCCTCACTGCTCCTCCCCTCACCCTCCTCACTTCTCCCCCCTCACCCTCCTCACTTCTCCCCCCTCACTCTCCTCACTGTTCCCCCTCCACCCCCCTCACTGCTCCCCCCTCACTCTCCACACTTCACCCCCCTCACCATCCTCACTGCTCCCCCTCACTCTCCTCACTTCTCCCCCTCACTGTCCTCCCTGCTCCCCCGTCACCCTCCTCACAGCTCCCCCCCACCCTCCTCCCTGCTCCCCCCTCACCCTCCTCACAGCTCCCCCCTCACCCCCCTCCCTGCTCCCCCCTCATCCTCCTCACTTCTCCCCCTTCACCCTCCTCACTTGTCCCCCTCACCCTCCTCACTGCTCCCTCCTCACTTCTCCCCCTCCACCGTGCTCACTGCTCCCCCCACCCTCTTCACTGCTCCCCTCCTCACCCTCCTCACTGCTCCCCCTCACCCTCCTCACTTCACCCCTCTCACCCTCCTCACTGCTCCCCCCTCACCCTCCTCACTGCACACCCCTCACCCTCCTCACAACTCCCCCCTCACCCTCCTCACTGCTCCCCCTCACTCCTCCCTGCTCCCCTCCACCCTCCTCACTGCTCCCCCCTCACCCTCCTCACTGCTCCTCCCTCACCCTCCTCACGGCTCCCCCCTCACCCTCCTCACTTGTCCCCCTCACCCTCCTCACTGCTCCCCCCTCACCCTCCTCACTGCTCCCCCCTCACCCTCCTCACAGCTCCCCCCTCACCCCCCTCCCTCCTCACTGCTCACCTCTCTCCCTGATCCCCCCTCACCCTCCTCACTGCTCCCTCCTCACTTCTCCCCCCCCACCGTCCTCACTGCTCCCCCCACCCTCCTTACTGCTCCCCCTCACCCTCTTCACTGCTCCCCTCCTCACCCTCCTCACTGCTCCCCCTCACCCTCCTCACTTCACCCCTCTCACCCTCCTCACTGCTCCCCCCTCACCCTCCTCACTGCACACCCCTCACCCTCCTCACAACTCCCCCCTCACCCTCCTCACTGCTCCCCCTCACTCCTCCCTGCTCCCCTCCACCCTCCTCACTGCTCCCCCCTCACCCTCCTCACTGCTCCTCCCTCACCCTCCTCACGGCTCCCCCTCACCCTCCTCACTGCTGACCCCCCTCATCCTCCTCACTGCTCCCCCCTCGCCCTCCTCACTGCTCCCCCCCACCCTCCTCACTTCACCCCCCTCACCCTACTCACTGTTCCCCCTCACTCCTCCCTGCTCCCCGCTCACCCTCCTCACTGCACCCACCCTCACCCTACTCACTGCAACCCCCCTCACCCTGCTCACTGCTCCCACCCTCACCCTGCTCACTGAGTACTGAGGGAATGCTGCACTGTCGGAGGGTCAGTACTGCAGGAGTGCTGTACTATTGGAGGGTGAGTATTTCGGGAGTGCTGTACTATTGGAGGGTCAGTACTGAGGGAGTGCTGTACTATTGGAGGGTCAGTACTGAGGGAGTTGTGTACTATTGGAAGGTGAGTACTGCAGGAGTGCTGCACTAATGGAGGGTCAGTACTGCAGGAGTGCTGCACTGTCTGTGTTGTGATGTCTTGGCAGAACGCAGTTCTATCACTGAAGTTTGGTTTAATTACATGCATATGAAAATGTGACACCACCAGAGGGCAGTGTTGGACGCCTTTTCCTCAGAGAACTGCAATACATTTTCTGTGAACATGCACATTTTGGGCTGGTTTGGAGGTGCTGGTGTTGGACTGGGGTGGACAAAGTTAAAAATCACACAACACCAGGTTAAAGTCCAACAGGTTTAATTGGAAGCTCTAGCTTTCAGAGCGCTGCTCCTACATAAGGTGACTAACACCTGATGAAGGAGCGGAGTTCAGAGCTGACTTGAAATTGTATCAACTGTTGATATTTCGTGTGGCCATTTGTTTGAATAACAAGAATATTTACATTGAAGTAAATAAATGGAAACAACTAATATTATTCGGACAGGATAATATAGTAAATTTGTGGTATTTGAGGTGTATAATTTTTCCTGATTTAGAGATGCCGGAGACTGGGGTGTACAAAGTTAAAAATCACACAATGCCAAGTTATAGACCGACAGGTATATTTGGAAGCACTAGCTTTCGGAGTGCAGCTCCTCACACAACCCCCTGATGAAGGTGCGTCGCTCCGAAAGCTAGGGCTTCCAATTAAACCTGTTGGACTATAACCTGGTGTTGTGTGATTTTTAACTTCAAAATTTTTCCAGTTTATTAAGAGTTCATACGATGCCAGTTAAAATAAAGTTTGCTTTATTACATTATTATTTACATTATTTTCAAGTCATACAAAATCTTTAATCAATGATTTGTTTTTAGTTTATTTAAAAATCCAAAGTCATGTCCACTTTCTACGCCTACAAGAAGCTCCTTTATGAATACAAACTTTCTGAACTTGGGGTAAGAGCTTGATTCATCTTTGCTGAATAGGTTGAGCAGTTTTCTCCAATAAAGACCAATTTTGACTTTTAATGTTCTTTGAAGTTTTCCTTTGTCAGATAGATCCAATTTGGATCAGAACCAGTTTCCAGCGTGGCTTGGATCAGGGTAATTGTCAGCTCTTGACTTGTATCCCAAAACTCCAATCCCCAACAGAATCCATTAACTCCTCACAATCCCCTTCATGTCCTGAAAACATCAAATGCTGGAGATCACAGCGGGTCAGGCAGCATCCAATGAGGGAGAACAAGTTAATGTTTCGAGTCTAGATGACTCTTCATTAGAGCTGTATCTTGGATGCTGTCTGACCCACTGTGATCTCCAGCATTTATTATTTTTAGTACAAATTCTAGAATCTGCAGCAATTTGCTCCAACTGTTTTAAATCATGGCACAGAACAGTCTGAGAAACTGGTAAACTAATAGAGAAAGTGAAGTCACATGGTGTGCAGGGTGTTCTGGCTCGGTGGATAAAGAACTGGTTGAGCAACAGGAGACAGAGAGTAGTAGTTGAAGGAAGTTTCTCCAAATGGAGAAAGGTGACCAGTGGTGTCCCACAGGGGTCAGTGCTGGGGCCACCGTTGCTTGTGGTAGACATCAATGATCTGGAAGAGGGCATTGTTGATATGATCAGCAAGTTTGCAGATGACACAAAGATTGGTGGAGTAGCAGAAAGCATAAGGGACTGTCAGAGAATACAGGAGGATATAGATAGACTGGAGAGTTGGGCAGAGAAGTGGCAGATGGAGTTCAATCCAGCTAAATGTGAGGTGATGCATTTTGGGAAGTCTAATTCTAGAGTGAATTATACAGTAAACGGAAGAGCCTTGGGAAAAGTTGATGAGCAGAGTGATCTGGGAGTTCTGGTCCATTGTACCCTGAAGGTGGCTGCACAGGTGGATAGAGTGGTCAAGAAGGCATATAGTATGCTTGCCTTCATCGGATGGGGTATTGAGTATAAGAGCTGGCAAGTCATGTTAAAATTGTACAAGACTTTGGTTCGGCCGCATTTAGAATACTGTATACAGTTCTGGTCAGCACATTACCAAAAGAATGTGGACGCTTTGGAGAGGGTGCGGAGAAGGTTTACGAGGATGTTCCTGGTATGGAAGGTGCTAGCTATGAAGAGAGGTTGAGAAGGTTAGGTTTGTTTTCATTAGAAAAAAGGAGATTGAGGGGGCACCTGATTGAGGTCTACAAAATCATGGAGGGTATAGACAGGGTAAATTTTCTTTGTTCTAAAGGAAGCCACAATCTCTTTCTCAGGGCAGTAGTTGCTGTATTCTTTTCTCTATTCACTCACGGGAGGTGGGCATCGCTGGGTAGGCCAGCATTTATTGTCCATCCCTAGCTGCCCTTGAGAAAGTGGTGATGAACTACAGGTGGCTTCAGAGAATGTCCAACAGCAAACACAGCCACTCTGAGACCACTCGGGTTGGACAGAGAGTAGGGAACGTAGGCTCCTGGAAGCGAGGCAGAGACACGAGGGGAGGAAAGTGGTGTGGTGTAAAGGATGGTAAGGGATCCTGTGGAGAACGTAAAGTTTGAGTCAGATGAGGAGCACAGGGTGTATCGTGTACATGAGGAAAAGCAGGTGTAGGCTTGGGGAGATGTTGTGATGGGTCTCAGGGGCTGGGGAGTATCAGACCCTGGGTTTTAAGTGTTTCAGAATTAGTAACATGTCAGTTACCAGCTGTTTTGAGGAGGGTGGGGGTGAAGAGAGTGGGATAGTCTATGTATGATTTAGGAGTCTGGGGAATGTGCAGTTGGCAGTTACCAAAGAGGTACACTCAATATTTCACCACACATCTGTGCAAAACCTCAAAGAGTTCACTGACAGCCAAAGTGTAATGAATGACTGTATCCTGGTTCCACTATAGAAATGGAGTGTGAGTTGTTATTGGGACCAGTGATAGTCAGGGTAGTTAATAAATTACCTGGATGGTGTTGATTTACTTCTGGGTGACACTGTGGCTCAGTGGTTCTCACAGCACCAGGGACCCAGGTCCAATTCCACCCTCAGGCGACTGACTGTGTAGAGTTTGCACATTCTCCCCGTGTCTGCGTGGGTTTCCTCCGGGTGCTCCAGGTTCCTCCCACAGTCCAAAGATGTGCAGGTCAGGTGGATTGGCCATGGGAAATGCAGGGTTATGGGGCTAATGTGGGTCAGGATCAGGCAAATAGCCTCTTTAGCAGTGTAGGAATTCTATGGTTCCATTATAAAGCAGGAGTGAAAACTTTCACATAATTACAAAAAGTCCAGTTGAGGCTAAAAAGATCGAGAGTTGCAGAGAGAGAGTCAGGTAATTTTCCACCATGTGTAGTGATCAGAGCAATGTCTATCGGCAGAGTCGTACCACAACCAAATATTAGGGACACTGACACCCCACAAATGAAGATAGTTGAAAAGAGGTGTTTGTCATGGCTTCCATTAATTGAGGCCAGGAAGCATTTCCAGAGTGAGGTAAGTGAGCACAAATGAAGGAGTTTCAGTGTGTTATTTTAATAAAAGCACAACTCTGGCATCCTCACAGACCTGCAGATGATAAATATTCATGATTTACATAAATGATTTGGAGGAAAATATAGCTGGTCTATTTAGTAAGTTTGTGGACGATACAAAGATTGGTGGAGTTGCTGACAGTGAGGAGGATTGTCAGAGGATACAGCAGGATATAGCTCAGTTGGAGACATGGGCAGGAAAATGGCAGATGGAGTTTAATACGGATAAAAGTGAGGTGATGCATTTTGGAACATCAAGTTCAGGTGGAAATAGGTCCACAGATCACTGGAGGTGGCAGTGCCTATGGCACGCTTGCCTTCATTGGAAGGGGCATTGAGTATAAGGATAGACAAGTCATGCTGCGGCTTTATACAACTTTACAGGCCATGCTTGGAATGTTGCATATAGTTCTGCACACTTCTAGAAGGATGCAGATGCTTTGGAATGGGTATAGAAAAGATTTACCAGGATGTTGCTCGGAAATAGCTATGAATAAAGGTTGGATAGATTAGGTTTGTTTTCAGTGGAACACGGGAGGTTGAGGGACAACCTGACGGAAGTTTATAAGAGCATGGATATGGTGGGAAGTATGAGGCTTTTTCCCAAAGTGGGGAGGGGGGGTCTATGACTAGTGGACACAAGTTCAAGGTGCGAGGGGGTTTAAAAGAGATGTGTGAGGCAGGTTGTTCACACAAAGGGTGGTGAGTGCCTGAAACGTGCTGCCAGAGGAAGGGGCGGATGCAGACACTATAGCAGCATTCAAGAAACACAAGGACAAATACATGAACATAGAACAGTACAGCACAGGCCCTTTGGCCTTCCATGTTGTGGTGGCATTTTATCGTACTCTAAGATCAGACGAACCTACATACCCTTCATTGTACTATCTTCCATGTGCTTATCCAAGAGTCGCTTAAATGTCCCTAATGTCTCTGACTCTACTCCCACTGCTGGCTGTGCATTCCTCACACCCACCTCCCTCTGTGTAAAGAACCTCCCTCTGACATCTCCCCTAAACCTTCCTCCAGTCACCTTAAAATGATACCTTCTCGTGATAGACATTTCCGCCCTGGGAAAAAGTCTCTGGCTATCCACTCTATCAATGCCTCTCATCATCTTGTACATCTCTATCAAGTCACCTCTCATCCTTCTTCGCTCCAATGAGAAAAGCCCTAGCTCCCTCAGCCTTTCTTCATAAGACATGCCCTCCATCCCAGGCAGCATCCTGGTAAATCTCTCCTCTGCATCCTCTCTAAAGCTTCCACATCTTTCTATAATGAGGTGAACACAATATTCCAAGTATGGTCCAACTAGGAATTTATACAGTTGCAGCATAACCTAGCAGCTCTTAAACTCAATCCCCTGCTAATGAAAACCAACACATCGTACACCTTCTTAATGACCCTATCAACTTGGGTGGCAACTTCGAAGGATCTATGGACATGGACCCCAAGATCTCTCTGTTCCTCCACACTGCGAGGATCCTGCCTTTAACCCTGTAATCTGCACTCAAATGCAAACTTCCAAAGTGAATCACTTCACACTTTTCCAGGTTGAACTCCATCTGCCCTTATCAGCCTAGTTCTGCATCCTGTCATTGTCCTGTTGCAACCTACAACAGCTCTCCACAGTATCCACAGGTCCACCAACCTTCCATGCCATTGGCAAACTTACTAACGCACCCTCCCATTTCCTCATCCAAATCATTTATAAAAATCACAAAGAGCAGAGGTCCCAGAACAGATCCCTGCGGAACACCACTGGTCACCAAGCTCCAGGCTGAAACTTTCCATCTACCATCACCCTCTATCTTGTATGGGCCAGCCAATTCTATATACAGACAGCCAGATTTCCCTGTACCCCATATCTCCTTACTTTCTGAATGAGCCTACCGGGGGAACCTTATCAAACGCCTTGTTAAAATCCATGTACACCACAACCACTGCTCTACCTTCATCAATGTGTTTTGTCACATCCTCAAAGAATTCAATAAGGTTTGTGAGGCATGACCCAACCCTCACAAAGCCTTGCTGACTATCTATAGTAAACTATGGTTTTCCAAGTAATCATCAATCCTGTCTCTCAGATTCCTCTCCAATACTTTGCCCACCACTGACATAAGACTGACTGGTGTGTAATTCTCAGGATTATTCCTGTTCCCTTTCTTGAACAAGGAAACAACACTTGCCACCCTCCAACCACCTGGCACTGTTCCAGCGGACAGTGAGGATGCAAAGATCATCACCAAAGGCGCAGCAATCTCTGCCCTCACTTCTGTAGTAACCTTGGGTATATCCCATCTGGCCCAGGGGATTTATCTATCCTTATGTTTTTCAGAATTTTCAGCACTCATACATGAATGGGAAGGGAACAGAGGGATACGGATCCTGTAAGTGAAGACAGTTTTAGTATGGAAGGGCAAAACATGACAGCGCAGGCTTGGAGGGCCGAAGGATCTGTTCCTGTGCTGGATTGTTCTTTGGTCTTTTTTGTTCTTTTGGCAATTGTTTATCGGATGGTGGTACCACCCAGGTATGGTCAGGAGGTAACACAGCAGAACATCAGGTTCCTATGGCAGGAGACATTGGAACATAGAAAACGTAGTGTATCCTCACAATGGGTAATGACAGAAGCTTTTCCTTTAAGGACATTACAGCAAAGTCAGAGTAGACGTTAACTCAAATTTTTACCCATTATGGGCTACCAGTTGAAATACCGTCTGATCAGAGTTACAGGACATAGTGAGTAATGTAGGGATGAAACAACTGAAGTTTCCCACCTATCGTCCACAAACATAGGGAGCTATGGAGAGGTACCAGCAGCCTCTCAAACTGTCACAGATACCTGCAGAATGCATCTGGGTGTACTACATTAGTTTAACATGATGTGAACATAGGAGAGTCAGGATCGATAAAACACATCCTTATCAGTTAAACCCAATAAAACAAGCTCAGGTGGAAACAGAGATTATGCACTCAATGAGAAACTACTGGATTGAACCTGGTGAAAGCAGTTAGAATATTTCCTAAACTAGATGGATCAACTCAATTCTACACAGATGAATGGTAAATGCAGTCATATAAACAGATTCCTGTCCAATTCCCTGGTTAGAAGATTATATCAATAGACTTGGCTGTGCCTCATTTCTTAACTGATCTGTTAAAAGGGTATTGGTAGGTATCACTAACATCAAATACTAAAGACATATCAGCCTTTGTCGCACCAAAGGAGTTATGTCAACATCAGGTGATGCCATATCATATCGTCATAGAGCGGCACAGCACAGAAACAAACCCTTCAATCCACCTTGTCCGTGCCAACCAAGCATCCTAAACCGATCTAGTCCTATTTGGCCCATATCTCTCTAAACCCTTCCTATTCATATATCCTAGAATTCCTACAGTGTGGAAACAGGCCCTTTGGCCCAACTTGTCCACACCGATCTTCCGAAGAGTAACCCACCCAGACCTATTTTCCCACCCTATTATCCTATATTTACCCTTGACTTATGCACCTAACTTGTGCATCCCTGAACACTATGGAACAATTTATCATAGCCAATCCACCCTAACATGCATATCTTTGGAGTGTGGGAGGAAACCGGAGCACCTGGAGGAAGCCCATGCAGACACGGGAGAGTGTGCAAACTCCACACAGTCAGTCACCTGAGTCGGAATTGAACCCAGTGCTAATCACTGAGCCACCCTGCCACCCCTTGCTAACCAATCTCCCATGGGGAACCTTGTCAAACGCCTTACTGAAGAGCATATAGATCACATCTACTGCTCTGCCCTCATCAATCCTCTTTGTTACTTCTTCAAAAAACTCAATCAACTCAATGTTGACTATCCCTAATCAGTCCTTGCCTTTCCAAATACTTGCACATCCTGTCCCTCATGATTCCCTCCAACAACCTGCCCAACACCGACGTAAGGCTCACCGGTCTATAGTTCCCTGGCTTGTCTTTACCACCCTTCTTAAACCATGGCACTACGTTTGCCAACCTCCGGTCTTCCGGCACCTCACCTGTGACTATCGATGATACAAATATCTCAGCAAGAGGCCCAGCAATCACTTCCCTCACTTCCCACAGAGTTCTAGGGTACACCTGATCAGGTGCTGGGAATTTATCCATTTTTAACAGGCAGAAAACCAGCCACCAGGACACACAAGCACCAACTAGCCACCAAAAAAACACGACAACTATCACCAGCATCCCCACACACAGACGGAGGAGAACACCACTTCAACTGGGACAACACATCCATTCTGGGACAGGCCGAACAGGGACATACATGAGGAATTCCTAGATGCCTGGCATTCAACTGGAACTCCATCAATATGGACTCCATTTACCAACCTGAGAAAAAAGAACTGAAAACTATAATCACCCTACCTTAAATATCCATCCAGGTACTTCCCTCACTTTCTCTGGCACCTCATTCCATACACAGACCATCTTCTGTGCGAACAAACTACCCTTCAGGCCCTTTATAAATCTTTCCCCTCACACTTTAAGCCAATGCCCTGTAGCTTTGGACTCACCTACCCTGGGAAAAAAACATCTGTTAGAAAATGATGTAGCTACGTTCTGAACACTTATATCACTGAAATACCTAACTGTGTATTTATTTGAATGATGTAACACATGGGAAGAGAGCGTAAGGCAAACAAAGGACCTGTTTAGGCACTAGTTCAGTGACCTACTAATAAACCTCTCCAAAATGTGAATCTGCCAAATTGAGGAGAACTGACCTGGGACACGTTGCAGGGTAGAGGCAAGCGGTGCCAAGAATGGCAAAAATAAAGGCTCTGATCAAATTCTCCAATCCTAAAACTGAACAGGACAAGCTGAGATTTTTAGGAATGTGTGGGTTTTATCTGAAATTTGTTGCAGGAACAGGCAGAAATGACCTGAACCAACCAAGCAGTTCTGAGAAGCCAAAGGCAGTCCTAATAATTCAACCTCTCTTTATTAAAACTTTACAATGATAAATGATGCTCGTGACTTGGGGAAGGTGCAGTCTTATTGCAAGTTGATATCAGGAATACAGACAAGAGTGGCAGTAACTTCCTAAGGCTTTAAATCAGTATTAGAGGAAGTATTCTATGGAGAAAAGGAGCCTTTGAAGTATTTTTGAGATTTTGAAGGCAATTTCTGACAGGGTTTCAGTGATACATTAATCTTTACTGACCATAATCTACTAGTATTCACTGAATCATTTAAAACTCAAAATGCAAGACCATTCAATTGGAGTTTACTGATGTAACCATTCAATGTGAAGCATATTCCCATTGCTGGTAAAATTGATGTGATAATGGATGGATCATCCAGTATGGGAAAATGATAGCAAATGTTAAGAAATTAAGAGAGATGATGAAGAATATATCAGACTTGTGAAAGGGATGAATGAAGATAAATGGATGTACGTTTTATGTTTTCTTGTCTTTATATAATAAACTTTGTGATGAAATATTTTGAAATGTGTGTATCTGTATCTATGTGTGTGTGTCTGTATGTGTGTGCTTGTTTGTGTGTCGGTGTCTGTATGTGTGTCTGTATCTGTGCGTGTCCATGTCTGTATGTGTGTGTGTATCTGTGCGTGTCCATGTCTGTATGTGTGTGTGTATATCTGTGTGTGATTTGGAGATGCCGGTGTTGGACTGGGGTGTACAAAGTTAAAAATCACACTACACCAGGTTATAGGTAAAAACAATGACTGCAGATGCTGGAAACCAGATTCTGGATCAGTGGTGCTGGAAGAGCACAGCAATTCAGGCAGCATCCAAGGAGCAGTAAAATCGACGTTTCGGGCAAAAGCCCTTCATCAGCACCACTAATCCAGAACACCAGGTTATAGTCCAACAGGTTTAATTGGAAGCACACTAGCTTTCGGAGTGACGCTCCTTCATCAGGTGATAGCTACCATCTGATGAAGGAGCAGCGCTCTGAAAGCTAGCGTGCTTCCAATTAAACCTGTTGGATTATAACCTGGTGTTGTGTGATTTTTATCTGTGTGTGTGTGTGTCCATGTCTGTATGTGTGTCTGTATCTGTGTGTGTTTCCATGTCTGTATGTGTGTCTGTATCTCTGTGTGTGTGTGTGTGTCCATGTCTGTATGTGTGTCTGTATCTGTGTGTGTGTGTGCACGTGTGTTCAGGACAGTTTTACCCAGTTACAGACTTTTGACTGACTTTTCAGTCAAGACCATGAATCCATTGCTGATTGTGTCTGTGTCTATGTGAGTGTGTCTGTGTGTGTGTCTGTATGTGTGTCTGTGTGTGTCTGTGTGTGTCTGTGTATGTGTGTGTGTGTCTGTGTCAGTGTGAGAGAGCGTACACAGCATAGTAACAACTTCTTGATTGGTTCCTAGATGAGCAGCCATAGCTTTGTGTTTCGAACATCCACCCTGAAGGGGAAAACATTTCTCTCTTTTTCTCTCTCAGCCTTTGTGAGTGGAGAAATAAAAGAACGTTCCAAGGTGGACTCTCTCTTTTTTGGTAGTTGCTCTTGAAAAGCAAAAGGGAAAAACACCTCCAAAGACAAGAAAAGGGTGAATGAATGATTGAGAATCAATGTGTTCATAACATCATATCCTTCTCGAAGAGTCAAAGGAAACAGGAGTGGACTGTAATCTGGACTATGTTGTGAAACTTGAAAGGGTTCAGGAAAGGTTAACAAGGATGTTGCCAGGGTTGGCGGATTTGAGCTACAGGGAGAGGCTGAACAGGCTGGGGCTGTTTTCTTTGGAGCGTCGGAGGCTGAGGGATAACCTTATAGAGGTTTATAAAATCATGAGGGACATGGATAGGGTAAATAGACAAAGTCTTTTCCCTGGGGTGGGGAAGTCCAGAACTGGAGGGCATAGGTTTAGGGTGAGAGGGGAAAGATATAAAAGAGACCTAAGGGGCAACGTTTTCACGCAGAGGGTGGTAGGTGTATGGAATGAGCTGCCAGGGGATGTGGTGGAGGCTGGTTATATTACAGCATTTAAAGGGCATTTGGATGGGTATATGAATAGGAAGGGTTTGGAGGGATATGGGCCGGGTGCTGGCAGGTGGGACTAGATTGGGTTGGGATATCTGGTCGGCATGGATGGGTTGGACCGAAGGGTCTGTTTCCATGCTGTACATCTCTATGACTCTATAGTGGCAGAATTCTGCTTCAGTGACTTTTTAAATTCCTTCTCCACCCATAATATTTGTGTTTTGTCTCTGTGTGTATGTTTGTATGTATAGGGAAAGATGAGGTGCAAAAAGACCTGGGTATCATGATGGAACAATCACTGAACAGTCATTCATAAAGTCAGGAAGTATGGGACACAGGGAGATTTGGCTATCTGGATTCAGAATTGGCTGGCTGACAGAAGGCAGAGAGTGGTTGTAGATGGAAAGTATTCTGCCTGGAGGTCAGTGTTGAGTGGGGTCCCGCAGGGCTCTGTTCTTGGGCCCCTGCTCTTTGTAGTTTTTAAAAATGACTTGGATGAGGAGGTTGAGGGGTGGGTTAGTAAATTTGCTAATGGCACAAAGGTTGGAGGTGCCGTTGATAGTATCGAGGGCTATTGCAGGCTGCAGCGCGACATAGACAGGATGCAGAGCTGGGCTGAGAAATGGCAGATGGAGTTCAACCCGGATAAATGTGAAGTGATCCATTTTGGAAGGTCAAACTCAAATGCTGAATATAGGATTAAAGACAGGATTCTTGGCAGTGTGGAGGAACAGAGGGATCTGGGTGTGCAAGTACATAGATCCCTCAAAGTTGCCACCCAAGTGGATAGGGTTGTTAAGAAAGCATATGGTGTTTTCGCTTTCATTAACAGGGGAATCGAGTTTAAGAGCCGCGAGGTTTTGCTGCAGCTCTACAAGTCCCTGGTGAGACCACACTTGGAATATTGTGTCCAGTTCTGATCGTCCTACTATAGGAAAGATACAGAGGCTTTGGAGAGGGTGCAAAGAAGGTTTACCAGGATGCTGCCTGAACTGGAGGGCTTGCCTTATGAAGAAAGGTTGAATAAGCTCGGACTTTTCTCTCTGGAGAGAAGGAGGAAGAGAGGAGACCTGATCGAGGTATACAAGGTTTTGAGATGATTTGGAGGTGCCGGTGTTGGACTGGGGTGTACAAAGTTAAAAATCACACAACACCAGGTTATAGTCCAACAGGTTTAATTGGAAGCACACTAGCTTTCGGAAAGCCTCTTGGCTTCACAGGATCTTGCTGCTTCTCAATCGTTTTCTGCCCAGTGTTTCCACTTCTTTACAGGAGGCATGGGTGATCGGTACATGAACTACAAAGTCTCTTAGTTACTGGTTAAAAGCAACTGGTGAGGATAAATAATCTAAATTTCTTCAGAGCTTTGGATAATTTACTTGAGAGAGAGAAAGCGAGAGAGGGTGAGAGAAAAACTCCTCTCCTGTAGGTCTGAAGGCTTCTGCTTTTATTTCTATTCACATGGACATTGCTAAATGAGCCAGCATTTAATTTCCATCACTAGTTGCCCTTGACAAAACGGTGATGACCTACCTCCTTGAACTGCTACAATCCATGTGCTGCGATGTGGATCTACAATGCTGTTGGGGGAGGGTACTTCCAAAGGACAGAAAGAGAAAATGGGGAATCACAGGCCGGTTAGCCTGACCTTGGTGGCAGGGAAAATGCTGGAGTCAATCTTTAAGGATGTAATAACTGAGTATTCGGGAAGTGGTGACAGAATCGATCCTAGTCAGCACGGATTCACTAAAGGGAAATCATGTTCAACAGATCTTCTGGAATTTGTTGAGGATGTGACCAGTCAAGTGTTGTGTATCTGGTCCTACACAAGAGGTTAGTAGGGAGATTTAAAGGTAATGTATTGACATGGATAGTGAACTGGTTGGCAGGGAGTTGGAATAAACTGATCCTTTTCCGAGTGGGAGGCAGTGATGAGTGGGGTACTGCAGGGTTCAGTGCTGGGACTCCAGCTGTTCACAATATACATTATCCATTTGGATAAAGGAATTGAATGCAGTATCTCCACATTTGTAGATGACACTAAGCTGGGTGGCAGTGTGTGCTGGGAGGAGGATGCTAGGAGACTGCAGGGTGACTTGGACAGACTGGCTGAGTGGGCTAATACAATATCATGTGAATAAATGAGAGGTTATTCACTTTGGTCACAAAAGCAGGAAGGCAGATTATGATCTGAACGGTGGCAGTTTAGGAAAAGGTGAGATACAGCGAGACCTGGGTGTCATGTGGAACAGTCGCTGAAGGTGGGGCATGCAGGTACAGCAGGCAGTGAGGAAAGCTAATGGCATGCTGGCGTTCATAGTGAGAGGATTTGAGTATCAGAGTTAGGATGTCTTGCTGCAGTTACACAGGGCCTTGGTGAGGCCACCCCTTGGGTATTGTGTGCAGTTTCAGTCTCCTAGTCTGAGGAAGGACATTCTTGCTACTGAGGGAGTCCACTGAGGGTTCACCAGACTGATTCCGGAGATGGTGAAAGTGAGGACTGCAGGTGCTGGAGATCAGAGTCAAGATTAGAGTGGCGCTGGAAAAGCACAGCAGGTCAGGCAGCATCCAAGGAGCAGGAAAATCAACATTTCGGGCAAAAGCCCTTCATCAGGAATGAAGGCAGGGAGCCTCCTGGGTGGAGAGATAAATGAGAGGGGGTCTTCACCACTTTCCTCATTTCCCCTCCTCCCAACTTTCCCCAGTTCCAACCTGCCAGCTCAGCACTGTCCTCATGACCTGTCCCACCTGCCAATCTCCTTTCCCACCTATCTACTCCACCTTCCTCTCTGACTTATCACCTCTATCCCCAGCCCCATCCACCCATTGTACTCTTAGCTATCTTCTCCCCAGACCCACCCCTCTCCCAGACTGGATAAGCAAGATATGGGAAGAATGTTCCCAATGTTGGGAAGGTCCGGAACTAGGGGTCGCAGTCTAAGAATAAGGGATAATCCATTCAGGACTAAGATGAGGAAGAATTTCTTTACTCTCAGAGTTGGGAACCTGTGGAATTCTCTCCCACAGGAAGCAGTTGGAGCCAGTTCATTGGAAATATTCAAGGAGGAGCTGGACATGGTCCTTGTGGCTGAAGAGGTCAAGGGGGATGGGGAGAGGGTGAAAGTGGGATACTGAGATTGCATGATCAGCCATGATCATATTGAATGGTGGGGCAGGCTCGAAGGGCCGAATGGCCAACTCCTGCACCTAATTTCTATGTTTCTGTGATTTTCTGCAAATACCATTCACACCCACAGATGGTTCTCAGAAGGTAATTTTGTATTCACATTGCTACTGTCCCTTTTATACCGTGATCTATAACTTTCTTAACAAATCAGTTGTATGGCACCCTATCCAACACTTGCTGGAAATCCAAGTGTTACTCTCATTGAGCTTTTCTGTTATCTCTTCAAAAAACTCCATTAACTTTAGACAATGATTCTTCTCTTATTTCGATCTTCTGATACCACCTTCTGTTTCTTACATTGTCCCACCAACAACTTTCCTTGCATCAACATGCCTTTTATTACATCCTCCCTTTTATGCTGGAGAGTCAGAGTTGAGAGTGTGGTGCTGTGGATCAGGCATCATCCAAGGAGCAGGAGAGTCAACATTTCGGGCAAGAGCCCCTCACTCCTGATATGCTTTCCTACTCTCCCATATTCTCAGCCTCCACTCTTTATAAAAGTACTTTATATGGGAGGAGAAAGTGAGGGCTGCAGATGCTGGAGATCAGAGCTGAAAATGTGTTGCTGGAAAAGCGCAGCAGGTCAGGCAATCCTGAAGAAGGGCTCCCACTCCACCGAGGATATGCAGGTCATTGGACTCATCCACCGCCAAACCACAACAACCCGACGGTCGGAGGAGGAGCGTCTTATCTTCCGACTGGGAACCCTCCAACCGCAGGGGATGAACTTGGACTTCACCAGTTTCTTCATCCCCCCTCCCCCCACCTTGTCTCAGCCGGATCCTTCCAGCCCGGCACCGCCTTCCTGACCTGCAGTCTTCTTCTTGACCTCTCCGCCTCCACCCTACTCCGACCTATCACCCTCACCTTGACCTCTTTCCACCTATCACATTTCCAACTCCCCTCCTCCAAGTCCCTCCTCCCTACCTTTTATCTTCTCCTGCTGAACACTCTCTGCTCATTCCTGAAGAAGGGCCTGTGCCCGAAACGTCGAATCTCCTGTTCCCTGGATGCTGCCTGACCTGCTGTGCTGTTCCAGCAATAAAGTTTCAACTTTGATCTCCAGCATCTGCAGACCTCACTTTCTCCTTATGCCCAAAACGTCAATTCTCCTGTTCCCTGGATGCTGCCTGACCTGCTGCGCTTTTCCAGCAACACATTTTCAGCGCTTTATATGGGAGGAGGCAGCTGGGGTTTAATGTAGAGCAGTGTCAGGTGCTGCATTTTGAACAGAAGAGCATTGAAAGACAATATACAGTTGGGGGTATAATTGTAAAGGGGGTGCAGGAGCACAGGGAGCTGGGGAGTATACGTCACAGATCACTGAAGGTGGCAGGACCGGGGGGAGAGAGCAGTTAATAAAGCAGACAGTATCCTCGGCTTTATTACCGGGGCAGAGAGTACAATAGCAGGGGGGTGATGTTGAACTTGTCCAGGACCCTTGTTGTTCCTCAGCTGGAGTATTGTGTACAGGGTGTGGGCCCCACATTATAGGAAAGATGGGAATGCATTGGAGAGAGTGCAGGAAGTGATTTACAGGAATGGTTTCCGGAATGAGAAACTTCAGGGATGGGGGGGGGGATTGAAGGTGTTGGGACTGTTCTCCCCAGAGAGAGGGTGGCTGGGAGAGAGGTCTGATCGAGGTTTTCAAAGCCAGGAGCAGAGCTGGACAGAGCAGACAGGGAGAAACAGTCCCCCTTTATAAAAGGAACAAAAACATGAGTGCACAGATTTAACATGATTTGCAAACAAGCCAAGGGTGATGTGAGAAAGAACCTTCCCACACAGTGAGTAGCTCGGGTCTGGAAGGCACAGCCTGGAACTATGGTGGAGGCAGGTTCAATGGAAACATCCAAGAGGGAATTGGATGGTTATTTGGATGGAAATGCTGTGGGGAAAATGGCAGGAGATTGGCCCTAAGCAATGATACTTATTTAATGAGCTGGTACAGGAAAGATAGACTAAATGACCTTCTGCGCTGTCACAATTCTGTAATTTTGTGATTTTAGTCCTCAATCAAAAATACAGAAAAAAATTAAAATGTGGTCTTCATATCAGTACAGAATTTTCAGGAATAAAAGCAGTGCTGGGATTTTCCAGCACACCAGGAAACACCTTGTAAAGGTGTTGGAAAAGAATGAATGCAATTGGCTCTCCAGGTAAACTTTGAAATATGGTGTCCCTGTGCTGGTGGAGACAGAGCTCACGTTTGTCCACATGGTAGTACACAGCATGGAGCTCAAATTACAATGAAGGACAGCAAACAAAACTGGACTGTGCATCTTTCAGGAGAACCTTCAGAAACTTCCTTACCTTTTAAAAATAAACATTAAATAGCTGATGGTTGCAGTTGGTCAGAGAACCTCTGAAATGTCTGCAAAGACTAACTCAAGTCACCAGAATATTCTTAATTGAGTGACCATGTGAGGGGCACCTCCACTCCTTGAATGGAAACTAAGACCAATATTAATTTAAGGAAGTCATACTCCCTATTTTTTTGTTGAATACCCAAAACGGATCACCTTGGGACTCCCGGTCTCCCTGTCTCTAAGCCCAAACCTTAACAAAGGCTGCTGTACAGAAACCTGTGAATGGCCACATCCATCTCCCACAGTGAAGTAACGGAGATCAAATTTCAAATCCTTCTAAGTGTGCAATAGAAGTATTGTCCAAACACCCAGGAAGAAACAACTCAGACTGTAAACAACACGAGAAACAGCAACAGCTAAAATGCTCAGCCTCGAGACGAGAGACTGCAACATCATGATGTGGCCAAGCATCTTCGTCTGTGAGTTCCCTGGACAGAAACCCAACCTGCTTATGATCAGACAACAAGCAGATGACATGCTGGCCTGCTGAAAACCACCTCTTCAAGGGAATCCTGCATCAACCTCGATATTTGGTTTTGGGTGTTGAATTCACCTGACTACATTTTAAGTATAGAAAATAAGTCATTTTTCACCAGACCGCAGTGAAATGGGTCACTCTTGTTTCTAAGAAACCTTTGATGGATTAATCCAGAAAAATAAGAGAGAGACAGAGACAGAGAGTGGTCTAATTGGTTGTAGCTTACAAACAGCAGAGCCTAAGTAGTCATGTTGAAGTGTTGGCTTCACTGAGGAGTGTAAACAGTGTTAAGCATCAGAGAATCCCTACCAAATGGAAACAGGCTCTTCAGCCCAACAGGTCCACACCAACTCTCCAAAGAGTAACCTACCCAGACCCATTCTCCTACCCTATTACTCCACATTTACCCCTGACTAGTGGGCAGCACGGTGGCACAGTGGTTAGCACTGCTGCCTCACAGCGCCAGAGACCCAGGTTCAATTCCCGCCTCAGGCGACTGACTGTGTGGGGTTTGCACATTCTCCCCGTGTCTGCGTGAGTTTCCTCCGGGTACTCCGGTTTCCTCCCACAGTCCAAAAATGAGCAGGTTAGGTGAATTGGCCATGATAAATTATCCATAGTGGTAGATGAAGGGGTAAACGTAGGGGAATGTGTCTGGGTGGGCTGCTCTTCAGAGGGTTGGTGTGGACTTGTTGGGCCGAAGGGCCTGTTTCCACACTGTTAGTAATTTAAAACCTAACCTACACTACGGGCAATTTAGCATGGCCAATTCATCTAATCTGCACATCTTTGGACTGTGGGAGGAAACTGGAGCATCTGGAGGAAACCCACACAGACATGGGGAGAATGTGCAAACTCCACAGACAGTCACCCGAGGCTGGAATCGAATGTGGGTCCCTGAGCCACCGTGCCACCTTAAGATAAAGTTGTTCCTTTTATTTTAATCCAATTGTTACTAGAGGGGTACTAATGGCACTGAGTGGAGTAGAATGCTTCTCCTGTGAGATGTGGGAGATCAGGGAGCAGTGAACTGTTCCTGTTACTCTTCCTGTGTCCACCTGTTACTCTTCACAAACTGTGTGGATTAGCTGTAGCAGCAGGTGGATCCACTGAGGAGCATATAGGAGGCAGGAAGCTTTATCGAGAGGAGTTTCAGGGATGTGGTCACACCAAAGGTTCAGGCTAAAGAAGCGCAGAGCCCTGAGACCATCCTGATAGGGGATGGGCATGTAAAGGGACTGCACATTTATTGGAAAGAGAAGGTGGCTGGAGCCCGCAAACTGGAAATTCTGAAACTGATGTAAAGTGTGAGAAGAATCAGAGGCAAAAGTGGAAAGGGACTGGACAAGGGGATAAAAAATCAACTTGAGGTTAAAAATCACACAACACCAGGTTATAGTCGAACAGCTACCACCTGATGAAGGAGCGTCGCTCCGAAAACTAATGTGCTTCCAATTAAACCTGTTGGACAATAACCTGGTGTTGTGTGATTTTTTAACTTTGTACACCCCAGTCCAACATCGGCATCTCCGAATCACAACTTGAGGTTGGTAGAGATGATTACTTTGGGGCAGGAGCAGACAGAAACAATGGGTCTGCCTGAGCAATCATGTTTGTAGATTTTGAGAAGGAGGTAGAAATTAGCTGTGATGGGTTGGGAGACTGATATAGTGGACAGTGAAGAAGGTTATCTAAGATTACAAAGAGATCTTGATCAATTGGGTCAATGGGCTGAGGAGTGGCAGATGAAGTTTACTTTGAATAAATGTGAGGTATTCCATTTTGGTAAAACACACAAGGGCAGGACTTATACAATTAATGGTAGGGCCCTGGGTAGTGTTGTAGAACAGACAGACCTAGGGGTTCAGGTACATAATTCTTTGGAAGTTGCATCACAGATAGACAGGGTGGTTAAGAAGACGTTTAGCATGCTTGCCTTCATAGCTCAGACCTTTGAGTATAGGGGTTGGGACTTCATGTTGAGGTTGTACAGGATGTTGGTGAGGCCTGTGCTGGAATATTATGTACATTTCTGGGCGCCCTGCTTTAGGAAGGATATTATTAAATTGAAGAGAAAAGATTGATCAGGATGTTGCCAGGAATGGAGGGTTTTAATTATAAAAATAGGCTGGGATTTTCTTACTGGAGGATAGGAGGCTGAGGGGTGACCTTATAGAGGTTTATAAAATCACGAGGGGCAAGGATAAGGTGCATAGCAAGGGTCTTTTCCCAAGGTTGGAGAAGTTCAAAACTAGGGGACATATTTCTCAGCGGAAAGGAAAAGGACATGAGAGACAACTGTTTTACAGGGGTTTGAACATAGAACATAGAACATAGAACAGTCCAGCACAGTACAGACCCTTCGGCCCTCGGTGTTGTGCCAGCCTTTTATCCTATTCTAAGATCAGATAACCTACATACCCTTCAGTTTGTGGAACTGCCAGAGAAAGTGGTAAATGCAGGTACAGTTATAAAGTTTATATGACATTTGGATAATTACATAAATAGGAAAGATTTGGAGAGATAATGAGCCACATGCAGCTTAGATGACTTTGGGAACAGGTCAGCATGGACTAGCAGGACTGAAGGGTCTGCTTCCATTCTGTATGACTCTCTGATGATGATCCAGGAGGCAGAGGGGAGATCGCTGGATGAAATTAGATTCGTGAGTGTTGGCGTAGTGTTCCATGATGGGGTCATGGGCCAGGAGGCCATAGGAGGAGATACCTGAGAACTGACACTCAGCCTCCATAATCCTCTGTAGCTGCAAAATCACAAATCACAAATTCACCAAAAAAAGTAACAAAGATCACCATCTGCAGGCAAAAATCGCATATCCACAATATTTTAAAATATTTTAACATATTTTTAGCAAACTCTGCACTCGTGAATTTCATCATTTTTGGGAATCCTCAGGAACAGAACCCTCACGGATATGGAAAACTAAGTACACAATTTAGCCCTGTCCTTATCTCTTTCTTGTCCATTGGAAAGCAACCATTTCTTTGTTCACTGTCAACACTCAAGCCTTCCCTCACTTCCTTTACCCTGTTATCTATCTTCTTTCTTTTTCTGTCTCTGGTATTTCCAAAACTAGGCCCCATTAGTCAACCTGATGAAGGGCTCCGGTCCAAAACATCGATTCCCCTGCTCCTCGGATGCTGTCTGACCTGTTGTGCTTTTCCAGCAACACTCAACTCTGATCTCCAGCATGTGCAGACCTCAGTGTCTCCCAGTAGTCACATTGCACCTCTCTGCCCCTGTATCACAAGTTTAAATCTACCCCCACTCTGTATTTACTCTCTCAGCGAGGAGATTAGTTTGATTTCTGTTCAGATGAAACCCATCTCTCCTGAACAGCTTTCCTCTTTCTCAAAGGTGATCCCAATGTCTCAAAAATCTAAACTCCTCCCCTTTAGGGCCACTCCTCAAGCCGCACGTTTAACTCCCTGATGTACCTGAATGATGAAGCTCATGGCACAGGTAGTATTTCTGAGATTCTTACCATGGAGGTCCTGAACTTTAACCTACTCCCAAGCCCTGAAACTGATTCTTTAAGTCCCCCCTGATGTTGGTTCCCACATGAACCACAACAACTAGTTGTTCACTATCCCTTCCCAGAAGTTTATCCAGTTGTTCCGTTATGTCCCAAACCTTTGCACCCATGTAGCAACAGACCATTTGGATTGTTGGCATGATCTTTGACACTGTGTCCTTTGCAATCCCCTTCTCAGTCAAGGTTAAAAATCACACAACACCAGGTTATAGTTTATTTGGAAGCAAATAAACCTGGTGTTGAGTGATTTTTAACTTTCTCCACCCCAGTCCAACACCAGCTCCTCCACATCATGGCTTCCTGGTCATGGTGAGTGAATCAATAAGTCCAGAAGATGTCAGAACAGAATCAGACCATTCAGCCCATCGATTCTGCTCCACCATTCCATCATGGCTGATATGTTTCTCAACCCCATTCTCCTGCCTTTTCCCCATAACCCTTGATCCCCTTATCAATCAAGAACCTACACTCAATGGTTTGGCCTCTCCCAGAACCTTCCGTGGTTGCTTCCCCTCACTACTCTCTGTCCAGCATCTCCAATTCTTTTAAGTCACTCCTTAAAACCTTCCTCTTTAATCCAACTTTTGTTCATTTGTGATTTACCACCTTCTTCAAATGCTCAGTGTCACTTGTGATTTCACCATCCTCCTGTCAAGAACCTACCAATGTGTTTTATTTTAATGACCTGAATGTGACTTTGTAACGTTGCTGTTACCTTGTAGTCTACCCTTACATCTCCCCTTAGTTTCTTGTGTTCTTTTTCAGCTCTCAAACTTGCACTGAGCTAACACCAAGTGTTCCAAATATTGGAGTAAAAAAAACAATCACTTTCTTTCAAGCCTGCACCAAGGACCCACAAAACTCTGAAAAGTTGCATTTAGTTCTGTAAGCTCATCTCATGCAGCACTAAGTCATGAGTCCACTTGTTCAGTTTCCCCCATCCCCTGGAACCCACCCATCAGACACCACTCCCCTGACCCACTCCCCCCTCCCACCAGAAACCCACCCCCTGAGACCCCTCCCACCAGAAACCCACCTCCTGAGATAGCTCCCACCACAAACCCACCCCCTGACACCCCACCTGCCAGAAACCCACCCCCTGAGACCCCTCCCACCAGAAACCCACCCCCTGAGATCCCTCCCACCACAAACCCACCCCCTGAGACCCCTCCTGCCAGAAACCCAACCCCTGAGATCCCTCCCACCAGAAACCCACCTCCTGAGACCCCTCCCACCAGAAACCCACCCCCTGAGACCCCTCCCACCAGAAACCCATCCCCTGAGACCCCTCCCACCAGAAACCCATCCCCTGAGACCCCTCCCACCAGAAAATCACTCCGTGAGATCCCATTCACCGGAAACCCACCCCCCTGAGACCCCTCCCACCAGAAACCCACCCCCCCCCCGAGACCACTCCCACCAGAAACACACTCTCCAAAGACTCTTCCAACAGGAGCCCACCCTGCAGAGACCGTTCCGAATGGGAGCCCACTGCCCACACCCCCCGCCCTCCCAAAGTCTCTGCATTTGCCCAGCTCTCTCTCTGTCTCTGAGCTGGTGACCTGATGGTCAGCCCTGTCCAGCCCAGCCCTGTCCAGTCCAGTCCAGCCCTGTCCAGCCCAGCCCAGCCCTGTCCAGCCCAGCCCAGCCCTGTCCAGCCCAGCCCAGCCCTGTCCAGCCCTGTCCAGCCCAGCCCAGCCCATGGGTATTTGGTGTTTGTGACGCGCTGTGGGGCGGCTCTGAGGGCGCTGCTGGTTGCGCTGAAGTGAATGGGGAGCTGGCACCAGCGGATCGGACACTAATGTCCCGGAGCCCGCCGGCCCTTGCGCTCCGACCTCCGCTGTCCCGAGTGGGGCCAGAACAGGTCAGTGAAAGCCCGCTGTTACCCTTCACCCCTGCTCCAACCTCCAGCTCCCTCCCTCTCTGGGCTACGGGTCTGAGCAGAAGGCACAACGTGAGGCCATTCGGCCCACTGTGCTTGCTGGCCCCGAAACAACTCATTCTATCCCAGCCTCAAGCTACTGAACTGTAGGTGGTCACAGTGGCGGGATGGGCTGGCCTTTTCTAACGTGGAACAAGTAACAACTCATTTGCAATCAGTAATCTGATATGACCGGATAAACATGCTGCTATGGAGACGTACAGCACGGAAACAGAACCTTCGGCCCAACAGGTCCATGCTGACCCCAATCTAGTCCCACCTACCAGCACTTGGCCCATATCCCTCCAAACCCTTCCTATTGATATACCCATCCAGTTGCAATTGTACCAGCCTCCACCACTTCCTCTGGCAGCTCATTCCACACACGCACCACCCTCTGTGTGAAAACGTTGCCCCCTAGGTCCCTTTTAAATCTTTCCCCTCTCACCCTAAACCTATGCCCTCAAGTCTGGACTCCCTGACCCCAGGGAAATGACTTTGTCTATTTACCCTATTCGTGTCCCTTATGATTTTATAAACCTTTATAAGATCACCCTCAGCCTCCGATGCTCCAGGGAAAACAGCCCCAGCCTGTTCAGCCTCTCCCTGTAGCTCAAACCCTCCAACCCTGGCAACATCCTTTAAATCTTTTCTGAACACTTTCAAGTTTCACAACATCCTTCCTATAGAAGGAAGATCAGAATTGCACACAATATTCCAAAAGTAGTCTATCCAATGCCCTGTACAGCCACAACATGACCTCCCAACCTCTGTACTCAAATACTCTGACCAACAAAGGAAAGCATACCAAACGCCGCCTTCACTATCCTATCTACCCTGCAACTCTACTTTCAAGGAGCTATGAACCTGCACTCCATGGTCTCTTTGTTCAGTAACACTTCCTAGGACCTTACCATTAAGTGTATAAGTCCTGCTAAGATTTGCTTTCCCAAAATGCAGCACCTCACATTTATCTAAATTAATCTCCATATACCACTCATTGGCCCATCTGGTCCAGATCCTGTTGTAATCTGAGGTAACCTTCTTTGCTGTCTATTACACCTCCAATTTTGGTGTCATCTGCAAACTTACTAACCGTACCTCCTATATTCACATCCAAATCATTTATATAAATGATGAAAAGCAGTGTGACCAGGACAAGACGGATAATTCACCCCCCCTGTCAAAATAGTGCCATGGGATCATTTATATTTCCCTGAGACGACAGTTGACGTGCTGTGGGGTAAACCCACAACACCATGAGAGAGGGAATTCAAAGATTTTGACCAAGCGACAGTGAAGGAACAGCAATATATTTCCAAGTCAGGATAGTGAGTGGCTCGGAGGGGAACCTGTAAGGGGTGGTGTTTCCATGTATCTGCTGCCCTTGTCCTTCTAGATGGAAGTGGTCGTGGGTTTGGAAGGTGCTGTCTGAGGATCTTTGGTGAATTTCTGCAGTGCATCTTGTAGATAGTACACACTGCTGCTACTGAGCGTCGGTGGGGGAGGGAGGGGATGTTTGTGGATGTGGTGCCAATCAAGCGGGTTGCTTTGTCCTGGATGGTGTCAAGCTTCCTGAGTGTTGTTCGCGCTGCCCCCATCCAGGGCAAGTGGGGAGTATTCCATCACCCTCCTGACATTAGAACAGCGCAGTACAGGCCCTTCAGTCTTGGATGTTGCACCGACCTGTGAAATTAATCTGATGCCCATCTAACCTACACCATTCCATTATTATCCATATGTCGATCCAATAACCATTTAAATGCCCTCAATATCAGCAAGTCTTACTGTTGGAGGCAGGCCATTCCACACCCCTACTACTCTCTGAGTAAAGAAACTACCCCTGATATTTGTCCTAAATCTATCACCCCTCAATTTAAAGCTATGTCCTCTCGTGTTAGCCTTCACCATCCGAGGAAAAAGGCTCTCCCTGTCCACCCTATCTAACTCTCTGGTTATCTTACACGTCTCAATTAAGTCACCTCTCAACCTTCTTTCCAAAGAAAACAGCCTCAAGTCCCTCAGCCTTTCCTCTTAAGACCTCCCCTCCATACCAGGCAACATCCTGGTAAATCTCCTCTGAACCCTTTACAAAGCTTCCACATCCTTCCTATAATGCACGGTGAATGGGTTTGGGTGGGTTACTCTTCGGAGGGTCGGTGTGGACTTGTTGTGCCGAAGGGCCTGTTTCCATACTGTAGGGATTCTAATCTAATGCGGTGACCAGAACTGTATGCAATACTCCAGGTGCGGCCTTACCAGTGTTTGTACAGCTGAAGCATGACCTTGTGGCTCCGAAACTCAATCCCCCTACCAATAAACACCAACACACCATATGCCTTCTTAACAACCCTATCACCTGGGTGGCAGCTTTCAGAGATTTATGCACCTGGACACCGAGATTCCTCCGTTCTTCTACACGGCCAAGAATTTTACCATTAGCCCAGTGCTCCGCATTTCTGTTACTTCCGAGATGAACTACCTCATACCTTTCCGCATTAAACTCCATTTGCCACCTCTCAGCCCAGCTCTGCATCTTATTTATGTCGTTCTGTAACCCACAACTTCCTTTGGTATGTTCCACAACTCTGCTTACCTTTGTGTTATCTGCAAATTTACTAACCCATCCTTCTACGCCCACATCCAGATCATTTATAAAATTGACAAACAGCAGTAGCTCCAAAACAGATCCTTGCAGAACACCACTGGTAACTGAGCTCCAGGATGAACATTTCCCATCAACCACCACCCTGTCTTCTTTCAGCGCAATTTCTGATCCAAACCGCTAAATAACCTTCAATCCCGAAACTCCGTATTTTGTTCAGTAGCCTACCGTGTGGAACCTTATCAAATGCCTTACTGAAATCCATATACATCACACCAACCACTTTACCTTCATCCACCTGTTTGGTCACCTTCTCAAAGAACTCAATAAGGTTTGCGAGACACGGCCTACCCTTCACAAAACCGTGTTGACTATCCCGAATCAAATTATTCTTTTCCAGATGATTATAAATCCTATCTCTTATACCCTTTTCCAACACCTTACCCACAAACGAAGTGAGGCTCACTGGCCTATAATTTCCAGGGTTGGCCCTACACCCGTCTTAAACAAGGGAACAACATTTACTATCCTCCAGTCTTCTGGCACTACTCCTGTTGACTGCGATGACAAAGATCGAAGTCAAAGGCTCAGCAATCTCCTCCCTGGCTTCCCAGAGAATCCGAGGATAAATCCCATCCGATTCCGGGGTCTTATCTATTTTCAGATCTTCCAAAATTGCTAAAACCTCCCCTTTGTCACCCTCAATCCCATCTAATCTTGTAGCCTGTATCTCCATATTCTCACTAACATTGCCCCTTTCCAATGTGAATACTGATGAAAAGTATTCATTAAGCTCTACCCCTGTGTCCTGAGATTCCACACACAACTTCCCACTACTGCCTTTGATTGGCCCTAATCTTACTCTAATCATTCTTTATTCCTGATATACCTATAGAAGGCCTTAGGGTTTGCCTTGATCCTATCCACCAACAACTTCTCATGTCCCCTCCTGGCTCTTCTTAGCCCTGTCTTTAGATCTTTTCTGGCTAACGTATAACTCTCAAGCCCCCTAACTGAACCTTCACGCCTCATCCTCACATAAGCCTTCTTCTTCTCCTTGACAAGAGCTTCAACTTCTTTAGTAAACCATGGCCCCCCTTTCTCGACAACTACTTCCCTGCCTGATAGGTATATACTTATCAAGGACCCACAGTAGCTGTTCCTTGAATAAGCTCCACATTTCAAGTATGCCCATCCCCTGCAGTTTCCTTCCCCATCCTATGCATCCTAAATCTTGCCTAATCGCATCATAATTGCCTTTCCCCCAGTTATACCTCTTTCACTGTGGTATATACCTTTCCCTGCCCATTGCTACTGTAAACATAACCAAATTGTTGTCACTATCACCAAAGTGCTCACCTACCTCCAAATCTAACATCTCGCCTGGTTCATTCCCCAGTACCAAATCCAATATGGCATTGCCCCTTGTTGGCCTGTCTACATACTGTGTCAGAAAACCCTCCTGTACACATTGGACAAAAACTGACCCATCTAAACTAGTTGAACTCTAGTATTCCCAGTCAATACTGGGGAAATTAAAGTCCCCCATAACAACTATTCCGAGTCTCTGAGCTTAATTTAGTTTAATCTGGACAAGCGTGAGGAGATACATTTTGGGAGGTCAAAAGGGCAGGGAAAGATGGAGCTATAAATAGAGACAATATGGCCATGACCCAAACTTTCGGATTAAGTGGTGCTTGAAGAAAATAGACGGTTATAAAATGGAATTAAAACGATAAACTCAGAAATGCTTGGCGAGTGTCAGAGAAACATGTTGCGCGTTTTCACTGAATTGCTCGTCATGAATCAAATGTAGACTTTTATTCATGAACGTTACACTTCAGTTTCATAAATGGATATAAAAATAAGACTTGAGTACATTGAAAAATCCAGCTCATCATTTGTATTTCTGATATTCAAAAGTAATGAAGCTAATTTTGAATAATATTATCATATAAGAATTTTTAAAAATTGATATATAACATACAACAGTACAGCAGACTACAGGCTCTCCAGCCCACAATGCTGTGCCGAGGATTATCTTAATCTAAGATCAACCTAACCTACACACCCCTCAATTTACTGCCGTCTATGTCCAGCAATCACTTAAATGTCCCTAATGTCTCTGACTCTATCACCACCACTGGCAGTGCATTCCCTGTACCCACCACTCTCTGAGTAAAGAACCTCCCTCTGACATCTCCCCTATACCTTCCTCTAATCACCTTAAAATTGTGACCCCTCGTGACAGCCATTTCTGCCCTGGGGAAAAGTCTCTGGCTATCTACTCTCTGTGCCTCTCATTACCTTGTACACCTCTATCCAGTCACCTCTTTTCCTTCTTCTCTCCAGAGTGAAAAGCCTGAGCTTTCTCAATCTCTCTTCATAAGGCTAGCCCTCCAATCCAGGCAGCATCCTGGTAAATCTCCTCTGCACCCTTTCTAAAGCATCGTCTTCCTCTAATGAGGCAACCAGAACTGGGCACAATATTCCAAGTGTGGTCTCACCAGGGTTTTATAGAGCTGCAGCAAAACCTCGCGGCTCTTAAACTCAATCCCCCGCTAATGAAAGCCAAAACACCATATGCCTTCTTAACAACCCTATCAACTTGGGTGGTAACTTTGATGGAGCTACATACGTGGACCCCCAAGATCCCACTGTTCCTCCACACTGCAAGAATCCTGTCTTTAATCCAGTATTCAGCATTGAAATGTGACCTTCCAGAATGAATCACTTCTCATTTATCCAGGTTGAACTCCATCTTTCACTTCTCAGCCCAGCTCTGCATCCTGTCTAAATCTGCAACAGCCCTCAACACTATCTATAACACCACTGTCATCGTCACACTTACTAACCCAACCTTCCACTTCTTCATCCAAGTCATTTATAACAATTACAAAAAGCAGAGGATCGGCATGGTGGCTCAGTGGTTAGCACTGCTGCCTCACAACACCAGGGACCCGGGTTCGATTACAACCTCGGCCGACTGTCTGTGTGGAGTTTGCATGTTCTCTTCAAGTCTGTGAGGGTTTCCTCTGGGTGCTCCGATTTCTTCCCATGGTCCAAAGATGTGCAGGTTAGGTCAATTGGCCATGCTAAATTGTCCACAGTGTAGAGGGATGTATAGGTTAGTTGCATTAGTCAGAGGTAAATGTAGGATAATGGGTCTGGATGGGATATTCTTCGGAGGGGTGGTGTGGACTTGTTGGGCTGAAGGGCCCGTTTCCATGTTGTAGGAATTCTAATTCTATTTCAGAGATGCAAGAACATATCCCTGTCACTGACCTCCAGGCAGAATACTTTCCATCCTCTACCACTCGCTGTCTTCTATCGGCCAGCCAATTCGGTATCCAAACTGCCAAATTTCCCTGTATCCCATACCTCCTAACTTTCTGAACGAGCCTACTGTGGGGAACCTTATCAAATACTTTACTGAAATCCATATACACCACATCCACTGCTCGACCTTCGTCAACTTGTCTCGTCACATCCTCAAAGAGCTCAATAAGGTTTGTGAGACATGACCTGCCCCTCACGGAGCCATGCTGACTGCCTTTAATCAAATATGATTTTCCAAAACCAAATATATCTTACAGTTCAATTGGTACAAAGCAATTCAGTGCATAAATTATCATTTTATATTTTTAAACTTTGTCACAATAGGTATAAAATGATCCTTCAGAAAAGCATTAGTTGAGGATAGTTACATTAGTGAGAAAGATCCTGAGGTGGTTATAGTGATTGTAACAAGGTCAGTCAGGTGGATCAGAGTGAATAAAGTGTGGAGCTGGAAAAGGCACTGCAGATCAGGTAGTATCAGTCCTGATAGAACATAGAACATTACAGCACAGTACAGGCCCTTCAGCCCTCGATGTTGCACCGACTTGTGAAACCAATCTGAAGCTGATCTAACCTACACTATTCCATTCTCGTCCATATGTCTATCCAATGACCATTTAAATGCCCTTAAAGTTGGCGGGTCTACTACTGTTGCAGGCAGAGCATCCCACGCCCCGACTACTCTGAGTAAAGAAACTACCTCTGACATCTGTCCTATATCTATCACCCCTCAATTTGAAACTATGTCCCCTCGTGCTAGCCATCACTATCCGAGGAAAAAGGCTCTCCCTGTCCACCCTATCTAACCCTCTGATTATCTTATGCGTCTCAATTAAGTCATCTCTCAACCTTCTTCTCTCTAACGAAAACTGCCTCAGGTCCCTTAATCGTCCCTCCATACCAGGCAACATCCTAGTAAATCTTCTCTGAACCCTTTCCAAAGCTTCTTATAATGCGGTGACCAGAACTGTATGAAATATTTCAAGTGCGGCCATGCCAGAGTTTTGTACAGCTGCAACATGACCTCATGGCTCTGAAACTCAATCCCTCTACCAATAAAAGCTAACACACTGTATGCCTTCTTAACAAACCTATGTGTAGCAACTTTCAGGGATCGATGTACTTGGACACCGAGATCTAATTTAATATCCTTCCTACAGCAGGGCAATCAGAACTGCACAAAATACTCCAAATGTAGCCTCACCAACAACTTGTACAACCTTAACATGATATCCCAACTCCTATACTCAAAGGCCTGAGCAATGAAGCAATGATAAATGTCATCTTAACCAACCTGTCTCCCTTTAACACAACTTTCAAAGAACTATGTCTTGAACCCCTGGTTGTCTCCATTTGACAATGCTACCAGGGCCCCACCATAACTTGTATGCTATAGGTCCTGCCCTTGTTTGCTATACTAAAATGCAACATCTCACATTTATCCAAATTAAAGTCCATTTGCCATTTCTCAGCTCAATGGCCCATTTGCTAAAGATTCCTCTGTAATCTTTGATTTTCTTCATTGTTAACAGTACCATCTGCAAATTTATTAACCATTCCTCCTAAATTCTCATCCAAATGTTTTGTATAAATGATAAAACAAACAGTGGACCCATCACCAATCCCTGCAGAACACCATGGCACAGGCTTCTAGTCTGAAAAACAGCCCTTCCTCACCACCCTCTATCTCCTACTATTGAGCCAATTTTGTGTCCAATCTACAGGCTTTCCCTGACTCCTATGTGATCTGACTTTACTATTCAGTCTACCACGTGGATCCTTGTAAAAGACTATACTGAAGTCCATGTAGACAACGTCAATCATCCTGCCCTCAGTCTTTTTGATTACATCCTCAAAAAAGCTCAGTCAAGTTTGAGAGACTATTTCCCACACACAAAGCCATGCTAACTATCCCTAATTAGTCCTTGCCTCTCCAAATGAGAATCCAATATCTCAGAATCTACCGCAACAAATTACCTACAGCTCATTATCAGGCTGACCAGTCTATAGTTCCCAGGCTGCTTCAAAAAGCCTTTCTTAAATAAAGGCACAACATTAAAATGGACTTTAAATAGATAAGTGCGAGGTCTTGCATTTTGGAAAGTCAAATCAAGGTAGGAGTTTCATGGTGAATGTTCGGGCCTTAAGGAGTGTAGTGGAACAGAGGGACCTTGGAGTTCAGGTGCACGGTTCTCTGAAAGTGGAGTCCCAGGTAGACAGGGCAGTGAAGAAGGCTTTTGGCACATTGGCCTTCATCAGTCAGAGCATTGAGTATAGAAATTGGGAAGTTATGTTGCAGTTGTACAGGACATTGGTGAGGCCACACTTGGAGTATTGTGTTCAGTTTTGGTCACCTTGCTGTAGGAAGGATGTTATTAAACTGGAAAGAGTACAGAAGAAATTTACAAGGATGTTGCCAGGACTCAATGGTTAGAGCTATAGGGCGAGGTGGGACAAGCTAGGACTTTTCTCTTTAGAGCGTAGGAGACTGAGGGGTGGGGGTTTGGGAAACTTATAGAGGTGTATAAGATCATGAAAGGCATGGATAGGGTGAATGTACTCAGTCTTTTTCCCAGGGTTGGGGAATCGAGGACGAGAGGGCATCAGTTTAAGGTTAGAGGGGAAAGAATTAAAGGGAACCTGAGGGGCAACGTTTTTTACACAGAGGGTGGTACGCATATGGAATGAGCTGCCAGGGGAAGTGGTTGAGGCGGGTACATTAACAACATTTAAAAGGCATTTGGACAAATACACGGATAGGAAAGGATTAGAAGGATATGGACCGAGTGCTGGGAAATGGGGTTAGTGTGGAAGGACGTTTTGGTCGGCATGGAGCAGTTTGGGCCAAAGGGCCTGTCTCTGTGATTTCAGTTGGGGTAGTGAGGTTCTAGAATTTAAGATTAAAAAGAAGGAGGTATGACCTGTTTTACGGGCGTAAAGGTGTGTAAATCCCGGGGACCTGATGAGATGTAACCCAGCCTGCTATGGGAGGCAAGGGAGGAGATTACTGGGGCCCAGTGGAGATTTCTAAGACTTTGCTGGCCACAGGTGAAGTGCCAGATGACTGGAGGGTGACTAATGTGGTTCCTTTGGACAAGAAGGGCTGCAGGGATAGGCAGATAATTACAGACTGGTTAGTCTGATGTCAGTGTTCAGGAAATTGTTGAAAAAAGTTCTGAAGGACAGGATTAATCAAAACTTGGAAAGTCAGGCTTGATCAGGGATCGTCAGCACATATTTGTTTAAAGTGAAGGAGTAAATAGTTGAAATGAGATCTGAGGAAATGTACTTTCACACACAGTGGTGGGTGGATGTATGGAACATGCTACCTGAAACACAGGTAGAGGCAGGTACTCTCACAACCTTTAACTTGTATTAAAATGGACGCGCACTTAAAATGCCAGGGCACGCTCAGCAATGTAAATGGGATTAGTGCAGTTTGGTGTTTGTCGGTCAGCATAGACATGGTGGGCTGAAGGGCCTGTTTCTGTGACTCTGTGAGTCTATGATTCAGCATTGACTGTGATACCCTCATCTACACACTTGGTCACCTCTTCAAAAAATTCAAACAGATTTCTTACACATGATCTCCCTCTGACAAACCCATGCTGACTGTTTCTAATTGAACTTTGCTTCTCTAAATGAAGATTAATTCTCTCCTTCAGAATTTTATCCACTAGTTTACGGACAACTGATGTCAGGTTTATGTGGCTCGGAGCAATGTGATGAGTCCATTTCAGTTTCTGGTCAATAGTAACCCCCCAATTGTTGATGGTGGGAAATTCAATAATGGTCAGGCCCTCGAACATCAAGGGGAGCTGGTTAGGTTGTCTCTTGTTAGAGATGGCCATTGCCTGGCATTTATGTCGTGTAAGTGTTACTTGCCACTTTTCAACCAAAACTTGAATATTGTCCAGATCCTGTTTCATTTGGGCATGAACCGCTACTGTATCTGAGGCATCATGAATGATGCTAAACATTGCTCAGTCATCAGTTGACTTCCCCACTTCTACATAGAACATAGAACATAGAACAGTACAGCAGAGAACAGGCCCTTCAGCCCATGATGTTGTGCCAACCACTGATCCTCATGTATGCACCCTCAAATTTCTGTGACCTTATGCATGTCTCTTAAATGTCCCCAATGACCTTGCTTCCACAACTGCTGCTGGCAACGCATTCCATGCTCTCACAACTCTCTGTGTAAAGAACCCACCTCTGACATCCCCTCTATACTTTCCTCCAACCAGCTTAAAACTATGACCATTTCTGCCCTGGGAAATAGTCTCTGGCTATCGACTCTATCTATGCCTCTCATTATCTTGTATACCTCAATTAGGTCCCCTCTCCTCCTCCTTTTCTCCAATGAAAAAAGTCTGAGCTCAGTCAACCTCTCTTCGTAAGATAAGCCGTCCAATCCAGGCAGCATCCTGGTAAACCTCCTCTGAACCCCCTCCAAAGCATCCACATCTTTCCTATAATAGGGCGACCAGAACTGGACACAGTATTCCAAGTGCGGTCTAACCAAAGTTTTATAGAGCTGCAACAAGATCTCACGACTCTTAAACTCAATCCCCCTGTTAATGAAAGCCAAAACACCATATGCTTTCTTAACAACCCTGTCCACTTGGGTGGCCATTTTAAGGGATCTGTGTATCTGCACACCAAGATCCCCCTGTTCCTCCACACTGCCAAGAATCCTATCCTTAATCCTGTACTCAGCTTTCAAATTCGACCTTCCAAAATACATCACCTCGCATTTATCCAGGTTGAACTCCATCTGCCACCTCTCAGCCCATCTCTGCATCCTGTCAATGTCCCGCTGCAGCCTACAACAGCCCTCTATACTGTCAACGACACCTCCAACCTTTGTGTCGTCTGCAAACTTGCTGACCCATCCTTCAATCCCCTCATCCAAGTCATTAATAAAAATTACAAACAGTAGAGGCCCCAGGACAGAGCCCTGTGGAACACCACTCACCACTGACTTCCCGGCAGAATATTTTCCTTCTACTACCACTCGCTGTCTTCTGTTGGCCAGCCAATTCTGTATCCAGACAGCTAAGTTCCCCTGTATCCCATTCCTCCTGACCTTCTGAATGAGCCTACCATGGGGAATTTTATCAAATGCCTTGCTGAAGTCCACATCCACAGCTCGACCCTCATCAACTTGTCTAGTAACATCCTCAAAGAACTTGATAAAGTTTGTGAGGCATGACCTGCCTCTCACAAAGCCGTGTAGACTGCATTTAATCAAGCCATGCTCTTCCAGATGGTCATAAATCCTATCCCTCAGAATCCTTTCTAACACCTTGAAGACGACAGACGTGAGACTGACTGGTCTGTAATTGCCTGGGATTTCCCTATTTCCTTTCTTGAAGAGAGGAATTACATTTGCCTCCCTCCAGTCCTCAGGTACGATTCCGGTGGAGAGCGAGGATTGGTGAACCAATTGCATTTCTCGTTTCCCAAAGCAGCCGAGGACAAATCTGGTCCGGGCCTGGCGACTTGTCAATTTTAATGCTTGACAAAATTTTCAACACACCAGCTTCCTCTATCTCTATCCATTCCAGCATGCACACCTGCTCTTCAAAGGTTTCATTCACTACAAAGTTCATTTCTTTTGTAAAGACAGAAGCAAAAAACTAATTTAGGGCTTCCCCTACCTCCTCAGACTCCACACACAAATTCCCTATGCTATCCCTGATTGGCCCTATTCTTTCTTTGACCATTCTCTTATACCTCACATAAGTGTAAAATGCCTTTGTGTTCTCCCTAATCCGTTCTGCCAAGCCTTTCTCGTGCCTCCTCCTGGCTCTCTTCAGACCATTTTTGAGCTCCTTCCTCGCCTGCCTGCAATCCTGTAGAGCTGAGCTTGACCCTAGCTTCCTCCACCTTACGTAAGCTACCTTTTTCCTTTTGACGAGAAGCTCCACCGCTCTCGTCATCCAAAGTTCCTTTATCTTACCCCTTCTTGCCTGTCTCAGAGGGACATATTTATTCATCACTCGCAACAACTGTTCCTTAAACAGTCTCCACATGTCTATAGTGCCTTTACCATGGAACAATTGCTCCCAATCCATGCTTCCTAACTCATGTCTAATCGCATCATAGTTTCCTCTTCCCCAATTAAATATCCTCCCATTTTGCCTAATCCTCTCCTTCTCCATAGCTATGTAGAATGTGAGGCAGTTGTGGTCACAATCACCAAAATGCTCTCCCACCACAAGATCTGATACCTGCCCCAGCTCTGAGCACTAAGTCTAGAATGGCCTCTCCCCTCGTCGGCCTGTCAACGTACTGAGTTAGGAAACCCTCCTGAACACACCTTACAAAAACAGCTCCATTCGAATCTTCTGCTCGAAGGAGGTTCCAATCAATATTGGGAAAGTTAAAGTCACCCATTACAACAACCCTACTATGTCCACACTTTTCCAAAATCTGCCGACCTATGCTTTCTTCCATCTCCCTGCTGCTATTGGGGGGGCCTGTAGTAAACCCTAACAAGGTGACTGCTCCCTTGCTGTTCCTAATTTCCACCCATACTGACTCGGTAGGCAGATCTTCCTTGACAATGGAAGCTTCTGTAGCTGTGATACCCTCTCTGATTAGTAGTGCTACACTCCCTCCTCTTTGTCCCCCTCCCTATTCTTCTTAAATGCTCTAAACCATGCTCTAAATCCAGCAACCATTCCTGCACCTGAGAAACCCAGGTCTCTGTTACGGCCACAACATCATTAGATTCCCTATAGTGTGGAAACAAGTCCACACCGACCCGTCGAAGCGCAACCCACCCAGATCTATTCCCCTACATTTACCCCTGCCCCTAACATTACAGGCAATTTAGCGTGGCCAATTCACCTAATCTGCATATGTTTGGACTGTGGGAGGAAACCGGAGCACCCGGAGGAAACCCACGCAGACACGGGGAGAATGTGCAAACTCCACACAGTCAGTCGCTTGAGGTGGGAATTGAACCCGGGTCTCTGGCGCTGTGAGGCAGCAGTGCTAACCACTGTGCCACCGTGCCGCCCAACTGTTCCTTGATATCACATGGGATGAATTGTATTGGCCAAAGACTAGCAACTGTGAGAGTAGGAGGTTTAGGTGCAAAGATCTTTAAAATGTTACAAACCGACGCACAAAAATAATGAAGAATGCTAATGGAATGGTGGCCATTTTATCTTGCCGACTGGAGTACAAGGATGCAGAGGTTATGCTGCATTTATACAGAACCCTGGTTAGACCTCACGTGGAATACTGTGAGTAGGTCTGATTAGATTACTTTACAGTGTGGAAACAGGCCCTTCGGCCCAACAAGTCCACACCGCCCCGCCGAAGCGCAAACCACCCACACCCCTACCCCTACATTTACCCCTTACCTAACACTACGGGCAATTTAGTATGACCAATTCACCTGACCTGCACATCTTTGGCCTGTGGGAGGAAACCGGAGCACCCGGAGGAAACCCACTCAGACACGGGGAGAACGTGCAAACTCCACACAGTCAGTCGCCTGAGGCGGGAATTGAACCCGGGTCTCTGGCGCTGTGAGGCAGCAGTGCTAACCACTGTGCCACCGTGCCACCCAACTGTTCCTTGATATCACATGGGATGAATTGTATTGGCCAAAGACTAGCAACTGTGAGAGTAGGAGGTTTAGGTGCAAAGATCTTTAAAATGTTACAAACCGACGCACAAAAATAATGAAGAATGCTAATGGAATGGTGGCCATTTTAACTTGCCGACTGGAGTACAAGGATGCAGAGGTTATGCTGCATTTATACAGAACCCTGCTTAGACCTCACGTGGAATACTGTGAGTAGGTCTGAGCACCACACAAAGGAAAAATGACTTTGGAGGGACCAGAATATAGGTTTACAGCAGTGATATTTGGACTCCAAGGGTTAAGTTATGTGGAGATGTATTACAAATTAGGCCTAGGAATTGAGAATGTTAAAGAGTGAGTTGATCGAGGTCATCATGATACTGACAGGAAATGACAGGGTAGATAAAGGTAAACTATTTCCATGGGTTGGGGATTCTACAAATAGGGCCATAGTCTGAGATTGAGGACCAGACCACTCAGGAGAGATGTTAGGAAGCACTTTGGGAGCATGGGAGAGGGTTGGAATTCTCTTTCACAAACATCAGTGAGTGCAGGATCAGTTGTTTGCTTTAAGTCTAAGAGAGATAAGTTTTGACAAGCAAAGATATTAAGGGATGCAGGCACAAGAGGTGCAGATACATGGTAGGCCACAGATCAGCCATGATTGAAGTAAGTGTCAGGCAAACAGGCTGGAGAGGTTGAATTGCCTTCTCCTGTTCGTACTTTGATTTATTGGGGACATGTGGAAGTAGCCAAGATGTTGTGTGTAAGATAATATCAATGGAATTGTAGTTAGGGAATGAACACTGCGGGCTTTCAAGATTTCAAAGAAGGAACAGCCAGTGATGATGCCAATGATGTTTGTGGAGGGGGCAGGCACTGGTTCAGCATCTGAAAACAACCAGCTCTTTATGTACATGGAAAACATATCCAGATTCAAACCGAACAATGATCTTTAAATGGGCGATGTTTTTGAACCCCAATTGGATTTCAGACAGGCTGGTGATGAAGGGACCACTACATTGTCGAAGGGTCAGTGCTGAGAGAGTGCCGCACTGTCGGAGGGTCAGTGCTGAGGGAGTGCCGCACTGTCGGAGGGTCAGTGCTGAGGGAACGCCGCACTGTTGGAGGGTCAGTGCTGAGGGAGTGCCGCACTGTCGGAGGGTCAGTGCTGAGGGAGTGCTGTGCTGTCGGAGGGTCAGTGCTGAGAGAGTGCCGCACTGTCGGAGGGTCAGTGCTGAGGGAACGCCGCACTGTTGGAGGGTCAGTGCTGAGGGAGTGCCGCACTGTCGGAGGGTCAGTGCTGAGGGAGTGCCGCACTGTCGGAGGGTCAGTGCTGAGGGAGTGCCGCACTGTCGGAGGGTCAGTGCTGAGGGAGTGCTGAACTGTCGGAGGGTCAGGGCTGAGGTAGTGCCGCACTGTCGGAGGGTCAGTGCTGAGGTAGTGCCGCACTGTTGGAGGGTCAGTGCTGAGGGAACGCCGCACTGTTGGAGAGTCAGTGCTGAGGGAGCGCCGGACTGTCGGAGGGTCAGTGCTGAGGGAGTGCCGCACTGTCGGAGGGTCAGTGCTGAGGGAGTGCCGCACTGTCGGAGGGTCAGGGCTGAGGGAGCACCGGACTGTCGGAGGGTCAGTGCTGAGGGAGTGCCGCACTGTCGGAGGGTCAGTGCTGAGGGAGTGCCGCACTGTCAGAGGGTCAGTGCTGAGGGAGTGGGCACTGTCGGAGGGTCAGTGCTGAGGGAGTGCCGCACTGTCAGATGGTCAGTGCTGAGGGAGCGCCGCATTGTTGGAGGGTCAGTGCGGAGGGAGCGGGCAGTGTCAGTGTTTTGGGAGCATTATGCTGTTAGAGGTGGTTGGGGATGTTAAATTATGCCCATATTACTCAGTTAATGCTCTGGAAAAATGAGTTCAAATCTGCCATCTTTATCCAGCCTGATGTGTGTGTAACACCTGACAATGTGGTTGACCTCAGCTGTTGGGGTGGGATCTGAACCTGTGTATCTGTTCATTAAGCCGGTAAGATGACAAGTTAATCAAAGTCAACGTCAGAAAGAATGAAATGAAGTTAAATCTGAGTCATTGTGAGCAACCGTGTGAAAGCACGGAGATTTGTAAGTACAAGTGGGGAATTACAGGAGCAGATTCCACGACATTGTTGTGGTGATGAGAGGGCAAGACGCGTGTTAAATATTCCTGGTTATTTTGTATTCATTCACGGGCTGGGGGCATTGTTGGCCAGGGCAGTGTGCCCATCCCAAATTGCTCCAAGGTCAGTTAAGACACAACCACATTATTTGGATGAAAACGTAGATGGGCAAGTTAGTAAGTTTTCAGGCGATACAAAGATCATTGCAGTTGTGGATAGTCTAGAAGGTTGTCAAAGGATACAGCAGAATCTGGATCAGTTGCAGAAATGGCAGATGGAGTTTAATCCGGGTAAGTGTGAGGTGCTGCACCCTTGGAGATCAGATGTTAAGGAAAAGTAAACAATTAATGGCAGGATCCTGAACAGCATTGATGCGCAGAGAGATCTTGGGGTTCAAGTTCATAACTCCCTGAGAGTGGCCACTGAAGTAGATAGGGTGGTAAAGAAGGCGTATAGCATGCTTGCATTTATTAGTCAGGGCATTGAGTCCAAGAGTCAGAATGTCATGATGCAGCCTTCTAAGACTTTGGTTAGGCCGCACTTTGAGAATTGCGTTCAATTCCAGTCCTTCGTTACAGGAAAGATGTGGAGGCTTTGGAGAGGGTACAGAAGGGGTTTACCAGGGTGCTGCCTGGATTAGAGGGTTTGAGCTATAAGGAGAGGCTAGAAAAACTCGGGTTGTTTTCCCTGGAGATGCAGAGGCTGAAGGAAGGCTTGATCAAAGTCTGTAAAATTATGAGATGTTTTTCCCCAGAGTTGAAATGTCTAATACTAGGCAGCATTTGATTTCATTTGAGTTGATTTATTGTCATGTGTACCACAGTACAGTGAAAAGCTTTGTTTACAAGCAGTACAGGCAGATCAGAGTAAGCTCGGAAATACAGATAATAAGGTGAAGAGGAAACTTGTACAGAGTAAGGCATACAGGTTACACAGCACAGGAGGTGTGCGAGACAGGATCAACACTTTATTATGGGGGGGGATAGTTCAAAGGGACAAGGTTTTTACACACACAGTGGTAGGAGACTGGAACATGCTGCAAGGGCTGGTGATGGAGGCAGATACGACAAGGGGGGGTTTTGGGGCTTTTAGTTTTGGGTGGCACAGTGGCTCGGTGGTTAGCACGGCTGCCTCACAGCACCAGAGACCCGGGTTCAATTCCCACCTCAGGCGACTGTCTGTGTGGAGTTTGCACGTTCTCCCTGTGTCTGCGTGGGTTTCCTCCGGGTGCTCCAGTTTCTTCACACAATCCAAAATGTGCAGGTCAGGTGAATTGGCCACGCTAAATTACCCATAGTATTAGGTGAAGGGGTAAATGTAGGGGAATGGGTCTGGGAGGGTCGGTGTGGACTTGTTGGGCCGAAGGGCCTGTTTCCACACTGTAGGTAATCTAACCTAAACACATGAATATGAAAGGGATGCAGGGATTTGGACCAAGGGCAGGCAGAAAGGTTTAGTTTCATTTGGCATCATGTTTGGCACAGCATCGTGAGCCGAACAATTCTATGCTGTAAGACTCATCCCTGGGATGTCAGGACTGAGGTATGAAGAGAGACTGGATTGGTTAGGACTAAGTTCACTGATGTTTAGAAAAATAAGGGGAACCATATAGAAACCCATAAAATTCTAACAGGACTTGGCAGGGAAGAGTGTTCCTGATAACCAGGGAGTTCCGATCCAGGGGTCACAGTCTAATGATAGGGGCAATTTGGGATGGGCACACTGCCCTGGTCAACAATGCCCCCAGCCCGTGAATGAATACAAAATAGCCAGGAATATTTAACACGCATCTTGCCCTCTCATCACCACAACAATGTCGTGGAATCTGCTCCTGTAATTCCCCACTTATGTTTACAAATCTCGGTCCATTTAGGAATGAGATGAAGAGAAAACTCTTCCCTCAGAGAGTGGGGAGCCTGGGGAATTCACTGCCTCAGAAAACATTGAATATTTTTACAAAGAAGTTAGATATAGTTCTTTGGGCTAAAAGGTTCAAAGGGTATGGGAAGAAATTGGCAGCAGGGGTCTGAGCTGGACGATCAGCCATGACTGTATTGAATGGTGGAGCAGACCTGAAGGGGCCGAATGGCCTCCTCCTGCTCCTAGTTTCTATGTTTCCACCTGATAGAGATTTCGAAAGTTATGAGTGAGACTGAACAAAATAGATGGGGGAAGCTGCTCCTGCTCAGTCAAACAACAAGATCAAGAGGGGCAATCGGTTTAAAGTGACTTACAAAAGGCGCAGGAAGTAATATGTGAAAAAAAAATTTTCACTCAGTCAGTAGTTAGGGTCTGGAGTGCACTGCCTTGAAATATGATGGAAGCAGGTTCAATAGAGGCACTCATGAGATTAAAAACCAAAATAACTGCGGATGTTGTAAATCACAAACAAAAACAGAAACTGCTGGAAAAGCTCAGCAGGTCTGGCAGCATCTGGGGAGAGAAATCAGATGTTTAGGGTCCGGTGACCCTTCCTCAGAACTGATGGTAGCTAGGAAAATGTAGATTTATATACAGAAGGTCAGGTTGGGGTGAGGAATAAACAGAGCCTAAAGAGAGAGAACAGTTGGACAGACAAAGGAATGAATAATGATCCGGCTGGGATGGTCAATCACTGATCACGGAGACGGTTAGTGGCTAACTGTGTGGTAACGAGGCTTGGTGCTTAGGGTAGTGGGCTAGGACATGGGAGAGTTCAGGCCTTAAAATGATTGAACTTGAGTTTGGAGGGCTGCAGGGCCCCCAAGAGGTAGAGGATGGTTATTAGATGGGGTGGCTGATTGTCACTTTTATAAATCATCTGCACACGGAGGTAGAAGGGCGGGTTAGTAAATTTGCAGATGATACTAAGGTCGATGGAGTTGTGGATAGTGCTGAAGGATGTTGCAGGTTACAGAGGGACACAGATAAGATGCAGATCTGGGTTGAGAGGTGGCAAATGGAGTTTAATGCGGAAAAGTGTGAGGTGATTCACTTTGGAAGGAGCAACAGGAATTCAGAGTACTGGGCTAATGGTAAGATTCTTGGCAGTGTGGATGAGCAGAGAGATCTCGGTGACCAAGTACATAGATTACTAGGATGTTACCAGCCAGGTTGATAGGGTTGTAAGAAGGCATAGCTTTTATTGGTAGCAGGATTGCATGTCAGAGCCATGAGATCACATTCCAGCTGTACAAAACTCTGGTGCAGCCGCACTTGGAGTATTGTGTACAGTTCTGGTCACCACATTATTAAGAAGGATGTGGAAACTTTGGAAAGGGTGCAGAGGAGATTTACCAGGATGTTACCTGGTATGGAGGGAAGGTCTTATGTGGAAAGGCTGAGGGACTTGAGGCTGTTTTTGTTGGAGAGAAGAAGATTGAGAGGTGACTTAATAGAGACATAGAAGATAATCAGAGGGTTAGATAGGGTGGACAGGGAGAGTGTTTCGTCCCCTGGCTAGGTGACATCATCAGTCAGGGGACGAAATGTTTGCAACAAAAACTTCCAGCTCGGCGAACAGAACCACAACAACGAGCACCCGAGCTACAAATCTTCGCACAAACTTTGAACAGGGAGAGCCTTTTTCTCTGATGGCGATGGCTAGCACGTGGGGACGTAGCTTTAAATTGAGGGGTGTTAGATATAGGACAGATATCAGAGATGGTTTCTTTACTCAGAGAGTATCAGCGGCGTGGAACACACTGCCTGTAACAGTAGTAGACTCGCCAACTTTCAGGGTATTTAAATGGTCATTGGATAAACATATGGATGAAAATGGAATAGTGTAGGTTAGATGGGCTTCAGATTGGTTTCACAGGCTGGTGCAACATCGAGGGCCAAAGGGCCTGTACTGCGCTGTAATGTTCTATGTTCTAGTGGTTACCGCAGCCACCTCACGGTGCCAGGAACTCAGGTTTGATTCCAGCCTCGGGCGACTGTCTGTGTGGGTTTTCTCTGGGTGCTCTGGTTTCTTCCCACAGTCCAAAGATATGCTGGTTAGGGTGGATTGGCCGTCCTAAATTGCCCGTAGTGTTCAGGGATGTGCAGGCTAGGTGGGTTAGCCATGGTTATAAACCCTCTGTGGGTTATGTAGATGGACTGATGGGCTTGAACAGCTTCTTCCTGCACGCTCGGGATTGTATGGTGTGAATGGGAACAGTGTGCAGGGATATGGGAAAAGTCAGGATATCAGCACCGTGTACTAGAGCCAGTGCTGGCATGATGGGCTGAATGCTTTCTCTCCTCAGTGATCCTGTTCAAGTGGCCACCTCAGTAGACACTACCATCCCGGAGGGGGGTCATAAATGCCAGATTCCCCCAGTCCCCCCTCTGGTGAGTTGTTACCAGGGTATAGCCCACAGACAGGTCGCTGTTTCACACTCTTCTCTCGGGCTATCATTTCCCGTTTAAGAGCTGACGTTTTCCCGGTCCGTCCCGTCCCGGTTTGTCTGTAACCCAGCCCCCCCCCCCCCCCAAAGTTAAGGAGACACCTCCCCAACTCCGGGAGGTGACTTTCACCTGAGTCCGAGCCAAGAGCCAGGGGCTGGCTCTCTCTGTCTTTCTGATAAATTTCATCGACTCCTCTGTGTGTGTGTGTGTGTGTGTGTGTGTGGGGTGGGGACACATCAGGTCCCGCTGGGAACCAATTGCGAAGTGCAGCGCTGTGGTTAGATGTGAGCTGTTCCCAGCTGGTTTTAGGAAGAGGCACTCATTTCCCAGCAGCTCGTGTGTCCCGGTCTGTGAGGAAGCCAGAGGTGGGTGCCCTGGTCTAAACTACCTCCCCTCCCCTCCCTCTCTCTCCAAACCCCCCCAGACTAGAGCAGAACACACTGGCTATAAACTGGAAAGTTGTCCTGGTTGGGAAGTTGCAGGGACGTGTTCATCCTCTGGTCTCCTCATTCCCCCCCCCAACAATATTCTGACGTGTCCTGTTTTTTTTAAATCCCTCAGACTCTGGACTTAGTTCAAGGTCCGTGTGTACTGCCAACAACATCCCGACAGCCCTGAACACACCCCCACACCCCCAGGAGTGTCAGTGCACTTTCTGGAATCAGTCTTGAACTCTCTCCTCCTCCTCCAGCTCAGCCCCAGCTGATGCCACGGGGCACTCTCTGAGGTCTCTCTCTCTCTCCCCCAGGCTCCGATGCTCCCTCTCTCCCCCTGTTCTCGCCTGCTCACTCCCCGGAGGAGCCCTCTGCTCAGCTCTCTCTTCCTTCTCCACAGGGAGCAGTCCTCTCACAAGGACAGCATGGCCAGTGAGGAGCTGAACGGGGTGGCCCGTGGCCCCAACAAGGTGCTCACTCTCGAGTCCATGAACCAACAGATCAAGAAGGTGGAGTATGCAGTGAGGGGCCCCATTGTGCTCCGGGCCATGGAGATCGAGAAAGAGCTGCAACAGGTAGGAGCCCCTTCTGTCTCCCCCTTCCCCAACTCTCCATGTATGTACAGTACACTGACCAGTGTGTATACCCAGGGCAGTGCGTCTATATACAGGTCAGTGCGTGTATACCCAGGGCGGTGTGAATATGCAGGGTGGTGCATGTGTACATGGGGCAGTGTGTTTATGCAGGACAGTGCGTGTATATGTGGGGCAGCATGTATACGCAGGGTGGTGCATGTATACGTGGGTCAGTATACGTATACGCAGGGTGGTGTGTATACACAGGGCAGTGCGCATATACCTGGGACGGTGTGTTTCTGCAGGGCAGTGCATGTATACACAGGGTGGTGTGTAAAAGCAGGGCAGTGTGTGTATACCCAGGGCGGTGTATTTATGCAGGGCAGTGTGTGTATACGCAGGGCAGTATGTATATACCTGGGGTGGTGTGTGTACATATACATGGAGCGGTGCACCTAAAATGAAACAAAGAGTGCATGTTGATCTTGCCTTGCACACATCCGGTGCTGTGTGACCTGTATGCTTATTCACCGAATGCTTTTTTCACCCTATGGTCTGTATGTCCTTGCTTAGTATGATCTGCCTGTACTGCTGACAAACAAAACTTTTCACTGTACTTAGGTACACATGACAATAAATAAATCCATCAATGTATATGGAGTGGTTTGCATGTACCCAAAGCAAAGACTGCATTTACACAGTGGGGCGCATACACAGAGCAGTGTGCTCAAACACGCCAAGCAGTGTGTATATGCGTGGAGGAGTGAGTGCATATGCATGCACACAGAATGACAGAAGTGTGAGGGCACAGGAAAAGGCCATTCAGCACATTACATGTATACTGGCTCACAAACAAGTAATTTCCTAGGGCCAGTCACCTGCCCTGTTGCCAAATCTTTACACACCAAATAACCATCCAATGCCATCTTGAATCTCTCAGTTGAAACTGTCTCCTCCACCTTCCAGAGCCCCATTCCCCCCCACTCCCCACCTTACCCCATTTTTACCCTCATTCTATGCCTGACCCAACTCCACCCCCCACTCTGCTCCTAACTCTGTTTTCTCCCACCCCATTCCATGCCTGACTCCATTCCTCTCTTCCCCCCTCCCCACCTGACCCTGTATCCCACTCACTACGACCTACCCTGTACACTGCTTCATTTATCTGGACTCTTGTCATCTTTCATCTGACCTGACACCCTCCTGTTGTATTAATATTCACTCAAGGGACATGGGTGACACTGCCTGGGCCCAGCATTGATAGCCCATCCCTAGTTGCCCCTTGCGAAGGTGGGGGTGAGCTGCCTTCTTAATCCACTGCAGTCCATGTGCTGTGGTAGACCCACAATGCCCTTAGGGAGGGAATTCCAGGATTCTGACCCAGTGACACTGAAGGAGCAGTGATATATCTCCAAGTCAGGATGGTGAGGGGCTCGGAGTGGAGCTTGCAGGGGGTGGTGTTCCCATGTATCTGCTGCCCTTGTCCTTCTAGATGGAAGTGGTCATGGGTTTGGAAGATGCTGTCTGAGGATCTTTGGTGAATTTCTTGCGTGCATCTTGTAGATGGTGCACACTGCTGCTACTGAGTGTGGGTGGTGGAGGGAGTGGATGCTTGTGGATTTGGTGTCAATCAAACGGCTGTTTTGTCCTGATGGTGTCGAGCTTCTCAAGTGTTGTTGGAGCTGCCCCCATCCAGAGCAAGTGGGGAGTATTCCATCACACTCCTGACAGCATTCTGTGGCATCCTCCCACTGGTACCCCACTCTCCCAGCACTCTAACCTCACACTTACTTGATATATTTAATGTTTAACAGCCAGCTGTCAAAGTGACTGCCTGAGATTTTGGACTCGTCAGAATACAGCAGCTGACTGCTGGGGAAAAGGGGATGTGGTTTCCCTCCACCCCCGCCCTTCCCCCACCCCCGACAGCTCTGTGTTAGTGTGAAATATCAGAATGAAAGTACAGTGCTGGATTCCTGAGGGAGGCCTGAGTGGAATTTCCTCCGAGAAACACTGAGCTCTTCCTTATGTTTAAAAAAGAGGGGCCAATGTGAGAACCTGAGCGAGATTCCCACTCCTCGATAGGTCTGACCCAATGTCTCCACAGATTCTAAGAATTGCATGTTAGCAAGGATTCTGAGGGGGTCGTGTATGTGTGGTATTTTCTGTACACTCGAGGTAGTTTATCTACACACGCTCTGGTTTCCATATGTTCCACACATACATGTACACAGAATAAACTGTGTAAGGATGCTAAGTAAGGAATTGAGATCAAGTTGAGACACAAAGGACTAAATACACAAGCCATGGATTTGCTGTAATGTGAGCTTTGATATAGACCAAGTGGATTGTATGGTTTGTGGGTGTCTCTGGCTGGGCCCAGCATTTATTGCCCTGTCCCTAGTTGCCCCTTGAGAAGGTGGGGGTGAGCTGTCTTCTTGAACCGCTGCAGTCCGTGTGCTGTGGGTTGACCCACAATGACATTAAGGAGGGAATTCCAGGATTCTGACCCAGTGACAGTGAAGAAACGGCGATATATTTCCAAGTCAGGACGGTGAGTGGCTTGGAGGGGAACTTGCAGGGGGTGGTGTTCCCATGTATCTGCTGCCCTTGTCCTTCAAGATGGAAGTGGCTGTGAGTTTGAAAGTACTATTTTAAGGTGGTGCTGGGGTGTGACTTGAACCTGAGACCTCCATGCATTAGTTTGGGTCTAGTCTAGTGACACTGCCACTACATCATGACCTTCCCAAAGGGATTTATGGGTATGTGAAGAGCTGTCTACAGATGCAGTGTGGTTAGCATGAATCACAATCAATTTGGACAAGTTGGAAATGATCTCTATAATGCTGCCCATCTCCATTTCTAGTGCAATCATTATAAGTTTATTATAACAGGTTTTGAACAGATGAACATTGGACTTAGCCTAAGGAAGAGACCTCTTGAGCATACTTCACCAGTCACTTCGATAATGCCAAACTGATAACTCCCTTCAACCCCTGCATCCTTCCCTATCTCTGGAAACTCGTCCAGCCTCTCTCCACCTTCAAGATATCTGCACCCTCCAATTCTGGCCGGATGTACCTCTGATTTTAATTGCTCCTTTGATGAGTTTCTCTTCCGCTGTCTGGATTCAACGTCTGACTAAATGATGGCCTCTTAGTCTTATGAACGATGTGTTAATCCAGAGACCCCATGTTCTGGGGTCTCGGGTTTGAATCCCGCCATGTCATTCCCCTTGGCAAGTGGTGGAATTTGAATTTAATAATCATTAAACTAAGAGTGTGACAATGTCAGGAAATTGCTAACCTCCAGCTGGCTCCCAGTCAAGCAAATATTGGTTATTAAAATTGTGTTTTCAAAATCCCGATTGTCAGGAAAACCCCATCTGGTTCACTGATGTCCTTTGAGGTTGAGGAAGGACGCTGCCATCCTTACCTAGACTGACCTCCATGTGACTCCAGACCCACAACAATGTGGTTGATTCTTAACTGCCCTCGGGGTAATTAGGGATGGGCAATAATGCTGGCCTGGCCAGTGACACCCTCATCCTGTGAATGTATTAAAAAAAAACTTCTCTCCCTAAACCACTGTTTTCTCCCACACCCTGCCTACCCCACTGCTGCCCCTCTCCATTTCTACCTCACTTCCCTCCTTTCAGAAACTTGTTAAAGCTTAGTCCTTTAACAAAGTATTTGGCCATCCGCCCTAGTATGTTGTGTGTCTTGGTGTCAGATTTCACTTTATACTTGCTGCTGTGAAGTTCTTGTAAACATTTCATTATGTAAAGGTGCTGTATAAATATTTGGCTGCATACGCAGATCTGATTCCACTGAAAAACAAGAGATGGGTCAGAACTCCATTCCCAAACCAATCTCCAAGGGGAATGCCAGTGACTGATACAAGAGGCCATGACCAGTGTTCCTTTAAAACCGACCACTTTAATGTTCCTGACTGCCTGCCAAGCAGAGGGAACCTCTTGTCACCACATAGTGTCACAGTCCCCTTCCTCGCGGGTTTCCTGGCCAACAGGCTACAGTCCTGAGGGTAGCTTTACCCACACAGCACTGAGGTATATGTAAAAATCCTTGTTGGATTATAATCTGACTCCCTGAGAGATATCAACTTCTGCTTTCAGTAAAAGAGTTCACTTTGTTCTCAACAAGAAAGATAAGCATGAAAGGAGAAATGAAAGCAGAGAGCACTGGAAAAACTCAACAGGTCTGGCAGCATCTGTGGAGAGAGAAAGTGAGTTCACATTTCAAGTCCAGTGACTCCTCTTTTGAGTTTCTCCCGTGCTCTCTGCTTTTATTTCAGATCTTAAGCATTTGCGATTCTTTGTTTGATTGTGTATAAGTAAAGGGGGCGTTGATGAAGTGGCTGGGCGTTTTATACAGGAACATGTGTAAGACAGAGTGGCTGATAGGGTTAGGAATAGCAGAGAATGACTTCCTCACATATGACCCAGCATGGGGAGTGCGTGTTGGAGAAGTGTGTCTGAAGTGGATGAGGTACAATTGACAAAAGGGGTCATGCTGCCAGTGGTAATTTTACTTGTGACTGCCTGGCAATGTTCACCCAGACATACCATTGCAGCCTCAATAAACACAACTCCAGAGGCATGAGGGAGGAGCTGGGTAGAATTGACTGGGAGAGGAGCCCAGCAGGAAAGACAGTGGAACAGCAATGGCAGGAGTTTCTGGGAGCAATTCAGGAGACACAGCAGGGATTCATCCCGAGGAAAAGAAATCAAGGTACAGGGAGGATGAGGCAACCGTGGCTGACTGGGGAAGTCAGGGTCAGCATAAAAACAAAAGGGGAAGCAGATAATGTGGTGAAGGGCAGTGAGAACCCAGAGGATTGGGAAGCTTACAAAGACCAACAGAGGGCAACAAAAAACAAAATAAGGAGGAAGAAGATTAAATATCTCAAAGATTAAAGAGAGAGGGGTCAGAGCTGAGTCTGGTGGCCATCACCAAGGAGAAGGTGCTAGAAAAACTGAATGGCCTGAAGGTGGATAAATCACCTGGACCAGATGGACTCCACCCCAGAGATCTTTGAGGAAGCAATGAGCAGGTTAGACCAAGGAGAGCCAAAGTGTGTTGTCTACCTGGACTTCAAGAAGGCCTTTGACAGGGTGTCGCACAGGAGGCTGCTGAGTAAGATAAGGGCCTCTGGTATGAGAGCCAAGGTGCTAGCGTGGATAGAGGATTGGCCTTCTGGCAGGAAGCAGAGAGTGGGGTTGGAAGGGTCCTTCTCAGGATGGCAGCCGGCGACAAGTGGTGTTCCGCAAGGCTCAGTGTTGGGATCACAACCTTTCACTTTATACATTAATGATCTCAATGAAGGAACTGAGGCATTCTGGCTCAGTTTACAGACGATACAAAGATGGGTAGAGGGACTGGTAGCATTGGGGAGGCGGGGAGGCTGAAGAAAGATTTAGACAGGAGAGTGGGCAAAGAAGTGTCAGATGGAATACAATTTGGGAAAGTGGCAGGAGAAACAGGAACCTGAGGGCACAGCCTCAGAGTAAAGGGAAGAGCTTTTAGAAAAGAGATAAACAGAACCCTCTTTAGCCAGAGAGTGGGGAATCTGTGGAATTCACTGCCATAGAAGGCTGTGGAGGCCAGGTTATTGAGTATATTTAAAACAGATATAGATAAGTTTGTGATTGCCAAGGGGATCAAAGGTTACAGGGTGAAAGCAAGACAGTGGGGTTGAGAAACTTGTCAGCCATGGTTGTGTTATGGACTAGGCCATACCACTCAAAACATTCTTAAGCAGGCAGCCCAGACCATAACTTTGCGATCTGTTTCGGTAAGTGTTCAGTGAAAATTACCCGGAGTAAGTTAGCGAGGTTGATTACCAGGTTTTAAAACAGACAAAAATGTAGTCACAAATTACACAATGGAAACAAAAAACAGAATAAAGAACCCCTACAGAGCTCAGTCTGTCCAAACTAGACTTAATTATACTGTTCCAAATATACACAATAGTCCCAATAAACAAACCCCCCTTAAAGAACAGTACAAAAGGAACAAATGCTTACAGGTTGAAGTTAGAAGGGCAAAAGGAGAGAGAGAGAGAGATAGCCTGTTCACATAGTCCACAGCTGAACTCCCAAACAGTCCTGGACTGAACTGCTCAGCTAGAGAGCTGACCACTCCCCTTCCATTGTACAGGTCACTTCTAAAACATGATCATTTTGGCCTGAAGTCTCAGGGTGGATTGGCCATGCTAAATTATCCCATAGTGCCCAGGGATGTGCAGGCTAGGGTGGATTGGACATGCTAAATTGTCCCATAGTGTTTAGGGATGTGTAGGTTAGGTGCATTAGTCAGGGTTAAATGTAGAAGAATGGGTCTGGGTGGGTTACTCTTCGGAGGGTCGGTGTGGACTTGTTGGGCTGAAGGGCCTGTTTCCACACTGTAGGGATTCTATGATACTATATAAACAAAAATGCCTCTCATTACCCTTTAATCTCTGTACCAAACCAGTCTAATCAGAACTGGGAGAGTTTTATGATCCCACTGAAAAAACCCAAGGACACGGTATCCTTGAGAAAAGGAACAGCTTTTAGAAAAAAGAGACCAGCTTTGTGACTATTGAATGATGGAGTGGACTCGATGGGCTGAACGGCCTAAATTCTGCTCCTTATGGTCATTTTTATTGGTCTTGTTCTTCATCCCCCCCCAAAGCATATTGGTTTACCATTCTGACCTGGGTCAGGACCATGAAAAGAGAACATGGCCCCTTTGCCTTGTTCAGTCATGAGTGGGGGAGGTGAGATCAGGTTGAACATTCGGTTAGTTCTGGATCGAGCACAGTGAAATTGTAAAACACTTTGAGTTGCAGTGATTAATTCCAGAGTATGTTTGGATTGGAAAGAGGAGTGCACACGTCTGACATTCAATGGAGTTTGTGGTTTAGCTGTATTGGTAAAGGGGGTGATGTCTATTCCTTTCCATACAATAAGGCAAAACATTTGCCTACCAGGAAATCAAAGCGCAATGATTCGTTCCCTCCCACAGCAGGTGTACAGTGACAGCAGTGGGACCCATCACAGTGTGAGCTAAAGTGGCTCAACCAACCACCATGAATATCATGCCTCTCAGGGGTGGGTGATGGCCTAGTGGTATTATCGCTGGGCTGTTAATCGAGAGACCCAGGTCATGTTCTTGGGACCTGGGTTTGAATCCTGCCATGGCAGGTGGTGGAATTTGAATTCAATAAAAATCTGGAATTAAGAATCGAATGATAATCTTGAATCCATTATCGATTGTCGGGGAAAAACTAATGACCTTTAGGGAAGGAAACTAGCATCCTTACCTGGTCTGGCCTACATGTGACTCCAGACCCACAGCAATGTGGGTGACTCCTAACTGCCCTCTCGGTAATTAGGGATGGGCAATAAATGCTGGCCCTTATTCTGGGAATGAAGTGAAAAATGTGTTCCTTGGGCAATGACCAGCAATGTGCCAACGTCCTTGCAGTGGTTTACTGGGCAATCATAGAATCCCAACAGCGTGGAAGCAGGACATTCATCCCATTGAGTCCAAACTGTCCCTCCGAAGAGCATCCCAGCCAGACCCCAACCCTACCCCAACAATCCTGCAATTCCCATGGCTAATCCTCCTCGCCTGCACATCACTAGACACTACGGGCAAATTAGTGTGGCCAACCCATCTAACCTGCACATCTTTGGACTGTGGGAGGAAACCGGAGCACCCGGAGGAAACCCATGCAGACATGGGGAGAATGTGCAAACTCCACACAGACAGTCGCCCGAGGCAGGAATCGAACCCGATTCCCTGGCGCTGTGAGGTAGCAGTGCTAACCACTGAGCGATCTTGCCACCCCATATACATACTAATTTTTAAAAATTCACTCATGAGATGTGAATGTCACTGGTTAGGCAGCATTTATTGCCTGTCCCTAGTTGCCCCCTTGAGAAGGTGGGGGTAAGCTGCCTTCTTGAACCACTGCAGTCCATGTGCTGTGGGTTGACCCAAAATGCCCTGAGGGAGGGAATTCCAGGATTCTGACCCAGCGACACTGAAGGAATGGTGAGATATCCAACTCAGGATGGTGAGTAGCTCAGAGGGGAACTTGCAGGGGGTGGTGTTCCCACGTATCTGTGGGCACCGGGTTTGCACTTCTTGCGGTGGTAAGGTGCCAGGTGTGGGCTGGTGGGCAGTGTGGATCTGACAAAGGAATCGCGGAGGGAATGGTCTGTCTGTAACGCAGACAGGGGTGGGGAGGGAAACGTATCCCTAGTGGTGGGGTCTGTTTGTAGGTAGCAGAAATGGTGGAAGATGATGAGATGTATCTGGAGGTTGATGGGGTGGAAGGTGACGACCAGGGGAGTTCTGTCCTTGTTGCGATTGAAGGGTGGGATTCAAGGTCAGAGGTGGAGGTGATGCGCTGGAGGGCGACTCCCACTCCCACTCCACCAAGACAAACCCTTACCACCCGATGCGTGGAGGAAGAATGGCTCATCTTCAGTCTTGGGACCCTGCAACCACACGGGATCAATGTGGATTTCACCAATTTCCCATTTCCCCTCCACCTCCCCCCCCCAACCTATCCCAGTCCCAACTCTCTAATTCAGCACCACCCTCTTGACCTGTCCATTGTCTTTCCAATCTATCCACTCCACCCTCCTCTCTGACCTATCACCTCCCCCTCCCCTCACCCCTACCTTCATCTACCTATCACATTCCCAGCTACCTTCCCCCTGGCCCCACCCCCCTCCCATTTATCTCTCAGCCCCCGGCCCACAAGTCTCATTCCTGATGAAGGGTTTATGCCCGAAACATTGATTCTCCTGCTCCTCAGATGTTGCCTGACCTGCTGTGCTTTTCCAGCACCACTCTCACATTTGAACATGGACTGCTTCAGTATCTGAAGAGTCAGGAATGGTGCTAAACATTGTGCAATCATCACTTCTGACCTTATGATGGAGGGAAGGTCATTGATGAAGCAGTTGAAGATGGTTGGGCGTAGGGCAGTATCCTAAGGAACCCCTGCAGAGATATCTGGGGCAGGTTATTGCTGAGCAGGTGCTGCTTGATAGCACTGTTGATGATGCCTCCCATCCCTGACCGAGATTAGACCGATGGGCAGGAATTTGCTGAGTTGTATTTGTCCTGTTTTTTGTCCATGCAGCATACCTGGATAATTTTCCACGTTGTCGGGTAAATGCCAGTGTAGTAACAGTACTAGAACAGCTTGGCTAGGGGAACGGCAAGTTCTGGAGCACATATCGTCAGTACTATTGCTGGAATGTTGTCAGGGCCCGTAGCCTTTGCAGTCTCCAGTGCCTTTAGTTGTTTCTTGATATCATGTGGAGTGAATTGAGTTGACTGAAGCCCGTGGCTATGAAAGCAATGCTGACTCTTCCAAATTAACCCACCATTTTCCATGTAGTTGTTAATTCTGTCCTAAATAATTGTTTCGGAAAGTATCCCCACCACTGAAGTTAAAGTGACTGTTCTGTGACTTGTAGGTTGTCCATGAGGTATAATTCCTTTTTATTTATGTTTGTAATTCTCAAAACAGTTTAATTGAAGGATCATACAAGATTCTGGGGTGGATGGATGTATTAGATGTTGAGGAGGTGGGACTTTTCATTATTGGAGCTGTCACACACTAGGACAGAATTACAGAATAAGGGGACGCATATTTAATACTGCGACACAAGAGAATTTCTTTCTCCCACAGGGCACTGAATGTCTGGAATTCCGGCATATTACTGACATGGGTGGGAAATTGACTCAGTCGGGGGTTCCAGAAAGGAGGAACAATGGGTAGTTCTCAAATCGGCAGAATATGCCGACTAGTATGTTCCACAAGGATCCTACAATATCCCACAAGAATCGGTGTTAGAGCCTCAATTATTCACATTATTTACTAACAACTTTGATAATGGCATGGGAAATCATATATCTAAATTTGCGGATGACACAAAGTTAGATGGCACTGTTGACAATGTGGATGATAACATAAAATTACAAAGTGATATTGATAGGCTATGCGAATGGGCAAAAAGCACAGCAGATGAAGTTCAGTATAATCAATTCTGAGGTTGTCCATTTTGTACTGAAAAAGGATTGACCAGGGTACCTTCTAGATGCCGTGACGTTAAACTCAGTGGATGTCCAAAGAACCTTAGGAATTCAGGTGGACAGATATTTAAAAGGTTAGAAATAAGTGCAGAAAATAATCCAGGCGGCAAATGGAATGCTGACCTTAAAATCGTGAGGACGAGAGTACAAGGATGCAGAGGTTATGCTGCAGTTATATAAAATCCTGGTTAGACCTCACTTGGAGTACTGTGAACAGATTGAGGCATCTCACTTTAGATTAGAAGGAACACATTTACAATAATGAAACTCAGCCTTCAGGGATGGAGATATGATGAGAGATTATACAAATTAGGCCTGTGTGCTCTAGCATTGAGAAGGTTTAAGGGGGTTGGTCTAATCAAAATTTTCAAAATATTAACAGGAAAAAAACAGAGTAGGTCAAGATGAACTATTGCTGCTGATTGGAGGTTCTAAAACTAGGGGCAATATTTCAGAAAGAGGACCAGACCATTCAGGAGAGATGTTAGGAAGCACTTCGACACTCACAGGGTGGGAGAGCTCTCTTCCACAGAAGGAAGTGAATGCTGGATCATTTGTTAATTTTAAATCTGAGGTAGATACATTTTTGATAAGCAAAGATATTAAGGGATATAGACCAATGGTGGAGTGACAGAATGGCCTACTTCTGTTCCTGTGTTCCTAGATCTCACCCAGAGAGTTGTGGAGGCTAGATCACTGCAAGTATTGGAAGAGGAGGTAAACAGACTATATAAATATTGAGGAGTTGTGGGCTATGAGAGGTTGTCATGAATGAGGCATTGAGGACGAGGGCAGATCAGCAATGATCACATAGACTTGTGGGATAGACTCGGGCAGAACGGCATTTTCCTGCTCCTCTTTCCCATGTTTGCATGTTCTTTTTGAGTAGATTAGTGATCTGCAAATTGGAACATTACGTAACACTAGATAAATTATAACCTTGGGTGAAATGAAGTAGTGCTCATGGGTAAAGAATGTTTTAAACAGCTTTATAGAAAATCAAGACCGACTCACTGAGTTGAACATCTGCTTCCTGTCAGTCATTCTGCGATACACACATGGTGAATAAACTCACTATTAACGCCACCCTGACCAATTTCCCCACCTACAAAAAATTGTGACTCACCTTCTAATTCTTCCCTACCTTGACTGGTGCTACCTTCCCTCCCCCCACCAGCTCCAGCTCCAGCACCAGCCCCATCCGGGGGCTTGGGTCCATTCCTCACCCTGCCTCCCAGCTCATGGCCTGCCCTCTCACTGGAAGAGAAGAACTGAAAGGACATCATCGAAGGCACAGTTGGGTTTTTTCAGTAATCTCATTGCTGACTTCAGTCTCTCATTTCCAACTGATCTGAGATTGGCAGAGTGGGATGTGAGGAGAAAGAGAGGACTGCAGATGCTGAAGGTCAGAGTCAAAGACAAAACTCTAGCCACCGATGCCTGGAGGAAGAATGCCTCATCTTCTGCTGTGGGACCCTCCAACCACACAGCATCAATGTGGATTTCACCAGTTGCTTCATTTTCCACCCCCAACTTATCCCAGATCCAACCTTCCAACTCGGCACCACCCTCATGACCTCTCTTACCTGTACATCTTCCTTCCCACCTATCTGCTCCACCCTCCTTCATCTACCTATCGCCTTCCCAGCTACCTTCCCCCCAGCCCCACCCTCCTCCCATTTTATCTCTCAGCCCCCTTGGACCACAAGCCTCATTCCTAATTCGATTAGATTCCCTACAGTGTGGCAACAGGCTCTTCGGCCCAACTAGTCCACACCGACCCTCTGAAGAGTAACCCATCCAGACCCATTTACCCCTGACTAATGCATCTAACTCTGTGGGCAATTTAGCATGGCCAATTCACCTAACCTGCATATCTTTGGACTGTGAGAGGAAACTGGAGCACCGGAGGAAACCCACGCAGACACGGGGAGAATGTGCAAACTCCACACAGACAGTGGCCCAAGGCTGGAATTGAACCCGGGTCCCTGGCGCTGTGAGGCAGCAATGCTAACCACTGAGCCACCATGCTACTTATGCTTGAAACATCAGCTCTCCTGCTCCTCAGATGCTGCCTGACCAGCTGTGCTTTTCCAACAACACGCTCTTCAGGAGTGGGATGTGAACTGATGTCCCCTGGATGTTAGATCAGTAACAAAAGTTTCTGCTGCTACTCTTTACCATCTCGTCTGGGCAAGGGTTAAAAGGGTTGGGTTGAGTCTCCACGCAGACATGCAGGTTAGAGCTGTTTGTAAAAAGGGAATGTTCGTTCCCCTCAAAGCGTGAACGAGAAAAAGTAATCAAAGTCCCTTTCTTCATGCTCCTTGCGAACAAAAGGCCCCATCTCAGGGTGACCACTCACATCCCGTGAGAGACCAGCTAGCACAGTGGGCAAGGGAGTTTCCCCGCACAGTATCATGTCACCCCTGGGTCAGGCACTGACCCCTGTCATCCAGTGCCAAGCCTTGCGGGCTCCTTGTTGATGGTGGTTGCCGTGGAATCAACAGCTGACTCTGCCTCGTCATTCTACTGCTTTGCAAAGTTCGCTTCCTCAATCTGCGATTGCGCTGACACTGCTTCCTGCTTGTGCTGACAAACTCTTCGAGCAAGTGCACTAAGTATTTGTTGTCAATATTGTTTTTCTAATCCCCAATGCTGTGTCCTGTTGTCAGTGGGATGAGGTTCTCTTGTAGGTCCAGGGGTGGGGAGTGTGACAGTGCCTCTGTCCCGATGCTCTGCTTTAGCTCGTTGTTCAGCTGTGGCTGGTTTCATCACTGAATCATAGAATTGTTACAGCACTGAAACAGCTCATTCCACCCAGCATGTGTACCAGCTTTCTGAACATTTTAATTTGGCGCAAATCTCCTAACTTTACCCCCACACACCATTTCTATCCAAATAATCATCCAATGCCCCTCCCGAATGCCTCATCTGAAGCTGTATCCATCAGGTTACCAGACCCTGACCCTGACTACTCCATGAAAAAGGTTTCTCTCACATCATCCTTGCTTCTTTAGCACACCACTGTAAATCTGGTTCCTGGACATGCTCATGTGAAGTTATGCACTGTGGTTGGAAGAATAGAGGTGAAGACAATTTTCTGGATGGTTAAAAATTAGATTAGATTACATTAGATTAGATTACATTACAGTGTGGAAACAGGCCCTTCGGCCCAACAAGTCCACACCGACCCGCCGAAGCGAAACCCACCCATACCCCTACATTCACCCCTTACCTAACACTACGGGCAATTTAGTATGGTCAATTCACCTGACCCTGCACATCTTTGGACTGTGGGAGGAAACCGGAGCACCCGGAGGAAACCCACGCAGACACGGGGAGAACGTGCAAACTCCACACAGTCAGTCGCCTGAGGCGGGAATTGAACCCGGGTCTCTGGCGCTGTGAGGCAGCAGTGCTAACCACTGTGCCACCGTGCCGCTCAAAAATGTGTTGCTGGAAAAGCGCAGCAGGTCAGGCCGCATCAAAGGAGCAGGAGAATCAATGTTTCGGGCATAAGCCCTTCTGCCCAATACGTCGATTCTCCTGCTCCTTTGATGCCTGACCTGTTGCGCTTTTCCAGCAACACATTTTTAAGCTCTGATCGCCAGCATCTGCAGCCCTCACTTTCTCCTAATTTTCTGGATGGGAAAAGGTTTTGGCAATCTGAAGCACAAGGGGACTTAGGAGTCGTAATTCACAATCCCACTACCACTATCCCAATATATAGTTTTGGGAAATTGAAGCCCCCCCCCCTTTATAATTAGCCTATAATGCTTGCACCTCTCTGAAATTTCCTTGCAGATTAGTTTCTTACATCTTTTCCACTAATCTATAGACTACAGTGAGCAATGTCTTTGCACCTTTTTGTTCCTTAGCTCAAGTCAAAAGGATTCCGTCCTTGGACGTTCTGAAATATCCTGTTTCTCTGTTAACCAAGACCATAGAACGTAGAATAGTACAGCACAGTACTGGCCCTTCGGCCCACAATGTTGTGCCAAACATTTATCTTGATCTAAGATCACCCTAACCTACACACCCCTCAACTTACTGCTGTCCATCTCCTTTTCTTCCTTTCCTGAAAGCCTTGTAATCAGGAATGTTTCATACCCAGACTTGCTGTTCCTTCTGCCAAGTGTGTTATCACCACAACATCATGTTTCCCCAAGGAAATCTGTGCCTGTAACTCCCTAACCTTATTTACTGCATTCTGTATATTTACACATAAACAGTAGAACCTGGATTGACACTTTATTACCTTCTCCCTCTCTCTAACTCCATTTATTAATTTGTTCTCTATTCTTCAGCTGCCTGCATTTCCCTGTATTTTGTGCACCCTGTTTAATATCTTGCCCTGATTCTTAAGACCTTGCTCAGTTATTTTAAACTCCCTGCAATAGTATGAGACAAATACCCCAAGAGACTCTGACAGGAAACAAAGAGTAGTGATAAACGGCTCCCTTTCGGAATGGCAGGTAGTGACCAGTGGGGTACCGCAGGGATCAGTTCTGGGACCGCAGCTTTTTACAATATATGTTAATGATATAGAAGATGGTATTAGTGATAACATTAGCAAATTTGCTGATGATACTAAGCTGGGTGGCAGGGTGAAATGTGATGAGGATGTTAGGAGATTACAGGGTGACCTGGACAGATTAGGTGAGTGGTCAGATGCATGGCAGATGCAGTTTAATGTGGATAAATGTATGGTTATCCACTTTGGTGGCAAGAACAGGAAGGCAGATTACTACCTAAAAGGATTCATTTTAGGTAAAGAGGCAGTACAAAGAGATCTAGGTGTTCTTGTACACCAGTCAATGAAGGTAAGCATGCAGGTACAGCAGGTAGTGAAGAAGGCTAATAGCATGCTGGCCTTCATAACAAGAGGGATTGAGTATAGAAGCAAAGAGGTTCTTCTGCAGCTGTACAGGGCCCTGGTGAGACCACACCTGGAGTATTGTGTGCAATTCTGGTCTCCAAATTTGAGGAAAGACATTCTGGCTATTGAGGGAGTGCAGCGTAGGTTCACAAGGTCAATTCCTGGAATGGTGGGACTACCTTACACTGGAAGACTGGAGCGACTGGGCTTGTATACCCTTGAGTTTAGAAGACTGAGAGGGGATCTGATTGAGACATATAAGATTATTAAAGGATTGGACACTCTGGCAGCAGAAAACCTGTTTCCGCTGATGGGTGAATGCCGAACCAGAGAACACAGCTTAAAAATACAGGGTAGACCATTTAGGACAGAGATGAGGAGAAACTTCTTCACCCAGAGAGTGGTGGGTGTGTGGAATGCTCTGCCCCAGAGGGCAGTGGTGGCCCAGTCTCTGGATGCATTTAAGAAAGAGTTGGATAGAGCTCTCAAGGATAGTGGAATCAAGGGTTATGGAGATAAGGCAGGAAGAGGATAATGATTAGGAATGATCAGCCATGATCATATTGAATGGTGGTGCAGGCTCGAAGGGCAGAATGGCCTACTCCTGCACCTATTGTCTATTATCTATTGTCTATTGACCCCAGTCCCAGTTCTGTTCAGGTGTAACCTGTTTGGCTTGTAAGGTGCCATCCTCTTCCCCAGAGCCAGTCTCAGGGTCCTGAGGTTCTAAAGCCCTCTCTACAGCTCTACTGTTCCTCTGCCTTATGCTGCTATTTCTGCACTCACTTGCGTCACTGGGTGTAATCTGGCAATTACTACATTTGTGGGCTTGCTTGCTAACTTTCTACCTAGCTCCCAACTCCTCTTATCGATGTTGGTACTGATGTGGACCATGACCTCCGAATGACCACTGTCTCCCACAGGAGAGTGTCCTGCAGCCGGCCCTGACCCTGTCACCAGAGAGGCAACCTACCATCCTGCAGTCACATGTACAGCCACAGAAACTCTGAATGAACAAATCCCTAATCACGGCTGTCATGAAAGTGTAAATCTTTCAGAATCAAAGAACTTTATTGGGATCTTTCAGCTCCTCAGGACATTGGAAACCATTCTGCAGCCAATAAGATACTGTTTGAAGTCGTGGAGTCATAGAGTCGTACAGCACAGAGACAGGCCCTTAGGCCCAAACTGGTCCACGTTGACCAAAATGTCCGTCCGCACTAACCCCATTTCCCTGCTCTTGGGCCATATCCTTCTAACCCTTTCCTATCCAGTATTTGTCCAAATACCTTTTAAATGTTGCCCCTTGAAGTTTATTCACTGTTGGAATGTAGGGAATAGGACAGCTAATTTGCACACAGCAAGATCCCACAACACTGAGGTGGGGAATGAACAGCTAATCCGCTGTGGTAATGTTGGACGGGGGAGAAATATCGTCCAGGACAAAGGAACCACATCATTCCTGCAGTTAAATAGCCACAGGTTCCAGGACGTGTGTGTGTGTGTGTGTGTGTGTGTGTATGTGCATGTGTGGTCATATCTACAGATCCTCAGTAATCACCATGCCTCTGAACCCCCCTCCCCCAGCCCGCTCAGCTCCTGTCCCCTTACACACCTTCTGGATTGAATCTTGTTGCACTCAGTCCCAGTCTCCTGGGCCTGTCTGAACACGGTGCTGCATGCTCACCATGTGCTCGCTCACAAATAAAGTCAAAAATCATTTAAAGGTGAGTTATTGTTTCCTCTCAGCCTGTCCTCTAGGTTTTCTCTGTCTTAGAATTATACATTACTAAAGGAGACTATTCAGCCCTGTTATTCCGTACGGACTGTGATAAAGTGATATCCAAATCAACTGCCTGGGAAGGTATTGGAGGCTGGAAACAGTACAGCCTTTAACAAATATCTTCATTAGCAATTGAAATATCATAACATCCAAGGATATGGGACAAGTGCAGGGAATCGGGATTAGTGAGCCTATGTGATAATTATGTCATTGCGGATTTGATGGGCTGAAGGGCTTTTTCTGTGCTGTGTGAATTAGCCACACTGTTTCCCTGCAGGCTGGTCTCTGGTTTGTTGTTGGTCTGGCTGACTCTAAATGCCCTCAGTTGTTGTGGCAATGCTTTGTTTATTGCAATCAGAGCTCACTCAGAACCAGGCTGTCAATGTGTTAATGATTTGGCAGGATTCCTGTACTGAGAGTGTGTGTGAGAGAGAGAGAGAGAGAGGGGGAAAGTACCAGGATAATATTAATGTACAACTCGCTGTGATGTCAGTGTAACATTGAGTCAGGTGGTGGCTGTTAGCTCACCTCTTGTGTAGGTGCCTCGTTCTCCATGCTAATGAGCATTCAGTATCCTACAGCCTCTCTGCTAGCTTTCAACTTCCAAAGGTGTTGTCTATAACCCTGGACATGTTCCTGTACGCAGTAGATAGTGCAGTCATGGTTCCCCGTGCTGGGGTTGAGGAATGTTGCAGACATTGCCAATAAAGCGTCCTGAATTACTGCTTATTGAGGGCATATGTGAGTGAGCTGCCTCTAACCAGGAACTGGACCTAGACCGTGGCTGACTGAAGCCAGCATGTGCTGCCTATCCTGTGATGGCTGACTGACACGACTGAATTTTAATGTCTCTGTGCTAATGGGGTGGACAGGTATATACAGTTTCTGGAGGGTGGACCATCCATCAGTAAATGCAGTTACCACACTGACTGAAACACTGGATAATGTCCATTTCAATGCTTGAAATTATTGAGACCAAGACAGGGGATGTTTGTGTAGGATTTTCAATGTGGCCTCACTGTCAGCTCAGCTTCAGCACTCTCTACTTTAATAACAGACAATTAAGGCACAGTAAAACTCTGAAACCAGTACCCCAGAGGGTTAGATACAGAGTAAAGTTCTCTCTGCACTGTCCCCATCAAATATACCCCGGACCAGTACAGCATGGGGTTAGATACAGAGTAAAGCTCCCTCAACACTGTCCCCATCAAACACTCCCAGGACAGGGACAGTATGGGGTTAGATGCAGAGTAAAACTTCCTCGACACTGTCCCCATCAAACACTCCCAGGACAAGGACAGTACGGGGTTAGATACAGAGTAAAGCTCCCTCGACACTGTCCCCATCAAACACTCCCAGGACAGGGACAGCACGGGGTTAGATACAGAGTAAAGCTCCCTCTACACTGTCCCCATCAAACATTCCCAGGACCGGGACAGTACGGGGTTAGATACAGAGTAAAGCTCCCTCTACACTGTCCCCCATCAAACACTCCCAGGACAGGGACAGCACGGGGTTAGATACAGAGTAAAGCTCACTCTACACTGTCCCCCCATCAAACACTCCCAGGACAGGGACAGCACGGGGTTAGATACACAGCCTCCTCTATGTGACCCCTGACTGTTCCTTGTGTGTTGTGCGTTTTAACATACGTGTCCATCAGTTATTATTTCGCTCAGTACTACAGGCATTCAGTAATCCTGTCGTTTGCACTCATGCTATTCAACTGTCTGACTTACTAAATGGACGAGAAGTCGAAACTGACCAATCCTTGAGTTGGAACAGAATGATGAAATGCTTGTTGATTGTGGCCTTGGTCTTGCCAAAGACTGTTAGACATGGTTCGTCTTCCTGGTCAGTCTCTCATAGCTCCCCGAACTACTGCCCAGTAAACACAACTAACAATTAGCTCAGGGTCAGAACAAATTTACTTTGATGAAAAGAGATACGTTTTGTTGCAGTTTTTTTATCTTGACTCGTCAAGAGTACATGTTTGCAAGCACATTAATTCCATGGGAAAATCCACTTTTATTCTGCATGAAAGGAGAGTACTGATTGGCAACATCACTTCCAATCAAACTCATGGCTATAGAGAAAGCACCAATTAATGATGATTAGCAGGTTTTCTTATTAAATTGTGGGACCTGGGTGTCACTGGCTGAGCCCAGTTTTTGTTGCCCCGTCCCTAGTTGCCCCCTTGAGAAGGTGGTGGTGAGCTGCCTTCCTGAACCGCTGCAGTCCATGTGCTGTGGGTTGACCCACAATGCCCTGAGGGAGGGAATTCCAGGATTCTGACCCAGTGACAGTGAAGGAACGGCGATATAGTTCCAAGTCAGGATGCTGAGTGGCTCAGAAGGGAACTTGTATCTGCTGCCCTTGTCCTTCTAAATGGAAGTGGTCGTGGGTTTAGAAAGTGCTGTCTGAGGATTTCTGCAGTGCATCTTGTAGATGGTACACATTGCTGCTACCGAGCATCGGTGGGGGAGGGAGGGGATGTTTGTGGATGTGGTGCCAATCAAGCGGCTGCTTTGTCCTGGATGGTGTTGAGCTTCTTGAGTGTTGTTGGAGTTGCCCCCGTCCAGGCAACTGACTTGTGCCTTTTAGATGGTGGATAGGCTTTGGGAGTCAGGAGGTGGGTTACTCACTGCAGTGTCCCTAGCCTTTGGCCTGCTCTTGTAGCCACTGCGTTTATGTTGAAATTTCTGGTCAATGGTAATCCCCAGGATGTTAATAGTAACACCATTGAATGCCAAGGGGTGTTGGTTAGATTGTCTCTTATTGAAGGTGGTCATTATCTGGCATTTGTGTGGTGGGAATGTTTCTTGCCACTTGTCAGCCCAAGCCTGGAAATTATCCAGATAATGGTGCATTTGAATATTGTACCTGAGGAGTCGTGAATGGTGCTGAATGTTGTACAATCATCAGCGAACATCCCCACTTCAGACCTTACGATGGAGGGAAGAAGCTATACCTGTTGCTGAACGATTTACAAGGATGTTGCCAGGATTGGAGGATTTGAGCTATAGGGAGAGGCTGAATACGCTGGGGCTGTTTTCCCGGAGCATCGGAGGCTGAGGAGTGACCTTATAGAGGTTTATAAAATCATGAGGGGCATGGGTAGGGTAAATAGACAAAGTCTTTTCCCTGGGGTGGGGGAGACCAGAACTAGAGAGCATAGGCTGAGGGTGAGAGGGTAAAGATATAAAAGGGACCTAAGAAGCAACTTTTTCACACAGAGGGTGGTGCATGTGTGGAATGAGCTGCCAGAGGAAGTGGTGGAGGCTGGTACAATGACAGCATTTAAAAGGCATCTGGATGGGTATATGAATAGGAAGGGTTTGGAGGGATATGGACCAAGTGCTGTAGGTGGGACTAGATTGGGTTGGGATACCTGGTCGGCATGGACGGGTTGGACCAAAGGGTCTGTTTCCGTGCTGTACATCTTGATGACTCTATGAAAGGTTTACGATCAATTGATTGATTTATTGTCACGTGTACCGAGATACAGTGAAAAGCTTTGTTTGTGAGCAGTACAGGCAGGTCATAGTAAACAAGGCTGGATGGATCAGAGACTGAGACAGAGGTATACTGTTACATTGGACAGGGTGTGCATTAGGCGAGAGCATGTTATCTCGGTCAGCATTGGTGACTAGAGAGTCCAGGAGGAAGCTGTTCCTGAACCTGTTGGTGCGTGTGTTCAGGTTTCTGTACCTTCTGCCTGATGGAAGAGGGTGTGGGAGATCATTACCAGGGTGCGATGGGTCTTTGATGATGTTGGCAGCCTTTCTGCGGCAGTGAGCTGTGTAAATGGAGTCCATGGATGAAGGTTGGCTTCTGTGATAGTCTGGGCTGTGCACACAACCTTCTGTAGTTTCTTACAGTCCTGGGCAGGGCAGTTACCGTACCAGGCCGTTATCCACCTGGACAGTATGCTCTCAATGGTGTACCTGGAGACGTTGGTGATGATCGTTATGGACACACTGAATTTCCTGAGCTGCCTGAGGAGGAAGAGGTGTCGTTGTACCTTCCTGACTGTCACACCTACGTGGGAAGGCCAGGACGGGTTGTCAGTTCCCGTCACTCTGAGGGACTTGACCCTCTCCACCCTCTCCACCTCCGCTCCGTTGATGTAGATGGGGGTATGTCCTCCTTTCTTCCTGAAGTCAATGATCAGTTCTTTAGTTTTACCGACGGTGAGAGACGGGTAGTTCCTGTTGTACCGCGTCACCAAGCCCTGGATCTCCTTTCTGTATTCTGACTCGTCGTCGTTAGATATCCGTCCTACCATGGTGATGTCATCAGTGAACTTGGAGGTGGTGTTTGTTTGGGATTAGGTTACACAGTGTGGGTGTACAGGGGGTATGGTAGGGGGCTCAGAATCCATCCTTGGGGGGCTGTAGTGTTGAGGGTTATTGTGGGGGAGGTCCTGTTGTCTATCTTTACCAACTGCAGTGGATCTGGAAGCTGAGGATCCAGTTGTAGAGGGCGGAGCTGAGACCAAGGTCGCAGAGTTTTGAGATCAGTCTGGAGGGGATAATGGTGTTGAAGGTGGAGCTGTAGTCAATGTGCAGGGATCTGATGATCCAGGAATGAGTGCAGGGCCAAGGAAATGGTATCTGTTTTGGACCTGTTGTGCAGGTAGGCAAATTACAGCGGATCGAGGCAGGCTGGGAGGCTTGAGTTGATGTGGGCCATGACCAGCCTCTCGAAGCACTTCCTGGTTAGAGAGAGCAGATCCACCGGGTGGTAGTCATTAATGCACATTACATGTTCTTTCTCTGGGACTGAGATGATGGTGGTCTTCTTGAAGCAGGTGGGGGATTTCAGCTTGGAGGAGGGAGAGGTTGATGATGTCAGTGAGTACCTCTGCCAACAGGTCCACACAAGATCTCAGTGCATGGCCGGGGACCCTGTCACCCTTGGGTTGACTCTCAGGGAGACCGATCTGACATCTGCAGCGGTGATGGAGGAAACAGGTGCATCTGGGGCTGTCGAGTTGGGTGACACAGCACAGCTGGCATTCTGCTCAACCCCAGCATAAAAAGCATTGAGCGCAGCAGGGAGGGATGTGTTTTTGTTCGCCATCTTGGTCTGCTTCATTTTGTATCTCGTTATGTTGTTTAGGCCTATAACCTCCAGGGTAAGCTGACGTAGATTGGAACAAGAGAAAAGCATAGTTCTGGGGAGACTATCAGAGCTGGCAGTATTTGTGACAGGAGAGACAAAGTTAACATTTCAAGGTCAGTGACCTTCCAAACATAAGAAGGATCACTGGACTTGAAAACTTTAAACCCTGGTTTTCTCCCCAGATCTCCTGAGTTTCTCCAGAATTTTGTTTTGTTTCACATTTCCAGCCACTATCTTATTTTGAATTAGATTGGGTCCTTTTCAGAATGAGGTGTGACCACTTAGGGGCTTCCATGAGTCTGTGCAGTGTCCATGAGGAATGCTCCAATCGGAATAGCCATGATCCCAAGGGTGGCTTTCAGCATCAAATCACAGAGAGAACAAACGGCCTGGGCCTCAGTTTAGAGATTCTGATCAGATCATTCTTACAGCACGTGGAACCATAGGTATCCCCATGTGTTCACTGACCACTGAGGGAAGGTTTGTGGGAGACAGTAGGAGAATTCCCTGGAGGGTGTCTCAGAAACGAGACTAGCCATGTGGGTAAAGAGAGAACAAGAGCAGGTCAGAGACTGAACAGTTCAGCAATTAACTCACCTCCTGACTTCCCAGAGCATGTCCACCATCTACAAATGTTACGAGACGGAGGTCAAATCTCTCTGCTAATTAAAACCAAACACCCAGAAAAGCTCGCCTTGCCTTGTAATCTGATAGAAGTGAGAGGGAGTGAAAGAGATAAATCACAATTTATTTTCCGTACAGAACACGAAACAAAACTATTAACAAACTGAACATTCTTTCCCCTAACTGAACATAATCCTATTAACATGATGTTCCAATAACACACTTATTAAACATTACATTAACTTAATCTCAAGTCCACAGTCTCTGTCTTCTCCGCTGTCATCAATCTGTTGGTCCCTCTGAGCCATCTTTCTTTTTACTGCCAGTATGTTTCACAGGAAAAGGTACATTTTAGTATACAGTGCCTTCTAATTTCTTTGAGAGCAAGATTTTAGATGGGCAGTTAGCTCTCCGGTTCGACGGCAGTTGCTCTGTCCAATTTTCAAAATGCTCCTGTTTTTTATACCCCCCCAACATGGTTTCCTGTCATTGGTCCAATGTTGTCAAAACAATAATTTCAAACTCGATTGGGTTTTAGTATCCTCGGCATACTTTAAAGTATTTGGTTAAATTTGAGTTGTTGTCAAAACAGCAACCAAAACTCAGGTATCCATTTAACAATCAAGATTAGAGTGGTGCTGGAAAAGCACAGCAGGGGCAGGCAGCATCCGAGGAGCAGGAAAATCGATGTTCCAGGCAAAAGTCCTTCACCAGGAATGCTCATTCCTGCCGGATGCTGCCTGACCTGCTGTGCTTTTCCAGCACCACTCTAATCTTGACTCTGATCTCCAGTATCTGCAGTCTGCACTTTCACCTATCTATTTAACAGCCAACTATTACACGTACCTATTTTGGAACAGCCTTTCCATTTCAGCAGCTGAGCCTGCACATCAAGTTTACTTCAATATTCAGAACACACTCTCTCAAAGTGAATATACACACTTTTGATTTCATAACACAAGGTACAAGTCAGGAGTGTGATGGAATACTCCCCAGTTGCCTGGATAGGGCCAGCTCCAACAACACTCAAGAAGCTTGACACAACTAGTCATTTGGATACAAAACTGGTTCAAAGGTAGAAGACAGAGGGTGGTGGTGGAGGGTTGTTTTTCAAACTGGAGGCCTGTGACCAGTGGAGTGCCACAAGGATCGGTGCTGGGTCCACTACTTGTCATTTATACAAATGATTTATCCTATCCATGCCCCTCATGAATTTATAGACCTCTATAAGGTCATCCCTCAGCCTCCGATGCTCCAGGGAAAACAGCCCCAGCCTGTTCAGCCTCTCCCTGTAACTCAAATCCTCCAACCCTGGCAACATCCTTGTAAATCTTTTCTGAACCATTTCAAGTTTCACAACATCTTTCCGATAGGACGGAGACCAGAATTACACGCAATATTCCAACAGTGGCCTAACCAATGTCCTGTACAGCCGCAACATGACCTCCCAACTCCTGTACTCAATACTCTGACCAATAAAGGAAAGCATACCAAACGCCTTCTTCACTATCCTTTCTACCTGTGACTCCACTTTCAAGGAGCTATGAACCTGCACTCCAAGGTCTCTTTATTCAGCAACACTCCCTAGGACCTTACCATTAAGTGTTTAAGATTTGCTTTCCCAAAATGCAGCCCCTCGCATTTATTTAAATTAAACTGTCTGCCACTACTCAGCCCATTGGCCCATCTGGTCCAGATCCTGTTGTAATCTGAGGTAACCTTCGCTGTCCACTACACCTCCAATTTTGGTGTCATTTGCAAACTTACTAACTGTACCTCTTAAGCTTATATCCAAGTTGGGGGAGTCCAGAACTAGAAGGCATAGGTTTAGGGTGAGAGGGGAAAGATATAAAAGAGACCTAAGGGACAACTTTTTCACGCAGAGGGTGGTACGTGTATGGAATGAGCTGCCAGAGGATGTGGTGGAGGCTGGTACAATTGCAACATTTAAAAGGCACCTGGATGGGTATATGAATAGGAAGGGTTTGGAGGGATATGGGCCGGGTGCTGGCAGGTGGGACTAGATTGGGTTGGGATTTCTGATTGGCATGGACAGGTTGGACCGAAGGGTCTGTTTCTGTGCTGTACATCTCTGACTGTATGAATGTCCAGGCCAAAGCAGCTGCATCCCCTCCCTCCCCCACCGATACTCAGTAGCAGCAGTGTGTACCATCTACAAGGTGCACTGCAGAAATTCACCAAAGATCCTCAGACAGTATCTTCCAAACCCACCACCACTTCCATCTAGAAGGACAAGGGCAGCAGATACATGGGAACACCACCCCCTGCAAGTTCTCCTCCGAACCACACACCACCTGGTTCCTTCCCTGTAGCTAGGTCAGAATCCTGGAATCCCTCAGGGATGTCAACCCACAGCACATGGAGTGGAGTGGTTCAGGAAGACCAGTGTTTCCTCCTGAGCTGCAGAGCCACTGGGAAGCTGCACCGACAGTGATTGCCATTCCAATGAATGGTTTCTGCTTCCAAAAGCTGCTGGCATGCACAAACCCTGGGATTCACATCGCAGCAGAAAGTAATGACGGGGACATCCCTCCTCACTTAGTCTCTTTTAAATTGCAAAACAATTTGTAATGAAAATAAAAATGGAAAATTCACAAGCAAATAGTGTAATCTTTTGCCGCCTTCATTGCCTCTTGTTTCCAGTGTTGCATGTGCAACAACACCATTTTAAACATTGATGTAGAATTCTCCATTGTACATTTCCTGAAGTGTTGCTTTCTCAGTGGTGGGCAGGCCCTGGAGAGCCAGGAGCTGAGTTACTGGCTGCAACATACTATTGCACTATGAGAGGACTAGCCAACTCTTGGTTGATGGTACCATGAGTGTACAATACATTGGAAGGGAATCAGAGGCCCAGTAAGATTTTCTGATTGCAATCTCACTCAACCTCTCACTCTCTCACTCAGACTGTTTCTCTGTCCTCCCCCACAGGGTGTGAGCAAACCCTTCTCTGAGGTTATCAAAGCGAATATCGGAGATGCACATGCCATGGGACAGAAGCCAATCACCTTCATCCGACAGGTACGTTCTCTTTCATAGTGGCTGGAGGCTGGGTTAAGGGGCAGACAGTGCCTGGTATTTAAGAGCAGGAGAAAAAAGTTAACACACAGAACTTGGAAGCTCTGCAGTTTCCACAGTTGGTTTACTTTCCTGTCCAGTTCTGTATATTCAACGGTATCTCTGAGCCAGCACTAACCAATTCTCACTCTGTTCAATCTGATGATGTTGGTGGGACCTTTCACTTCCACGTAACCAATTGGTCTCTCAGGCGCCAACTTAACAATCTGATGAACATTGCTGCTAAAGTCCAGCTACCCCATTAGTGAAAGAGTCTACAGCTAACGCCAATTAGAGATGGGGAAATAAATACAGATCCAGCCAGCAACCATGCAACATCCCACTCATAGAACATAGAACATAGAAGAATACAGCGCAGTACAGGCCCTTTGGCCCTCGATGTAGCGCCGATCCAAGCCCACCTAACCTATACTAACCCACTATCCTCCATATACCTATCCAATGCCCGCTTAAATGCCCATAAAGAGGGAGAGTCCACCACTGCTACTGGCAGGGCATTCCATGAACTTACGACTCACTGAGTGAAGAACCTACCCCTAACTTCAGTCCTATATCTACCCCCCCTTAATTTAAAGCTATGCCCCCTTGTAATACCCGACTCCATACGCGGGAAAAGGTTCACACTGTCAACCCTATCTAACCCCCTAATCATCTTGTACACCTCAATCAAGTCACCCCTAAACCTTCTTTTCTCTAATGAAAACAACCCCAAGTGTCTCAGTCTTTCCTCATACGATCTTCCTTCCATACCAGGCAACATCCTGGTAAACCTCCTCTGCACCCGTTCCAGTGCCTCCACATCCTTCCTATAGTATGGCGACCAAAACTGCACACAATATTCCAGATGCGGCCGCACCAGAGTCTTATACAACTGCATCATGACCTCAGGACTCCGGAACTCAATTCCTCTACCAATAAAAGCCAGTACGCCATATGCCTTCCTCACCGCACTATTTACCTGGGTGGCAACTTTCAGAGATCTGTGTACATGGACACCAAGATCCCTCTGCTCATCCACACTACCAAGTATCCGACCATTAGCCCAGTACCCCATCTTTTTGTTATTCTTCCCAAAGTGAATCACCTCACACTTAGCTACATTGAATTCCATTTGCCACCTTTCTGCCCAGCTCTGCAGCTTCTCTATATCCTGCTGTAACCTGCCACATCCTTCCTCACTGTCAACAACTCCTCCGACTTTCGTATCATCCGCAAACTTGCTCACCCAACCTTCTAACCCCTCTTCCAGGTCATTTATAAAAATGACAAACAGCAATGGTCCCAAAACAGATCCTTGCGGAACACCGCTAGTGACGGCACTCCATGAAGAAACTTTGCCATCAACTACTACCCTCTGTCTTCTTCCATCCAGCCAATTCCTAATCCAAACCTCCAACTCACCCTCAATGCCATATCTCCGTATTTTCTGCAGTAGCTCATGCAGTTCAAAAAAGGGTATGTCACTAGATCTTTCCAAATTGCAATTCTCTTCTGGTATTTTAGCACCATAACAGTGCCCGATTTCCATTCTGGTTTCGACTTCCAAAAAAGTCACTTGTGTCTCTGACTTTGGAAATCATTCATTCAGAAATCTAGACGGTGCTAAGAATTACAAGAACAAAACCAGTTTAAGGTTTTTGTCAGGCTCTGTGTGAAGCTGGTTTATTAACACAGGGTCGTGGGGGTAAAGGAATTTCACCAGCATTACACAAAAATAGCAATCATGAAAGCTATTGATCTCTGCTGCATTCCTATAGCAACCCCCTGACCACCTGGTCTGAGAACTCCAGATGTAGTTAACTGTCCCTGCTACATCTCCATGTTAACAAAGGCCCATCCAATCAGCAAGCTGTTGCCATGCTGGGTAAACCAGTGTTCCTTTCTCCACATCTGATTCTCTCATTCTTGACTTGATTGGTTCAGGAGGTAAAGCTGTTTCTGTCATTTTAGCAAAATCAACCTATTTCTAATTTTTGAGTTCAGGTGTAAGGTCATTGTCCAGAAACACTCACTCAGTATCTCTCTCCACAGATGCTGCCAGACCTGCTCACTACATAGTGAGCTTTGTGTTTTTATTTCAGATTTCCAGCATCTGCAGCATTTTATTTTCGGTAAATGCGTGTTATTTGTTGTCCTGGTTGATGCATTAAGCAGGTCTCCTGTCTCCCAGGTTCTCACTATCTGTACAAATCCAAACCTTCTCTGTGACCACAGTGTGCCTGAAGATGCCAAAAGCAGAGCAAAGAGAATTTTAGATGCATGTGGAGGAAAATCTATTGGTAAGCTTGATTTTTCAATGGCAAACAGCCTTTCTCACACATTCTCCTCTTCACTAAAAGCCAACATTGGAAATGCATGGAATCAGAGATACTTTTGAAGCTGACACAAAGGCCACCTTTTCTTTCTATCCATTCACAGGATGAGGGTGTCACTGGCTAGGCCAGTATTTATTGCCCGTCCCTAATTGCCCAGAGGTCAGTTAAGAGTCAGCCACATTGCTGTGGGTCTGGAGTCACGTGTAGGCCAGACCAGGGAAGGATGGCAGTTTCCTTCCCTAAAGGACATTAGTGACCCAGATGGGGTTTCCCGACAATCGACAATAGATTCATGGTTTACCGTTAGATTCTTCATTCCAGATTTTTAAAATTAAATTCAAATTCCATTATCTGCTCTGGCAGGTTTCAAGCCCACCCCCAGAACAATATCTGGGTCTAGATTGACAGTCCTGTGATAATACCACTAGGCCATTTCCTTCCCTTCTTGCTTGTTCAAATCTACAGGAGGGTTCGGAAATATTTTATCTGAAACATGCAGCTGATAATATCAATGGGAGTATAAAAAGTATGAAATGAGGTGATGCTGTTCCGTTGTTAACACACTTACAATCTACCTCTGTCCCTCATTCACTTCTCAACTCTCTCTCTCTCTCTGTCTCTGTCTCTCCGTCTCTCTGTCTCTCTCTCTGTCTCTCTCTCTCTGTCTCTCTCTCTGTCTCTCTCTCTTTCTCTCTCTCTCTCTCTCTCTCTCTCTTTCTCTCTCTCTTTCTCTCTCTCTTTCTCTCTCTCTTTCTCTCTCTCTTTCTCTCTCTCTTTCTCTCTCTCTTTCTCTCTCTCTCTCTCTCTCTGCCTCTGTCTCTCTCTCTCTCTCTGTCTTTGTCTCTCTCTCTCTCTGTGTCTGTCTCTCACTCTCTCTCTCCCTCTCTCTATGTCTCTCTCACTCTTTCTCTGTCTCTCTCTGTCTGTCTCTGTCTCTGTCTCTGTCTCTCTCTCTGTCTCTGTCTCTCTCTCTCTCTCCCTCTCTCTCTGTCTCTCTCTCTCTCTCTCTGTCTCTCTCTCTCTGTCTCTCTCCTCTCTCTTCTCGCTCTCTTCTGTAAGCTCCCTGCTGCTTTTCAACTTTGTCACTATTTCAGTTCCTCTTCTCCCATCCCCATTTACTCACTATCCCTATTTACTCACTATCCCCATTTACTCACTATCCCCATTTCCCTGCCACTCCCATTCCTCTTCTTACTTCTGTCCTGTGTTTTTTTGCTCTGTCTCCCTCATCATCCTTGCACCCACTTCCTCTGCCAACCTGTCTCACCTCGTCTCCTTCTTCCTTTCAGCTCCCTTTCTCTCTCTTCTGTTCTCTGTATACCTCTTTACTATGTCCACCAACCCTGACCCCTCTTGTACAGAGAACTAGTCATTCTGAGGTAGCTTTGTGGCAGTGTTGAGAAAGCTTTCTCACGCTGGAGTTATCCTCCCACTTATGTACATCTCTTGTACTCTGAGACAAATCAACAATCAGTCAACGTGTATCAATTATTCCCGAAATAGGAAGAGAAAGATAAGCCCTGATTTGTAAGCATCAGTGATTCCTACACCCTGGAGAAGGAGTCATTCAGGGATAGCATGGGGAGGTACCAAAAAGGGATTAACCTTTGTTGAAAATGCTGAGTGAGATGAGAGAAGCTAGGATAGTTCCTTGTGAACCCGAGAAAGTTAAGAGAAACATGAACAGAAATCTTTGAAATGGCGAAGGGTTTGGATAGATTATAATGGGAAAGCTGTCATCCGTAGCAGGAGGCTTGATAATTAGGAAAAGAGCCAGCGATGACAAGGGGAAAGGTTTGTTTAGATTTGAAATTGTTGTGATCTGGAATGTGCAGTCTGAGAGGCAGGGCAAGCAAATAGACATAGTGTTTAGGGCCTGGATATCCCAGAAATGTGTACAGGAGAACATTTCAGGGCGATATGTGCAGGGTCCAACAAGGGACAGAGATGTTTTGGACCTAACTCTGGGAATGAAACTGAACAGGCAGTTGAGGTGATGGTGGTGGAGGAGGAGGGGGAGCATTTTAGTGATAGTGATGGCAACACGGTACAATTTAAACTTCTTATGGACAAAGAAATAGACAAGGCAAAACCACATTTTGGAGTGGGGAGAGCAGATTTTAGTAAGACAAGGCAGCCTGAGAACAGCTGCTAGTGGGGAAGTCTACAGAAGGGCTTCGAAAAGGAAATGGGGAGGGAATGAGCAAACTCCGCTTGCTCCCTCTTAGGGTGATCAGAAGGAGTGACAAGCCCAATGATGGTCCGGATATAATGAGAAGGAAAAGAGACACTTTTAGCAGGTACAAGAGGAGCAAATAGCAGAGGCATTAGTGGAGTACAGAAAGAATGGGGTGGAGTTTAAGAAAGCGGAGGTGATGGAGAGGGTGGACGCTAGGAAATTGTTTCCTTTCAGCGAGGAGACTAGGACCCGTGGACACAGCCTTAGAATTAGAGGGGGTAAATTCAGAACAGAAATGCGGAGACATTTCTTCAGCCAGAGAGTGGTGGGCCTGTGGAATTCATTGCCGCGGAGTGCAGTGGAGGCTGGGACGCTAAATGTCTTCAAGGCAGAAATTGATAAATTCTTGATGTCACAAGGAATTAAGGGCTACGGGGAGAATGCGGGTAAGTGGAGTTGAAATGTAGTTAAAAGTCTTTGGTGAGGTCCCCCTAAGCGACTTATCAAGAAGGCCAATGCACATGGGATACAGGGTCATTCGATAAAGTGGATTCAAAATTGGCTCAGTTGTAGGAGACCGAGAGAGTGTTGACAGAAGGCAGCTTTAGTGATTGGAAACTGGTGTCCAGTGGCGTGACAGAGGGATCTGTGCTGGGTCCCCTGTTATTCATCACTTATATAAATGATATAGATGACTCTGTCAGGGATTGGATTAGTAAGATTAACCCAAAGTTTGGTCAGGTGGTTAACAATGAGTTTCGGTATCTTGGGCCACAAGAAGATATAAAAGGGATGGTCAAATGGGCAGATAAGTGGCAGAAAGAATTTAACCCTGAAAAGTGTGAGGTGGTACACTTTTTGGAAGGAGTAGTTTGAGAGAAAGTTTTCAATGCTGAGGTTGTACAAGACATTGGTGAGACCTGTTCTGGAATACTGTGTCCAATTTTGGGCATTATTGAACTGGAGAGGGTTCAGGAAAGATTTCCCATGACCTTGCTGGAAATGGAGGGTTTGAGTTATAAGGAGAGGTCGGATGGGCTGGGATGTAGGAGGTCGAGAGGAGGCCTTACAGAAGTTTATAAAATCACGAAAGGTATGGGTCAGTTAATGGGAGTTGTCTTTTCCCTAGGGGAATTTCAAGACTAGGGGCTATAGTTTTAAGCTGAGAGGAGAGAGATTTTAAAAATACATGAGGGACAAATCTTTTACACAGAGGGTGGTCTGCATGGGGAATGAACTTCCTGAGGAAATGGTGGATGTTGTTACAATTAGAGTTAAAATGACATTTGGATAAGTCCATGAATAGGAACAATTTGGAGGGATATGGACCAGGAGCAGGCCGCTGGAACCAGTTGAGTTTGGGATTATATTCAGCATGGACTCCAAAGGGTTTTTACAAATACCTGAAGAACAAATAGTAACTCTGGAGAGAATAGGGCCCCTCAAAGATCAGCAAGGCTGCCTTTGTGTGGAGCCGCAGGAGGTGGGGGAGATACTAAACGAGTATTTTGTATCAATATTTACTGCAGAAAAGGATATGGAAGATATAAAATGTGGGGAAATAGATGGTGACACCTTGAAAAATGTCCATATTACAGAGGAGGAAGTGCTGGATGTCTTGAAACACATAAACGTGGATAAATCCCCCGGACCTAGTCAGGTGTACCCTTCTACTCTATGGGAAGCTAGGGAAGTGAATGCTGGGCCTCTTACTGAGGTATTTGTATCATCGATAGTCACAGGTGAGGTGCCGGAAGACTGGAGGTTGGCTAACGTGGTGCCACTGTTTAAGAAAGGAGGTAAGGACAAGTCAATAGACAATAGGTGCAGGAGTAGGCCATTCTGCCCTTCGAGCTTGCACCACCATTCAATATGATCATGGCTGATCATCCTTAATCAATATCCTGTTCCTGCCTTATCTCCATAACCCTTGATTCCACAATCCTTGAGGGCTCTATCCAACTCTTTCTTAAATGAATCCAGAGACTGGGCCTCCATTGCCCTCTGGGGCAGAGCATTCCACACAGCCACCACTCTCTGGGTGAAAAAGTTTCTCCTCATCTCTGTCTTAAATGGTCTACCCCGTATTTTTAAACTGTGTTCTCTGGTTCGGCACTCACCCATCAGCGGAAACATGTTTCCTGCTGCCAGAGTGTCCAATCCTTTCATAATCTTATACGTCTCAATCAGATCCCCTCTCAGTCTTCTAAACTCAAGGGTATACAAGCCCAGTCGCTCCAGTCTTTCAGTGTAAGGTAATCCCGCCATTCCAGGAATTGACCTCGTGAATCTACGCTGCACTCCCTCAATAGCCAGAACGTCTTTCCTCAAATTTGGAGACCAGAATTGCACACAGTACTCCAGGTATGGTCTGACCAGGGCCCTGTACAGCTGCAGAAGAACCTCTTTGCTTCTATACTCAATCCCTCTTGTTATGAAGGCCAGCATGCTATTAGTCTTCTTCACTACCTGCTGTACCTGCATGCTTACCTTCATTGACTGCTGTACAAGAACACCCAGATCTCTCTGTACTGCCCCTTTACATAAATTGATTCCATTGAGGTAGTAATCTGCCTTCCTGTTCTTGCCACCAAAGTAGATGACCATACATTTATCCACATTAAACTGCATCTGCCATGGATCTGACCACTCACCTAATCTGTCCAGGTCACCCTGTAATCTCCTAACATCCTCCTCACATTTCACCCTGCCACCCAGCTTAGTATCATCAGCAAATTTGCTAATGTTATTGCTGATACCATCTTCTATATCATTAATATATATTGTAAAAAGCTGCGGTCCCAGCACTGATCCCTGCGGTACCCCACTGGTCACTGCCTGCCATTCCGAAATGGAGCCATTTATCAACTCTTTGTTTCCTATCAGCCAACCAATTTTCAATCCAAGTTAGTACTTTGCCCCCAATACCATGCACCCTAATTTTGCTCACTAACCTCCTATGTGGGACTTTATCATAAGCTTTCTGAAAGTCCAGGTGCACTATATCCACTGGATCTCCCTTGTCCATCTTCAGAGTTCAGAGTTCCCTTCAGTCAGGGAACTATAGCTCAGTGAGCCTGACATTGGTGGTGGGCAAGTTGTTGGAGGGAATCCTGAGGGACAGGATGTACATGTATTTGGAAAGGCAAGGACTGATTAGGGATAGTCAACATGGTTTTGTGTGTGGGAAATTATGTCTCACAAACCTGATTGAGTTTTTTGAAGAAGTAACAAAGAGGATTGATGAGGACAGAGCGGTAGATGTCATCTATATGGAGTTCAGTAAGGCGTTCGACAAGGTTCCCCATGGGAGACTGATTAGCAAGGTTAGATCTCACGGAATACAGGGAGAACTAGCCATTTGGATACAGAACTGGCTCAAAGGTAGAAGACAGAAGGTGGTGGTGGAGGGTTGTTTTTCAGACTGGAGGCCTGTGACCAGTGGAGTGCCACAAGGATCGGTGCTGGGTCCATATTTTTCGTCATTTATATAAATGATTTGGATATGAGCATAAGAGGTCCAGTTAGTAAGTTTGCAGATGACACCAAAATTGGAGGTGTAATGGACAACGCAGAGGGTTACCTCAGATTACAACAGGATCTGGACCAGATGGGCCAATGGGCTGAGAAGTGGCAGATGGAGTTTAATTCAGATAAATGCGAAATGCTGTATTTTGGGAAAGCAAATCTTAGCAGGACTTATACACTTAATGGTAAGGTCCTAGGGAGTGTTGCTGAACAAAGACCTTGGAGTGCAGGTTCATAGCTCCTTGAAAGTGGAGTCGCAGGTAGATAGGATAATGAAGGAGGCGTTTGGTATGCTTTCCTTTATTGGTCAGAGTATTGAGTACAGGAGTTGGGAGGTCATGTTGCGGCTGTACAGGACATTGGTTAGGCCACTGTTGGAATATTGTGTGCACTTCTGGCCTCCTTCCTATCGGAAAGATGATGTGAAACATGAGAGGGTTCAGAAAAGATTTACAAGGATGTTGCCAGGGTTGGAGGATTTGAGCTACAGGGAGAGGCTGAACAGGCTGGGGATGTTTTCCCTGGAGCGACGGAGGTTGAGCGGTGACCTTATAGAGGTTTACAAAATTATGAGGGGCATGGATAGGATAAATAGACAAAGTCTTTTCCCAGGGGTATGGGAGTCCAGAACTAGAGGGCATAGGTTTACAGTGAGAGACGTAAAGGGCAACTTTTTCACGCAGAGGGTGGTATGTGTATGGAATGAGCTGCCAGAGGAAGTGGTGGAGGCTGGTTCAATTACAGTATTTAAGAGGCATTTGGATGGGTATATGAATAGGAAGGGTTTGGAGGGATTTGGGCCGGGTGCTGGCAGGTGGGACTAGATTGGGTTGGGATATCTGGTCGGCATGGAAGAGTTGGAGTGAAGGATCTGTTTCTATGCTGTATGACTCTGAGAGGAGAATGGGACAAACAAAATACGTTCTTTCAAAGAGCCATCACAGGCTCGAGGAACCAAATGGCTCTGTTCTGACTGGACACGTCATTAAATGGTGGCAGGGTCGATGGGCAGAAAGGTGAAATAGCTGAAAATGTGTTGCTGGAAAAGCGCAGCAGGTCAGGCAGCATCCAAGGAACAGGAGAATCGAAGTTTCGGGCATAAGCCATTCTTCAGGAATCCTTACAGTGTGGAAACAGGCCCTTTGGCCCAACAAGTCCACACCGACCCGTCGAAGCGCAACCCACCCAGACCCATTCCCCTACATTTACCCCTTCACCTAACACTACGGTCAATTTAGCACGGCCAATTCACCTAACCTGCACATTTTGTTTGGATTGTGGGAGGAAACCGGAGCACCCGGAGGAAACCCACACAGACCATGGGGAGAATGTGCAAAGCTTTGCTTCCATCACATGGCCAGGCAAAAGTCCCACCCACTCCCACCGCCCACCGTTGGCATGAATTGGTGCACATCCACCTCATCTGTTGTTCTGCATGTGGTCTCCTCAACATCGGGGAGACAGGGCATTCCCTGGAGCATTTCAGGGAACATCTCTGGAACACACATCAACCAACCCCACCGCCCTGTGGTTCACCACTTCAACTGCCCCTCTCATGCCCCCAAGGACATACAAGTCCTGAGCCACCTCCACTGCTAAATCCAAGCAACCTGCCAACTGGAGGAAAACCGCCTCATCTTCCGCTTTGAGACCCTCCAACCACACAGCATTAATATTGACTTCACCAGTTTCCAAATCTCCCCTCTCCCCACCTCATCCGAGATCCAACCCTCTGACTCGGCACTGCCCTCATGATCTGTCCTGCCTGTCCATCTTCCTTCCCAACTATCCACTGCAATCTCCCCACTGACCTATCACCATTACCCCCACCCCCACCTACCTCTTGCCTTCCCAACTACCTTCCCCCTAGCCCCACCCCACCCCACCCCCTATTTATCTCTCATCCCTCTTCTCCCTCCACATTCGTGATGAAGGGCTTATGCCCAGAATGTCGACTCTTCTGCTTCTCAGATGTTGCCTGACCGGCTGCTTTTCGGCTGGTGTTATTAACACCCCTTGCTTGGCCACTGAGATGGGACTTGAATCTAGAGCTTCTTACTCAGAGGCACAGACACTACCCACTGTGCTACGGGGATCTAATAACAAGACATCAGATTGTCAGAGAATAGTGTACCTCAGCTTCCAAGACACCAATACAGGAGTGGGATCGGGATCCTGTAATCACCGTGCTTTAGTCTGGGAGCCAATCACAGCCCGACTGAACATTCTCAATGTCTTCACCCAGGTGCCTACACGGCCAGTCAGGGTCTGGAGTGTGTTCGACAGACTGTGGCTAAATACATAGAGACTCGAGATGGAGGAATCCCTGCTGATCCGAACAACATCTTCCTCTCGACTGGAGCCAGCGACGCCATTGTGGTGAGTACAGCGTCGTTAACATCTCCTGATGATCTTCACAGGCTGATAGAAATACCTCGGGAAGGTAGCTCCTCCTGTAATGTAGGGAACACAATCGGGAATGTAATCGTGACCAGATGGTCTATATCTATAGGCACTCTCTCCTTCAATACTGTGTACCTACTCTCTGAGCAGATGGCACCTCAGATTGCCCGGTAGCCCTCCCACTCAGTGTCACCCCCAAAGCCCCCACCACCCCTCACCTTGGTACCCAGAGGAAGAGTTGCTCTAGGTCATTGTTTTGAATATCTGAAGCTCTGACTCTCTGGGGGAGTAACACCATGTCCCCACAGAGTATAATGGGGAAGGAGGAGGGGAATAAGCTGTCAATGGGAAGTGGTTATTTTTGGGGGCAGTGTTGAGTTGGAGAGGGTTAACACACAGCAAGGCACTGGGGAGAATGGTATCTGTTTGCAGAGTCATTGTATGACATCCAGAATGTTTTATGTTTTCAACATTTCCTCCTCTGATGGACTTTGCATACAATCTGTTGCAGTGAGAAAGCTGCAAGATTGAATGAAGGGCTGGGCCTGAGCTGGTTGTGTCAGTAATTGTGTCCACGTCTTGCCTCGAGCAAGTTACACAGTCCTCCCTTGAAAGTTTTCAGTACTTCCCGGGCGGTTTGCCAGTAAGGAATTGATCGTCTAAAATCCCACTACTGTAAACTGCACCAAAGCGTGTCTGCTCCTGTGGTGACATTCAGCAGGGTGTCACACCTTGACAACTGCTGACATGCGGTGAGTACTGCTGGGGCTGTGAATATTGCTGACCCTGCTACTGTAGTGAGTATAGTTAACAGTTTACAAACTTGGAGAAGTGCTGCACTGCTATGGTCACTGGGCCAGTAATCCAGAATTCTGGGGTATTAAAGCAGGAAATGCTGGAGAAACTCAGCAGGCCTGCAGCATCGGTTGGTAGAGAAATAGAGTTAATTCTCAATTCTTGTTCAGAAATATACTGGGGATATGGGTTTGGATCCTCCCGTGGCAGATGGTGAAACTTGAACAAAGCCCGAAATTCAAAAGCTACCCCAATGGTGATTATTGGCAACCAGCTGCAGGAGGACATGCCAGGAGCAGCACCAGGGAGACCTGGAGATGAGGTGGCAGCCTGGTGAAGATACCAAACAGGATTATTTACATGTCAAACAGCATAAGCAGCAAGAGATAGACAGAGTTAAACAATCCCACAAACAATGGATCAGATCTAATCTCTGCAGTCCTTCCACATCCAGCCGTGAATGGTGATGGACAATTAACCAACTCACTGAAGAAGGAGGCTCCCCATCCTCAATGATGGAAGAGCCCAGCACATCAGGGCAAAAGTCAAGGCTGAAGTTTTCACAGCAATCTTCAGTCAGAAGTGTCGAGTGGATGATCCATCTTGGCCTCCTCCAGTGATCCCAGCGTCACAGATACCAGTCTCCAGCCAATTCGATTCACTCCATGTGATATTAAGAGACAGTTGGAGACACTGGATTTGTTTTATTCACTGATGGGTTTTGGACATCACTGGCTGGCCAACATCTGTTGACCCTCCCTCATTGCCCCCTTGAGAAGGTGGGGGTGAGCTTTCTTCTTGAACCGCTGCAGTCCATGTGCTGTGGGTTGACCCACAATGCCCTGAGGGAGGTAATTCCAGGATTCTGACCCAGCAACAGTGAAGGAACGGTGACAAATGGGAATCCAATCCCATCACCGGTTGAGCCATAGCAAATGTGCAACAATCTTGTTCACTCACCAAGAATGATCAGCGTATATCTCTTATAGAAGAGTGTGTCAGCAAGTTTTGAGAAGATTTGTAGCTCAGGTTAATGATAAGTATGTAAGCTAGCTCGCTGAGCTGGAAGGTTTGTTTTCAGATGTTTCGTCACCATGACAAGGTAACATCATCAGTGAGAGTCTCCGGTGAAGAGAAGGGACTGTGACCAGGTTTCTCAATAGATTCTAAACTAACAAGGTATTTACAGCAAACATATTCTTCAAACCAGTGGTGAACCAGTCATCAATAAAGCTTCAATGTCAATTCAACCAATTCCCCCTTAAGTTGTACGTTTGCTTGCTGAGCTGGTAGATTTGTTCTCTGATGTTCTGTCACTGTACTAGGGAACATTATCGGTGAGCCTCTGGTGAAGTGCTGGTATTCTGTACCACTTTCTGTTTATGTATCTTGGTCTGTTATGGTGGGTGGTATCACTTCCGGTTCTTTTTCTCAGAGGATGGTAAATGGGGTCCAAATTGATGTGTTTATTGATGGAGTTTGGGTTTGAATTTTCGAGGAATTCCTGTGCATGTCTCTGTTTAGCCTGTCCCAGGATGGATGTGTTCCATGATGAGCTCAATGGTACATTCCCCCCTCCCCAATGAGTTCAATGGTACATCCCTCCCCAATGAGACCATTCCATTCTGTGCTCACTTTGAACAGAAGCTCAGTGAAATGATGTCACCTGCCCCAATAGCCCCAGGTGCCCTGGACCCACAGTCAGATCAGCCTTCCTGAGGGTGAACCCACAGAGAGGGACAGGCCCAGATGGAGACCCTGGCCGTACACTCAGGTCCTGCATGGACCAGCCGGTGGGAGTATTCACTGACATCTTTAACCTCTTCTTCCTCTGATCTGACATTCCCACCTGCCTCAAGGAAACGACCATCATCCCAGTGCCAAAGAAAAAAACATGCAACGTGCCTGGTGGTTCTCACCTCCATCATTATGTGACTATGAAGTGCTTTGAGAGTTTGGTCATGGCTCACATCATCTCCAGCCTCCCAACCTGCGTTGATCCTTTGCAATTCACTTACCGTTGCAACAGGTCCACAGCAGATGCCATCTCCCTGACCCTATACTCATATCTGGACAACAAGGACACCTACATCATGCTCCTGTTTAGTGACTACAGCTCCACCTTCAAAACCATCATTCCAAACAAACTCATCCCCAAACTCTGAGACCTCGGTCTCAGCTCCCCCCTTCTGGAAATGGATCCTGACCCATAGTCCGCCATCAGTGAGGATAGGGGACAACACCTCCTCCATGGTAATCCTCAACAGCGGTGCCCCAGAGAGTATGTACTCAGCCCCCTGCTATACACCTGATGCACACATAACCATGTGGTCAAATCCCACACCGACTCCATTTACAAGCTTGCTGACGATGCTACTGCCGTGGGTCAGATCAGAAACACCAATGACACGGAGTACAGGGAGGAGGTGGAGTGATTAGCAGCATCGTGTAAAGATAAAAACTCTCCCCATCAATGTCAGCAAAAGGAAGGAGCTGGTCACTGAGTTCAGGAAGTGGAGTGGAGGGCACGTCCCTGTCTGGATCAATGGGGCTGAGGTGGAGATGGTCGTGAGTATCAAGTTCCTGGGAGTGACCATCACCAACAGCCTGCCCTGGCCCACCCTCTTAGCCTGCTTGGCACACTCTCCTCATTCCTGAAGAAGGGTTCATGCCCAAAATGTCGATTCTCCTGCTCCTTGGATGCTGCCTGACCTGCTGTGCTTTTCCAGCAACACATTTTCAGCTCCAGCAACACATTTTCAGCACCACCCACATTTGATACTATTGTCAAGAAAGCACAACACCTCTACTCCCTTAGGAGGCTGAGGAAATTCAACATTTCCACAGGGGCTCTGACCCCTTTTTAACAGATGCACCATAGAAAGGATCCATACCAGATGAATCACAGAACGGTATGGCAACTTCCCAAGACCACGACAAACCAGAGAGGTGTGAACCCAGCCCAGTCCATCAGGATAACCAGCTTTCCATCCGTTGCCTCAGCCTATACTTCCCACTGCCGAGGGAAAGCAGCCATCATCATAGACCCTCCCACCCCGGTTATAATCTCTTCCGTCAGGCAGCACATGCAAACATTTGAATACACATACGAATAGATTCAAGAACAGCATTTTTTGTGCTGTTATCAGACTTTTGATTGGACATCTCAAATATTACTTCTGATCTCTCTCTGCACGTCCTCTGTGGCCGTAACAATGTATTCTGCACTCTGCTCTGTTACCCTGATAGACTTTGGAGATTCCAGTGTGTACCTCCCTCCCGGGTAACTGTTATTCTGAATATAAACCACACTGAACCCTTCAGTTAGTTGCCAGTCCAATCACTCCTGTGGTTCAAGTCCTATTGTTTAGTGTCACATTGGGAACACTTGATTTTCTTTGTTCTCGGTTTGTTATTTGACTGAAATTAATTGCATTGTGAGAAAACATCAGATTTTGTGCAGATGTGCTCCAGACACATTGTGTAGCTCCCAATGAATTAGTGATGCTGTGTTGTGAAAGAGTTAACTCCATCTGGGCCAAGCTGCAGATACGTGGGAAGCTCAGGTGTTCCTGCGAGCTTCCCGGAGTTGGTCAGAATCTGCCAAGGCCATGAAAACACAGGAATCATTGTTCATATGTTGGCAGCAAGACTCAACTACTGTCAACTGAGATGTGACTGCATTCAAACAATGATAGTACTGTCCTCTCTCTCTCTGTCTCCCTTCTCTTTTAATGCACTCACTCTTTCTGTACATCACACTGTCTGTCTGCTCTCCCTCTCCCTCTCGATTTGCAGTGAAACATCTAAACAATCACATCAAACCTCTGCAGTCCTGGGAATGGTGATGGACAATGAAACAATTCACTGGAGGAGGAGTCTCCACAAATATCCCCATCCTTAATGATGGAAGAGGCCAGCACATCAGTGCAAAAGAGAAGGGTGAAGTATTCTCAACAATCCTTCCACCAGAGTTGTCCATATGGAACAACAAGAGAAATTGCTGGAAAAGCTCAGCAAGTCTGGCAGCATCTGTTAAGAGAAATCAAAGTTAAAGTTTCCAGTCCAGTGACCCTTCCTCAGAACTGTCAGTCAGTGCTGAGGGAGCGCTGCACTGTCGGAGGGTCAGTGCTGAGGGAGTGCCGCACTGTCGGAGGGTCAGTGCTGAGGGAGTGCCGCACTGTCGGAGGGTCAGTGCTGAGGGAGTGCCACACTGCCGGAGGGTCAGTGCTGAGGGAACGCCACACTGTCGGAGGGGGAGTGCTGAGGGAACGCCACACTGTCGGAGGGTCAGTGCTGAGGGAGTGGGCACTGTCAGAGGGTCAGTGCTGAGGGGAGTGCCACACTGTTCGTAGGGTCAGTGCTGAGGGAGTGCCGCACTGTCGGAGGGTCAGTGCTGAGGGAGTAGGCACTGTCGGAGGGTCAGTGCTGAGGGAACGCCACACTGTCGGAGGGTCAGTGCTGAGGGAGTGGGCACTGTCGGAGGGTCAGTGCTAAGGCGAGTGCCACAGTGTCGGAGGGTCAGTGCTGAGGAGGTGCAGCACTGTCGGAGGGTCAATGCTGAGGGAGTGGGCACTGTCGGAGGGTCAGTGCTGAGGGAGTGCCACACTGTCGGAGGGTCAGTGCTGAGGGAGTGCCGCACTGTCGGAGGGTCAGTGCTGAGGGGAGTGCCACACTGTCGGAGGGTCAGTGCTGAGGCGAGTGCCACACTGTCGGAGGGTCAGTGCTGAGGGGAGTGCCACACTGTCAGATGGTCAGTGCTGAGGGAACGCCGCACTGTCGGAGGGTCAGTGCTGAGGGAGTAGGCACTGTCGGAGGGTCAGTGCTGAGGGGAATGCCGCACTATTGGAGGGTCAGTATTACAGGTAATCAAAGTGGGGCCTTTATTCCTATATTTCCTCTATTTTTGGTATCTACCAGCTTTGGAGTTACTGACTCCTGCACCTGTTTCTTATAATCTTTGAAAAACCAGCTGTGCCACTTACATGTCATTTCCTTTCCCTTGCAAACTGCACAAGGAACTATCTCTTCCTTAAGTCTCTGCTTTCCGCTCCATAACCCTGCATTGGGAAAAGCAGCTTTAACCCTTTAATTGTCTTGTTCACAGTGTCATCTTCCCACAGAGTTGAGTAAAATTCTGAGGGCCTTCTGCACTGAGCTGCTTTGGAGTAAGATTGGTGTGAGACTACGATTTTTCTCAGGAGGGAAGTGTAGCTCTCCTCTGGCCATTGCAGCTTTATTATAGTTTTCAGTTTATTATAGTTTCACAATTCCATTCTTCCTCTCTCCTTTTAGATGTTGGTGAAGATTTCATCACAAAGCAAAACTGGGAATTAAATCTGAATCATCAGCCTCTGTTCCTGCCAAAAGTTTACGTCAACAGTCCAGTTTTATACTTCCTTTCTCGGTTTTTCATTCCAGTCTCTCTCTCTTTTTGAAATTCATGTTTTTACTTTCTTTCCCTTGTTCTATCTTCTGCTTTTTTTCTCTCTAATCCCCTGCAGCTTGAAGTTTTTCTTTCCCTTGCACTTTAGACTACAAGTTCAAATTTCGCCTCTTACTCTCTCTCTTCTGTTACATTTTTAAAATATTGTTTCTCCATTTCCAGCTGTTTTGTTTGCAGCTAAATTGCAGTTAATTCAGGTCTGAGTGTTATTATCATCATCATGGTTTGCCTCCCTCGTGTTTTTAGGTATTGAGGGATTGCTCCAATGCTGTCTGCCTTATTTTTGGTTTTATTCCAAGTTCCTCTGCACCCATTTCTATCTAATCCAGTCAACTGCAAGACATGTGCACACAGGTCCTGTCTCCCTGTCTCCCCATATCGAGCCCCACCCCCCCCCCCCCCCCCCCCCCGTCTCGCCCTCTCTGTCTCTGTCTCGCTCCCCATCTCGCCTCTGTCTCCCCATCTCAGCCCTGTCTCGCCCCTCCCCGTCTCCCTATCTCACCCTCTGTCTCTCTGTCTGTCTGTCTGTCTCTCTCTCACTGTCTCCCTGTCTCGCCCCTCCCCGTCTCCCTGTCTCAGCCTCTCTCTCTCTCTCTCTCTCTCTCTCTCTCTCTCTCTCTCTCTCTTTCTCTCTCTCTCTCTCTCACTCTCTCTCACTGTCTCCCCATCTCGTCCCTCCCCGTCTCCCTATCTCGCTCTCTTTCTCTTTCTCTATATCTCTCTCTCTCACTGTCTCCCTATCTCCCATCTCGTCCTTCCCCCGTCTCCCTATCTCGCGCTCGCTCGCTCTCTCTCTCTCTCTTCTCTCTCTCTCTCTCTCTCTCTCTCTCTCTCACACTCTCTCACTCTCTCTCACACTCTCTCTCTCTCACACTCTCTCTCTCTGTCTCACTGTCTCACTACCTCTCTCTCTCACTGTCTCCCCGTCTCGCCCTCTGTCTCCCCCATCTCCCCCTCTGTCTCCCCATGTCCCTATCTCGCCCTCTGTCTGTCTCTCTCTCTCTCTCTCTCTCTCTCTCTCTCTCTCTCTCTCTCTCTCTCTCTCACACTCTCTCTCTCTCTCTCACACTCTCTCTCTCTCTCTCACACACTCTCTCTCTCACACTCTCTCACTCTCTCACTCTCTCACTCTCTCACTCTCTCTCTCTCACTCTCTCTCTCTCTCTCTCTCTCTCTCTCTCTCTCTCTCTGTCTCACTGTCTCACTACCTCTCTCTCTCACTGTCTCCCCGTCTCGCCCTCTGTCTCCCCATCTCCCCCTCTGTCTCCCGTGTCCCTATCTCGCCCTCTGTCTGTCTCTCTCTCTCTATCTCTCTCTCCTCTCTCTCACTGTCTCCCCGTCTCGCCCTCTGTCTCCCTGTCTGATGTGCACTCTCTCTCTCTCTCTCTCTCTCTCTGTTTGTCTATCTGTTAGAGGTTGAATAGTTGTGAATTTTCTATTTCAATTTGGCAAATTCCATTGTACTGGTTCCCTGTCACTGGATTTATATCCTGCAGGAATTCCCAATTTGTCATTGTACTTTTGGAGATTGATGTGTTGTAAAAGGAGTGAATTCCTCCATGCCTGATGCAAACAATGAAGAAGGCAAGCTAATCCAGTTTGAAGACTGGCTGCAGTAAACACACACCAGCATTGACCAAGCATTATTTTGTGGGCACCTCAAACACAAAGCCACTGGAACACTGCTTCCCCTAAAGCTTACAGCGCGGAAACCACACGTGTATATACTGCACACATTCTTCATGGATCACTCATCTTCTGTTTCGGATGGAAGAACATTGGAACAGTAGGCCATTCAGTCCCTCGAGCCTAATGAAATGCACAGCCTGGGAAGGTTGTGGAAGCTGGAAGTCTTACAACTTTGAAAATAAATTTTGGATGAGCTTCAAATATCGTAACATTCAAGGAAATGGATCAACTACAGGGAATTGGGATTAGTGCATTTTTAATGGTGGTTACGTTGGTGCAGACTGGAGGGGTCACAGAGCCTCTGTATGAATCTATTCATCCACCGTTCACTGAGATCATGATTGACAAAGTTTCTCCCAGATATCACATGATCACTGTCCTGGTCAGAGTGAATCTTAGCGTCTTAAACAAATTGCCTTTATTTAACCTCCTGAGCGTAATCATAGCTCCTTGAAAGTGTAGTCGCAGATAGATAGGATAGTGAAGAAGGCGTTTGGTATGCTTTCCTTTATTGGTCAGAGTATTGAGTACAGGAGTTGGGAGGTCATGTTGCGGCTGTACAGGACATTGGTTAGGCCACTGTTGGAATATTGCGTGCAATTCTGGCCTCCTTCCTATCGGAAAGATGTTGAGAGGGAGAGGCTGTGAACAGGCTGGGGCTGTTTTCCCTGGAGTGTCGGAGGCTGAGGGGTGACCTTATGGAGGTTTACAAAATTATGAGGGACATGGATAGGATAAATCTTTTCCCTGGGGTGGGGGAGTCCAGAACTAGAGGGCATAGGTTTAGGGTGAGAGGGGAAAGATATAAAAGAGACTAAGGGGCACCATTTTCACACAGAGGGTGGTGTGTGTACGGGAACATTACATGGGCTTGTCCCCAGGCAGATCCCAAACCCTCTTTCAGAGTATTCCATTCATCCTTAAATCAACTACCTTTGAAAGCCCAGCATTTGTAACATTTCTCTCTTCACAGACCACTCTGAAACTCCTGGTATCTGGCGAGGGGCGGTCAAGGACTGGAATAATGATCCCCATCCCACAGTACCCGCTCTATTCAGCAGCGATTGCAGAGCTGAATGGAGTCCAGGTCAATTACTACCTCGATGAGGAGAACTGCTGGGCACTGAACATCGATGAGCTCCGAAGGGCACTCAATGAAGCCAGGAGCTACTGCACCCCAAAAGTACTTTGTGCTATTAACCCTGGGAACCCCACAGGTAAATAAAGGCACAGCCAGGCAGGATGGGTGGGGCGAGTTAGGGATAGTCAGCAAGTGGTCATTCCTGTTGCTGTGATTGGGATGTGGGTTGGTCAGGGCACGATCTCCTCATTCGGCTGGAATCTGGATCAAGGTCTCTCTTGAAGACTACAAGGAGCAGAGGTAGGTTATTCAGCACATAAAGTCTGTTCTGCCCTTCAGGGCTGATCTGATAGCCCTCAACCCAACTTCCCTGCGTTTTCCCCCGTAACCCTCAGTCCACTTCCTGATGAAAACTCTGTCTGTCTCAGCCTGAAACATACTGAAGGACCCAGCCTCGACAGCCCTCTGTGGTAAACAATTTCCCAGCTTCAATGGGGACAGAAAATTCAGGTCAGGGGTTGGGGTGGAGTTCAGGGTCAAGGGGGTTCATCTCATGGGGTGGGTTTGGGTTGAGAAAGAGGAGGAGGGATTTGGGGTTCAAGTTGGGGAGAGGTTTAGAGGTGGGGCTTCAGGCACAGGGAGGGATGTTGGGTCAGTGAAGGGGTCGGGGGGGGAAATGGGGGGAGGGGATTCCTCCTCACTCTCCTCGTCCTCCTCCTCCCCACCTACTCCTCCACCTCCTGTTAACTCATCCATTCTTTGTTCTTTTCCTATAGGCCAGGTCCAGAGCCGGCAGGTTATCGAAGATGTGATTCGATTCGCTGCTGAAGAGGGTCTTTTCCTGATGGCAGACGAGGTAATTTCCTGCAAGTCGCTGCTATTGGGCAACTCTGCTCAGTGAATGGCCATTTACTAGCCCCTGGAGCTCTGGGAATTCTGGGTGGAGTGAATGGCCATATACTAGCCCCTGGATCTTTGGGAATTCTGGGTTTGTTCTTGAGAAGCTGCTGGAGAGGGTTCGGTGATGAGTTAGGCTTCTCCACCCCTGACTAACACTGAGCCTAGTAACCTTGACCATCCCAGGAGCTCCAGCTTGTCCAACTTCACCTTGTAATGAAAGCTGGGGGATTTTTAATGACTATTACCAAGAGGGGATTAGCATGAACACAACTGATTGAGTTGGTCAGGTCCTAAAAGACATAGCTGCTTGACTGTGGCAGGTGGTGAGGGAACCAACAAGTGGCAAAAACATACTTAGTCTCATCCTTACCAGGCTGCCAGCTGCAGGTACATCTGTCATAGAGTCATAGAGATGTACAGCACGGAAGCAGACCCTTCGGTCCAATTCCTCCATGCTGACCCAGATATCCTAACCTAATCTAGTCGCATTTGCCAGCACTTGGCCCATATCCCTTCAAACCTTTCCTATTCATATACCCATCCAGGTGCCTTTTAAATGTTGCAATTGTACCAGCCTCCACCACATCCTCTGGCAGCTCATTCCATACACGTACCACCCTCTGCATGAAAAGGTTGCCCCGTAGGTCTCTTTTATATCTTTCCCCTCTCACCCTAAAGCTGTGCCCTCTAGTTTTGGACTCCCCCACCCCAGGGAAGAGACTTTGTCTATTTACCCTATCCATGACCCTCATGATTTTGTAAACTTCTGTAAGGTCACCCCTCAGCCTCCGACGCTCCAGGGAAAACAGCCCCAGCCTGTTCAGCCTCTCCCTGTAGCTCAAATCCTCCAACCCTGGCAACATCCTTGTAAATCTTTTCTGAACCCCTTTCAAGTTTCACAACATCTTTCCGATAGGAAGGAGACCAGAATTGCACGCAATATTCCAGCAGTGGCCTAACCAATGTCCTGTACAGCCGCAACATGACCTCCCAACTCCTGTACTCAATACTCTGACCAATAAAGGAAAGCATACCAAACGCCTTCTTCACTATCCTATCTACCTGCGACTCCACTTTCAAGGAGCTATGAACCTGCACTCCAAGTTCTCTTTGTTCAGCAACACTCACCAAGACTTTATCATTAAGTGTATGGGTCCTGCCCTGATTTGCCTTTCCAAAATGCATTACCTCACATTTATCTAAATTAAACTCCATCTGACACTCTGCGGCCCATTTGCCCATCTGACCAAGGTCCCATTGCAACCACCTTCGTTGTCCACTACACTATCAATTTTGGTGTCATCTGCAAATGGTAAGTTTGACCACCACACAGTCCTTGTAGGGACAGTGCTGCCTTCACATTGAGAATACCCTCCATTGTGTTGTATGGCACTGTCACCATGCTAAATGGGACAGAAATTGAACAGATCTAGCAACTCAAGACTGGGCATCCATGAGGCACCGTGGGCCATCTACAGCAGCAGAATGGTCCTCCTGTGGGGACAGCTCCTACAACAATCAAGGAGCTGAACACCATCCAGGAGGAGGCAGCTCACTCGATTGGTACCCGATCCACAAAGACCCACTCCCTCCACACCCTCAGTCGCAGCAGCGTGTGCCAACTATTTACTGCCAAGTTTATTATGTTTTTTGGACCCAAAAGGGGTGAGGGTCTCGAATGCACTGCCTGGGAGGGTCGGTCTGGTGAGAAACTTCGCAATCTTTTTTTAAAAAAAAAACCAGGGTGAGCACTTGAAGTGGCAGAACACTTCAAATATGGGACTAGCTGTATCGGCCACATTTAGTTAGGCCGCATTTGGAATATTGTGTACGGTTTTGGTCACCACACTACCTGAAGGAGGTGGAGACTTTGGAGAGGGTACAGAAGAGGTTTACCAGGGTGTTGCCTGATTTGGAGGGTGTTGGTTATGAGGGGAGATTGGACAAACTTGTTTTGTTTTTCACTTGAACGTCGAAGGATGAGGGGTGACCTAGCAGAAGATTACAAAATTGGGAGAAGCGTGGATAGAATGGAGAAAAGAGCAAACAGAAATACAGCCCAAGAACAGGCCCTTCGGCCCTCTAAGCCTGTGCCGATCATCATGCTCTAACTGAACTAATAAACAAACCTTCTGCCTTTATTCAGTCCGTATCCCTCTATTCCCTCCCTGTACCTGTAACCATCCAGATGCCTCTTCACCGTGCCTGCTTCCACCACCTCTACTGGCAGTGTGTTCCAGCCTCCTACCACTCTCTGCATGAAAGTCTTCCCTTGTTCATCTCCCTTAAACTTTCCCCCCACACACCTTGAACCTGTGACCCCGTGTAATTGAAACGTCAACCCTGAGAAATAGCCTCTGACTATCCACCCTATCTCTGCCTCTATAATTGTGTAGACCTCTATCAGGTCTTGTCTCAGCCGCTGTCTTTCCAGTGAAAGCAATCCCAGTCTGTTTAACCTTTCCCCATTGGCCAATGCCCTCAAGACCAGGCAACGCCCTGGTGAACCTTCTCTGCACTCTCTCCAAAGCTTCCATGTCCTTCTGGTAGTGTGGCGACCAAAACCGTACACAATATTCCAAATGCGGCCTAACAAGGGTTTTATATCACTGTCGCATGGTTTGCCAAGTCTTGTAGTCCCTGCTCCACCTGATGAAGACAAGCATGCCCTGTGCCTTCATCACCTTGGCCACCTGTGGACCTGCACGCCCAGATCCATCTGTATGTTAATGTCAGAGCCTTTCTCCCAGGGTAGAAATGTCAATGAGGAGGGGACACAGGTTTAAGGTAAAAGGGGGTAAGTTTAAAGGCAATGTGAGAGGCAGGGTCTTTTACACACAGAGAGGATGGGAAGTGCCTGGAGTGTACTGGAGACAGATACAATAGCAATGTTTAAGAGGCATCTCGACAGAGACATTACAAGGCAGGGAATAGAGGGATATGGACTGAGTAGAGGCAAAAGGATATCGTTTAGGAAGGTGTCTTGTGTCGAGACAGGCTAGGAGAGCTGAAGGGCCTGTTCCTGTGCTGGACTGTTCATCGTTCTAGCCCAGGGAAGTGAGATTATAATTCAGTAGATTTCTCAGTGCCAACTCGATGGGCCAAAGGGCCTCTTCTGTACACTTCGAAAGATGCACTGCAGAACTTCACCAAAGGGGGAGGGGGAGGAGGGTGGTTTGGGGGGGAGGGGGAGGATTTTGGGGGAGGGTGGTGAGGGGGACGGGGAGGACTTCAGGCGGAGGGGGGATTTGGGGGGAGGGGGAAGATTTTGGAGGGAGAGTGCTTGGCGGGGGGGGGGGGTGGTTTTGGAGTGGTAGTTGGCTTCCTGAGGGATACTCTGTAAAGAAACAGATGAGGAATGTGGGCAAGAATTAAAGTGGGTTTTTATGATGAAAGGATTGCCATGTGCTGGTGTGTGCGTATTAGTATAGTGAGCAGCAGACGTATTCTGACTCCAAACCTGTTACCTTTTCTTCCAACAGGTCTATCAGGACAATGTCTACGCTGAGGGCTGTCAGTTCCATTCCTTTAAGAAGGTTTTGTTTGAGATGGGTCCTGAGTATTCCAACATTGTTGAATTGGCTTCGTTCCACTCCATCTCCAAGGGTTATATGGGAGAGTGAGTACACTGAGTGACGCAGGAGTATGAACGTTGGGTGGATTGGATGAGGTGTGTGGAATGAAGATGGGTCACTGGGCCAGGGAGGGGAGTGGAAGGGCAAGGGTGAGGCACCTTCAGTGAATGGGACAATTGCCTGCTCCCTGGTAACCCATCCATCCTTCCAAGTTATGTGTATTGACTTTGACCCTCCCTTCACCCAGGGCTTTATTCTGTTGCAAAAGTAAACTTTAATTAAAAATATTTTTGTCAACACTCACCGGTATTGTAACAATTCTGTACAGTCTGTACAGGAAAACAAACACTGGAATTTGAAGTTCCCCACAGATGTCCCAAGGCAATTCTAATTCATGGCGGAGCGTGTTTTTATACATCAAGGCAATGCGAGGGTCTGATAACTGAACAGACTTCCCTTAAACTTTGACAGAAGGACCTGAGGCGGTGCTGTTTCCCCACTGTCCAAGCTTTAGTGCATCCCTCACCAGGTAGTCGTGGAGCTCGGAATGCCCCTCTTTCCCGGTTACATCCCTGCTCGGATATCCCAAGAGAAGGAGAGCACAGTGCTCCAAGATTCCGTGGAGACCTCTCGTGACCAGTGGGGGGCTGGAGGGCATTATCAGTTTGGACAATGATATTCTAGTTGAATGAAGTTCCTGTTTGATGGTTTAACTTTGTGTTTGTTGTTGGTTTTCTGGTCAGAAAAGGGCTGTTTTATTTTCCTTTGGTATTGATTTGGACCCTTTGGAAGGTCAGGGGTGGGGGGTAGTTTCACCCCCGGACTGTCCCTGTCCCAGATGTGCTTCATGGGGTCAGTGTGAGGGGAATTCTATTTTTAGTTGAAATGATTAGAGGAATTTTTCTTTGGACTTGAAACCCTTGTTGACCCTGTCTCAGGACCATCAGGATGGGGACAGAGCAGAGGGGATTTATTTTTCCATTTCCTTTGTTTTTTAATGAGTCGAGGAAGGTTTATTTAACATTATGGCCCCTGCCCCTGGTAATAGAGTCAAGGGAGAGCCATGTTTTGTTTGTTTATTTTTGTTTTCCCCAGAGGAATACAGATTTTATTTTCAGTTAGGAAAGTCAAGGAAGCTTTTTTTTATTTCAAAAGAGTAGTAAGTTATGTATCTGAAGTTGCTGGTGACACAAAGTTGGGTAACATTAAAGACAATGTAGATGACAGCATACAATTCCAAAGGGATATTGATAGATTGAGTGAATGGGCAAAACTGTAGCAGATGGAGTTCAATGTAAGCAAGTGTGAGTTTATCCATATTGGACTGAGGTCACATTTTGGCCTAATGGTTTATCCAGAGACCCAGGTAATGTTCTAGGGAGGTGTTCTAGAACGTAGAACATAGAAAAGTACAGCACAGAACAGGCCCTTTGGCCCACGATGTTGTGCCAAGGTTTAATCCTAATCTAGAATAAAATAACCTAACCTACGCACCCCTCAACTCACTGCTATCCATGTGCATGTCCAGCAGTCACTTAAATGTCCCCAATGACTCTGCTTCCACCACCACCGCTGGCAACGCATTCCATGCATTCACAACTCTCTGTGTAAAGAACCTACCTCTGTCATCTCCTTTATACCTTCCTCCTAATATCTTCAAACTATGACCCTCATACCTGTCAATCCTGCCCTGGGGAAAAGTCTCTGGCTATTGACTCTATCCATGCCTCTCATTACCTTGTACACCTCGATCAGGTCTCCTCTCTTCTTCCTTCTCTCCAGCGAGAAAAGTCCGAGCTTATTCAACCTTTCTTCATAAGGCAAGCCCTCCGGTCCAGGCAGCATCCTGGTAAACCTTCTTTGCACCCTCTCCAAAGCCTCTGTATCTTTCCTATAGTAGGGTGACCAGAACTGGACACAATATTCCAAGTGTGGTCTCACCAGGGTCTTGTGGAGCTGCAGCAAAACCTCGCGGCTCTTAAACTCGATTCCCCTGTTAGTAAAACCCGAAACACCATATGCTTTCTGAACAACCCTATCCACTTGGGTGGCAACTTTGAGGAATCTATGTACTTGCACACCCAGATCCTTCTGTTCCTCCAGACTGCCAAGAATCCTGTCTTTAATCCTATATTCAGCATTTGAGTTTGACCTTCCAAAATGGATCACTTCACATTTATCCAGGTTGAACTCCATCTGCCATTTCTCAGCCCAGCTCTGAATCCTGTCTATGTCGCGCTGCAGCCTGCAATAGCCCTCTATATTATCAACGGCACCTCCAACCTTTGTGACATTTGCAAATTTACTAACCTACCCCTCAACCTCCTCATCCAAGTCATTTATAAAAACTACAAAGAGCAGAGCCCTGCGGGACCCCACTCAACACTGTCCTCCAGGCAAAATACTTTCCATCTCCAACCACTCTCTGCCTTCTGTCAGCCAACCAATTCTGAATCCAGATAGCCAAATCTCCCTGTGTCCCATACTTCCTGACTTTATGAATGAGTCTTAATGAATCAGGAAATGACTGATGAAGGGCTTTTGCCCGAAATGTCAATTCTCCTGCTCCTCGGATTCTGGCTGACCTGCTGTGCTTTTGCAGCACCACACTCTCGACTGATCTCCAGCATCTGCAGTCCTCACTTTCTCCTAATGTTCCAGGGACCCCAGTTTGAGTGCTGCCATGGCAGAAGGTGGAATTCGAGTTCAATAAAAATCTGGAATTAAAGAGTCTAATGATGGCCTTGGATCTATTGTCGATTGTCGGAAACCCCATCTGGGTCACTGATATCCTTGAGGGAAGGAAACTGTCACCCTTACCCGGTCTGGCCTACACGTGACTTGCAGACCCACAGCAATGTGGGTGACTCTTTACTGCCCTCTGGGTAATTCAGGACAAGCAATACATGATGCCTAGCTAGTGACTCCCTCATCCTGTGAATGATTTTTTTAAAAAACTTCCAGATGGTATGAAGTTAAATATAATGGGTGCCCAGAGAGACTTGGGGGTCTAGGTGCCTCGATCTTTAAACTGTCACAGTCAGGTGTAGAAACTAATCCAGACAGTTAATGGAATGGTGGCCTTTCTATCTAGAGCACTGGAGTACAAAGAAAACAGTGGTTATGCTGCTGAAATACCGAACCCTTGGTTCGAGCCCACTTTCCTCTGCAGCAGACCTGGTCACTACCACCTCCAGAAGCCTGGAATGGTCTTGGAAGGGAGTTCAGAGTCAGTTTGCAGGAACGACACCTGGTTTTCAGGGGCTAAGTTATGAGGGGAGATTATACAAATTAGGCCTCTGTTGTCTCTAGAATTTAGACGGTCAAGGTGTGATTTTATCGAAATCTTCCCAATTAATGGGAAAAGACAGAGTAGATAAAGATAAACAATTTTTACTGGTTGCGGATTCTGGAACTAGGTCACAGATTCCGAGAATTAGGGGCCAGAGCGTTCAGCAGAGATGTTAGGAAGCACTTCCACACACAAAGGATGGGAGAGGTTTGGAACTCTCTTCCAAAAATGGTCATAGGTACTGGATCAGTTGTTAATTTTAATCCTGAGAGAGATACATTTTTGTTAAGCAGAAGTATTAAGGGTTATGGGCCAAAGGCAGATGTATGGAGTTAGGCCACAGATCAGCCCTGATCTTATTGAATGGTGGAAGAGTCTGGACAGGCTGGATGGCCTGCCTCCATTCCTATGTTCCTAATGTTAGTGTTTGTTTTCCTTTCTCTCTGTAGGTGTGGTTACCGGGGGGGCTACGTGGAACTCGTCAACCTGGATCCTGAGGTCAGGATGCAGTTGATCAAACTGGTCTCTGTCCGTCTCTGCCCCCCAGTGTCGGGGCAGGCAGTGCTCGGAGTGATCACAGACCCTCCTCGGCCCGAAGAACCCTCATATGAGAGGTTCATGAGAGTGAGTGACTTTCCAACAGCAGCTAATCTTCCTTGGGATCAGGAGCCCTATCAAACCCGAATGTTCTCCAGACTAAAGTGATCAAACTGTCTGCGTGCAGGCAGGGATAAGAAACTGAGTTGGATGATCGGTCATGATCATTATTGAATAGTAGAGCAGGCCTGAGGAGCCAATAGGCCTACTCCAGATCCTGCCATCTTTGTTTCCATTAGAATTTCAAATTAAGTGGCTCAGTGGTTAGCACTGCTGCCTCACAGCGCCAGGGTCCCAGGTTCGATTCCAGCCTCAGGCAACTGACTGTGTGGAGTTTGTACATTCTCCCCGTGTCTGCGTGGGTTTCCTCCCACAGTCCAAAGATGTGCAGGTCAGGTGGATTGGCCATACTAAATTGCCCATAGTGATAGGTGAATTAGTCAGGGGGGAATGGGTCTGGGTGGGTTACTCTTCGGAGGGTCGGTGTGGACTTGTTGGGCCAAAGGGCCTGTTTCCACACTGTAGGGAAATCTAGTCTAAATCTAGTCTAAAAGTCCAAATAGTAATGTAAGTGAAATCACAATAAGATTCTCCTAAATTATTATCAACATCAACGGCTCACTACTATTTCTTCACTTCATAACCTATGCTATAGCTGGGGGGGTTTGATGGGGGGACAGTGTAGGGGGAGCTTTACTCTGTATCTAACCCCGTGCTGTCCCTGTCCTGGGAGTGTTTGATCGGGGGACAGTGTAGAGGGAGCTTTACTCTGTATCTAACCCCATGCTGTCCCTGTCCTGGGAGTGCTCGATCGGGGGACAGTGTAGAGGGAGCTTTACTCTGTATCTAACCCTGTGCTGTCCCTGTCCTGGGAGTGCTCGATCGGGGGACAGTGTAGAGGGAGCTTTACTCTGTATCTAACCCCGTGCTGTCCCTGTCCTGGGAGTATTCGATCGGGGGACAGTGTAGAGGGAGCTTTACTCTGTATCTAACCCTGTGCTGTCCCTGTCCTGGGAGTGCTCGATCGGGGGACAGTGTAGAGGGAGCTTTACTCTGTATCTAACCCCGTGCTGTCCCTGTCCTGGGAGTGCTCGATCGGGGGACAGTGTAGAGGGAGCTTTACTCTGTATCTAACCCCGTGCTGTCCCTGTCCTGGGAGTGTTCGATCGGGGGACAGTGTAGAGGGAGCTTTACTCTGTATCTAACCCCGTGCTGTCCCTGTCCTGGGAGTGCTCGATCGGGGGACAGTGTAGAGGGAGCTTTACTCTGTACCTAACATTGGTCCTATTATTCCTAATGCGTTCTCAGTCAGTGAGGCCATATGTTGAGGATGTTCTGTTTCTTCCTTTCTCTGTGTGCAGGAGAAGCGAAATGTGCTGAACTGTTTGGCAGAGAGGGCGCGTCTGACGGAGGAAATATTCAATGACACTCCAGGAATCCGGTGTAACCCAGTGCAAGGAGCAATGTACTCATTTCCCAGGATTGCTATCCCACCCAAAGCCATTGAGGCAGCTGAGGTAAACTCCTGAAATCTAACCCAACCTTGATAGCAGCCTCGAATTGTGTGAAATATTGCATTCTGTGTTATGAGGAGTGGCAGAGGGAGTTTAATCTAGATAAATGCGAGCTGCTGCATTTTTTGGAAAGGCAAATGAGGGCAGGACTTATACACTTAATGGTAAGGTCCTAGGGAGTGTTGCTGAACAAAGAGACCTTGGAGTGCAGGTTCATAACTCCTTCAAAGTGGAGTCGCAGGTAGATAGGATAGTGAAGAAGGCGTTTGGTATGCTTTCCTTTATTGGTCAGAGTATTGAGTACAGGAGTTGGGTGGTCATGTTGCAGCTGTACAGGACATTGGTTAGGCCACTGTTGGAATATTGCGTGCAATTCTGGTCTCCATCCTATCGGAAAGATGTTGTGAAACTTGAAAGGGTTCAGAAAAGATTTACAAGGATGTTGCCAGGGTTGGAGGATTTGAATGATAGGGAGAGGCTGAACAGTCTGGGGCTGTTTTCCCTGGAGCGTCGGAGGCTGAGGGGTGACCTTATAGAGGTTTATAAAATCATGCGGGGCATGGATAGGGTAAATAGACAAGGTCTTTTCCCTGGGGTCGGGGTGTCCAGAACTGGAGGGCATAGGTTTAGGGTGAGAGGGGAAAGATATAAAAGAGACCTACGGGGCAACTTTTTCACTCAGAGGGTGGTACGTGTATGGAATGAGCTGCCAGAGGAAGTGGTGGAGGCTGATACAATTGCAATATTTAAAAGGCATTTGGATGGGTATATGAAGGGTTTGGAGGGATATGGGCCGGGTGCTGGCAGGTGGGACTAGATTGGGATATCTGGTCGGCATGGACAGGTTGGACTGAAGGGTCTGTTTCCGTGCTGTACATCTCTATGAACCTATGACCATGTTGTAAATGTCTGCATTCGATCTGAGTAGAGGTGTTTCTAAATCATGGCTGTATGAAATGATTGGTTCCAAATTTGTTGTCTTTTCTTTAAGGAACTGTAACCTGAACTTATCACTGAACAGTGCTGCTCTCATTGTTGAAGAGTCCATCCTGGAACTGGAACGCAGCAGAGATAGGTTACAGGACAGAAGGAGGACATTCAGCCTGTAAGCTCTCTGAAGGAGCTCCTCATTTCATGCTATTCCTCCCTTCTCCCCATAATGGTGCAGATGCCAGTCCCATTCAGTTGGACCTGTCTCCAAAGCACTCTCGGGACGTGTGTTCCAAACACTAACCACTCACTTTGCCTATTTACCCTATCCATGCCCCTCATAATTTTGTAAACCTCTATAAGGTCACCCCTCAGCCTCCGACACTCCAGGGAAAACAGCCCCAGCCTGCTCAGCCTCTCCTTATAGCTCAAATCCTCCAACCCTGGCAACATCCTTGTAAATCTTTTCTGAACCCTTTCAAGTTTCACATCTTTCCGATAGGAAGGAGACCAGAATTGCACGCAATAGTCCAACAGTGGCCTAACCAATGTCCTGTACAGCCGCAACATGACCTCCCAACTCCTGTACTCAATACTCTGACCAATAAAGGAAAGCTTACCAAACGCTGCCTTCACTATCCTATCTATCTGTGACTCCACTTTCAAGGAGCTTTGAACCTGCACTCCAAGGTCTCTTTGTTCAGCAACACTCCCGAGGACCTTACCATTAAGTGTATAAGTCCTGCTAAGATTTGCTTTCCCAAAATGCAGCACCTCGCATTTATCTAAATTAAACTCCATCTGACACTTCTCAGCCCATTGGCCCATCTGGTCAAGATCCTGTTGTAATCTGAGGTAACCCTCTTCGTTATCCACTACACCTCCAATTTTGGTGTCATCTGCGAACTTACTAACTATACCTCTTATGCTCGCATCCAAATCATTTATGCAAATGACAAAAAGTAGAGGACACAGTACCGATCCTTGTGGCACTCCACTGGTCACAGGCCTCCAGTCTGAAAAACAACCCTCCACCACCATCCTCTGTCTTCTACCTTTGAGCCAGTTCTGTATCCAAATGGCTAGTTCTCCCTGTATTCCGTGAGATCTAACCTTGCTAACCAGTCTCCCATGGGGAACCTTGTCGAACGTCCATGAAAAGAGTTCTAAACCTGTCCCACCCTGTGTGTGTACAAGTGCTTCCCAACATCTCTCCTGAACAGACTGTCCCTAATTCTCACATCCTGTTCTAGAATCCCCAACCGGTGGATAAAGACAAACTATCTCTACCCTGTCCTTTCCTGTTAATATCTTGAAGACTTCAATCAGGTCTTAACCTTCTACACAACCCTTCAAATTCAAGGCCATATACAAGGCAATGAAGGTAAAGCCATCACAACGATTAGTTCTGACAGAGCCGATTGAATGGATTGCTGGGTTATTTCACAGGGCACAAAAGAGCTGATCACCTTTCTGCATGTCCGCAGTCTGATCCAGGTCAGACTGGGTAAGACCGGTCATGTTCTAAGCAAAAGATCACTTTGGAGTTCTATGTCAGCTAAAGATCACGTTGAATGACACTAGTGTTTTATATCCTGATTATTTTAACAGAGTTCAGATTCTCGAACTGTCCAGATGGAATCAGACCTCAGTGGATCCCGTAAGCCAGTGAGGGGTCCCTGGATGAGATACCCGAACCCTGTAATGAACATGCAGTAACCCCAGTGTCCTTCCCCACCAGGCTGCAGGGCAGACCCCAGACATGTTCTTCTGTATGAAGCTGCTGGAGGAGACTGGCATCTGTGTGGTTCCAGGGAGTGGCTTTGGACAGAAAGAGGACACTCATCATTTCAGGTACAAGGAGAGAGAATTTACATTTCTATAGCACCTATCATAAGTTAGGGATGTAACATACCTCTGTAACGTAGTCATGGCTGGAATTGGGACAAGTAATTTATGCACAGCAAGCTCAAACAGGCGGCACCTATCGGCAGTTTTGGTAATTATTAGAGAGGCTTCAGGGCACAAGGGAACATACTCCATACTTTTCTTCCAAACAATAACTATGGAAACCTTAATATCGATCTGAGAGCTCAAATCATAGCTTAGCTCACCTAAGGCTGAAACGTCCAACAGTGCGGCACTCCCTCAGCACTGACCCTCCGACAGTGCACACTCCCTCAGCACTGACCCTCCGACAGTGCGGCACTCCCTCAGCACTGACCCTCCGACAGTGCGGCACTCTCTCAGCACTGACCCTCCGACAGTGCGGCACTCCCTCAGCATTGACCCTCCGACAGTGCGGCACTCCCTCAGCACTGACCCTCCGACAGTGCACACTCCCTCAGCACTGACCCTCTGACAGTGTGGCACTCCCTCAGCACTGACCCTCTGACAGTGCGGCACTCCCTCAGCACTGACCCTCTGACAGTGCGGCGCTCCCTCAGCACTGACCCTCTGACAGTGCACACTCCCTCAGCACTGACCCTCTGACAGTGCGGCACTCCCTCAGCACTGACCCTCTGACAGTGCGGCGCTCCCTCAGCACTGACCCTCTGACAGTGCACACTCCCTCAGCACTGACCCTCTGACAGTGCGGCGCTCCCTTGGCAATGCACTGGGGTGTTAGTCTGAATTACCTGCACGTGGCTGTGAAGTTGGGATTGAAGCCAGAAATTTGTGAATCTGAGCAGAGAGCTGTGCTCTCCTCTCTTTCTCGTGGTCTGTTTTCTGCTGTTTGTCAGTAGCATGTGGATGAATGTTTGACTTGACTGTTGATATCCTGTATTCAAATCCCATGAACATGCCTGTCACTGTTAAATTTAAATTCCTTCTGCATTACAAGAACAGGGTGATGAGGTCCTTTCTGTCTGACCTTTGACCAGTCTGGGTTTGACTGACTGGGGCCTAGTGTCTGGATGTGACACCTGACCTCCTCTGGCCCCCCACTCACTGCACTCCTTGCACAGCTGCTTGAAATCTGTCTGTTTCACACCCCATCCCCTCACCCTTAGCCTGTTGGGCAGAGTGTGAAAATGTCTTTGATCACCACTTACTCGTTTCAGGGCCAGTGGGAATGAGGGTAAACTATTTGCCCAGTTTGAGGGTTGCTGGGAATAAATGGGTTATTTTCGAGGTGTGAGGCTGTGCCCCAGTGGGTGCTGCAGTGATTGGTGCTGGAACCTTGGCTGTATGCAATCTATATTGATGGCTTGGGTGAAGACTCAGTAATATATCCGTGTTTGTTAATGGAGTAAAGATAGGTGAGACTGGCAGCAAAGACATATAGACAGAGTAAGCGAGACAGAGGATCATGTGGATAAGCGGAATGGTTGAAAGACAGGTTAGGAAACCACGAAATTGATGGGTTACGTAAGTGGGTGAAAGTTAGCAACTGGAGTCTGATACACGCTCAAGTGAAGTTGTTCAGTTTTAAGGAAGTATTATTGAAATGGAGAAGAATTGCAGAAAGCTGCAACACACAAAGACTTGGGGGGGAGACTTGGAACACAGAAAGCTAGCACATGGGTAGCAGGTAATCAGGAAGGGTAACAAAATGTTGGGCCTTTTTTCAAAGGGGTCGGAGTATAAAACTAGGGAGGTTTACTGTAGCTGTACAAGGAGCTGGGGAGAGCACACCTACTGGGCAGTTTGTTCCCCTTATTAAAGGAGAGATGTTCTTTCAGAAGAGGAGGTTCACTTGGATGGTCCCTAGGATGGGGGGGGGGGGGGGATTGTCTTATTAGCGAAGGTTAAACAGGTTGGGACTCTGCTGGCTGGAGAAAAATGAGAGGGGATCTCACTGAAACATGCCCAATTCTTGAGGGGCTTGACAGGGTCAATGCTGAGAGGGTGTCTCCCCTCATGGGAGAGTCGAGGGCCAGTGGGCACTGGCTCAGAATAAAGAGGCACCGACTGGAGGCTGAGGTGGGGAGGGAATCCCTTCTCTCCGAACTCCCCGTCACAGGGAGCTGTGGGGGCAGAGTCCTTGTGGATATTTTAGGCTGAGACCGAGATTCCTGATCAGTCGGGGAATTGAGAAGAAAGGGCAGGAAAGGGGACGTGAGGATTGTGGGATCAGCCATGAGCCTGTCAAATGGCAGAACATGTTGGTGGGGCCGAATGGCCTCCTTCTGGTTCTTATAGTCCTATGGTTTTATGTGTGAGGTTCTCCTCTTGTAAAAATAAAAAAAAAGTCAGGATCTGTTTGAAACAGTGAGGGAGTGGGTAAATGTTCCTATTTGAGGAATTGGTGTGTCCTTGTTGGCAAAGTAAACAGGCTGAGCAAACAGTACAGAAGGATCGGTTATATTCCTGTTTACTTCGAGGACACTGAGTGCGAGAGTAAGGGAGGCTTTACAGTGATGTCAGGAGCTTTGGTGAGGTTCACTGGGTGCTGTTTTGGAAGCTAGTTAGTTCATTATTTAATCAAGGATTTGGCTTTGACTGACAATGTGGAGAATACAATGTAACTTCATTGTGTGAATCCAACAACCTCCTTGACGAGAGAGCTAGCTTCACTCAGAGTTCTGTCTGAGTTACAGCAACCGACCCACTTTCATTCATTCATTCAGCATTTATTGCCTGTCCCTAGTTGCCCCCTTGAGAGGGTGGGGGTGAGCTGCCTTCCTGACCCGCTGCAGTCCGTGTGCTGTGGGTTGACCCACAATGTCCTGAGGGAGGGAATTCCAGGATTCTGACCCAGTGACAGTGAAGGAACGGTGAGATATTTCCCAAGTCAGGATAGGGAGTGGCTGGGACATTAGTGTTCCCAGCAATCCAGAGTTAGATCAAGTTTAGAAATAGCAAAATTGAAAGCAAGTACAATATTCCAACAACTTTTGCAACACCTGCAATGTAATGAGATGTCCAAGGATGTTGTGAAACTTAAAGGGTTCAGAAAAGATTTACAAGGATGTTGCCAGGGTTGGAGGATCTGAGCTACAGAGAGAGGCTGAACAGGCTGGGGCTGTTTTCCCTGGAGCGTTGGAGGCTGACTGGTGACCTTATAGAGGTTTACAAAATTATGAGGGGCATGGATAGGATAAATAGACAAGGTCTTCTCCCTGAGATGGTGGAGTCCAGAACTAGAGGGCATAGGTTTAGGGTGAGAGGGGAAAGATATAAAAGAGACCTAAGGGGCAGCTTTTTCACGCAGAGGGTGGTACGTGTATGGAATGAGCTGCCAGAGGATGTGGTGGAGGCTGGTACAATTGCAACATTTAAAAGGCATCTGGATGGGTATATGAATAGGAAGGGGTTGGTGGGTGCTGGCAGGTGGGGCTAGATTGGGTTGGGATATCTGGTCGGCATGGACGGGTAGGACCAAAGGGTCTGTTTCCATGCTGTACATCTCTGTAACACAATGACTGTAAGTCATGAGAATGCAAAACGATATATGTATTTGTACCAATGGCCAAAGGCCTTCTTTATTGAGGGGTAGATTTTGAGGAGTATCATTGAGGAAGAAAGAGGGTCAGAGAGTTTGCAGAGCTCAGAGCCAGGCTGTTGAAAGCACTGCCACTGATCGTGCAGCAATGCGAGTGGATTATCAGGGAACCGCACTCTGGATTTGTACAGGCAGATAGAGAAATGGGGCAGTGGGATGAGGATATGGAAGGGTGAACACTGTAATGCGATGATTGTGGTGGCGATGGTTGGGTTTGGGTGTTTCGCTGGAGTATTCCCTTTGGTTTTGATTCTCTTTGTCCTTTGCTGTATTTCTGCTCCTTCACAGGATGACCATCCTCCCCAAGACTGAGAAGCTGAAGGTGCTTCTAAGCAAGCTGAAGAAATTCTACCAGGAATTCACCCAACAGTATTCCTAACCATCAGAGTCTGTCCCCAACTCCATGCCCTGCGGGAGTGCACAGGGACAAACCTGTCAGGTTATCAAATGTGCTAGCAATAGGAACGTACACACATACAGTGTACATCTCGATGTTTCAGCAAGGGAGGCGGGGGGGGGGTGCAATGCAAATCAATAAAACAAATGATCTGCCCTAGAACCAATCAAACACATCGTTAGGTGAAGGGATAACGAATGGGAGGGAAGGGACAGATATGATCAAGAAAACCATCTAAGATGATTCTCTATAATGTTAACAATGCAATAATCTCAAAGTTAGGATGAAGTAATTGGAACTGTCTGATTTCCTCATGGTCTGTATCTGCAACAGGAGCAATTTTCTGTGATCCTCGTTGAGGGGATCGCTCCCTCTGTGAACAATCTCATCTTGGACTTTACATTAATATTCTGCATCAGGACCAAGGAAATTGCAGAATTAAATATTAATTGTCGTTGAGGATTTTCGCCGGTACTGTCCAAAGTTACCAGTTTTAAGCAATGATTCAGACTTGGGTTAAAAGCTAGGAGTTCAGACATGGCCAATCCTCAACAAAGAGGTGGGAGCAAGACAACAGGCCTCAGTGCCAGAGGATTAGAGCCAAGATTTCTGATCCTGAGCCCGGAGAACCAGCAGCGTGCCTGTCCAAGCACCTGTAGGTGTTCCTGTCCAAGCACCTATAGGTGTTCCTGTCGGAGTGCCTGTAGGTGTTCCTGTCGGAGTGCCTGTAGGTGTTCCTGTCGGAGTGCCTGTAGGTGTTCCTGTCCAAGCACCTATAGGTGTTCCTGTCGGAGTGCCTGTAGGTGTTCCTGTCGGAGTGCCTATAGGTGTTCCTGTCGGAGTGCCTATAGGTGTTCCTGTCCAAGCACCTGTAGGTGTTCCTGTCGGAGTGCCTATAGGTGTTCCTGTAGGTGTTCCTGTCGGAGTGCCTATAGGTGTTCCTGTCGGAGTGCCTATAGGTGTTCCTGTAGGTGTTCCTGTCGGAGTGCCTATAGGTGTTCCTGTCGGAGTGCCTATAGGTGTTCCTGTCGGAGTGCCTATAGGTGTTCCTGTCCAAGCACCTGTAGGTGTTCCTGTCGGAGTGCCTATAGGTGTTCCTGTAGGTGTTCCTGTCGGAGTGCCTGTAGGTGTTCCTGTCGGAGTGCCTATAGGTGTTCCTGTCTGTGTTCCTGTCGGAGTGCCTATAGGTGTTCCTGACGGTGTTCCTGGCGGTGTGCCTGGGTGAAGGGTGAGAAGCTGCTGATATTCCAGTTGTGCCACTGAGTGACATTAACAGCCAACCTTCTGACTGTGGTGGTACTCAGAACACAAGATAGACACAAAACGAATGCAGTTAAACTTCTGTAATTCACAAGAGCAGTGGGTCAGTCAGTCAGTACCCTAACGTGAAGCCTCCCAGTTACCAACTCACCTTCGGGTTGTATGGAACACAGCTCCCTTGTGTAGTTCTGCTCCTTGATTGGATTGGGTGAGCTGGACACACTCCCATGTCATGTTTGGTGCACAAGGGGAACACCATGAACTGGCGACCTCCCCTTTATCTGAAAGTCCAAAACAGCAATGGAATTTCACTTCACGGGAGACACAAGGGAAGCTAATATAACAACCACTCCAAACCTACGGGACCAATCTGGAGTCTAACTGACCCATTCCTGACCAAGATTCACAGCTCATCTTGGGTCATGCCCCAGGTCAGAGGTCATGGATGCCATATGGGAGAGTTGGTCTTATGATGAGATTTACTAAGGGGGGTGTTGATTGTCTGTGAGACATGCTGTGACCCTGAATGAACCAATGGATTAATCCTGAACACCATCATTCTTCATGAAGCCTTTATTTTCAGATGTATCCACCAGGTTTGAGGATCAATCCCTGAGTGCCTTGGCTAAGTTCTGTTTTCTCTCTCTGTTGGTTGTGAACAGCGAGCAGCGACAGCAGTATTTGTGGTGGATTTCCAAAATGGAGCTGTTTAACTTGAATTGGCTTTGTTGTCTCACACGATAATCAATAGAGACCTAATCCGAGGAGAGTTCATTTAGTCTGAAAGCAAGAGGCAGTAGATAAGCTGCTGTTAGTCCAAAATAAACGCAGAGTGTGCTGGAGCAACTCCAGTCAGGAGAGTGGAGAACAGCTAATGTTCCCAATCACTGCTCAAAATCTGTCCTGTACCAAGTACATTTGGGGGTGTATTGTGTCCACACAGAGCAGTCTTAGTCATCGCTGGGGCCAGTTTTCACTTCTGTCTCTGGTAGGGTTGGTGCAATAGGCGTGTAGTTTCAAAATCAGTGTCACATCAGCATGACTCGGCTGAATTTAATCTTAAACTACCTTCTAATTGCAAGGATCACTTTTTAATTAGGTGTTTTATATTCCTGCCTCACCTTAAGCTATTTGATATTGGTCCCTGATGTTTTTGGGAACTTGTATTAATTGTTTTCATTGTTGTGGTGGGTAAACACCTTGAGAGAGAGCCGATTGAGCATTTTAACAAAAGACAGGGTGTGGAGGGTCAGAAGGATTGAAAGATCTTGCTTCGCAGTTCTCTGTCCTGTACTTGTTTCAAAAATAAAGACTTTTAACTCAAGTTAGCAATGCCTCTGAACGTCTGCTCCTTTCACATGTGACACAGTTCATGTTACAGGCTTGGTACAGGGTGGGGAGGTAACACTACTCCCTGGGAGGAGAATTTGGGAAAAGGTTAAAACCCCTCTTCATTCATCAGAGTAAGGCAGGGTGACGTGACAGGCCTGTATAATGTTAGAAATGGATGGGATATGGTAAGACAGAAGCCTTCAGTTTCTGGGGCTAAAGGGTGGGCTACAACAATTCTTAAATACAAAATTAGCTGATAGAAAACTACAAATGCCATGAGATTCTATGTTAAAAATCACACAACACCAGGTTATAGTCCAACAGGTTTAATTGGAAGCACTAGCTTTCGGAGCGACGCTCCTTCATCAGGTGCGTCGCTCCGAAAGCTAGTGTGCTTCCAATTAAACCTGTTGGACTATAACCTGGTGTTGTGTGATTTTTAACTTTGTACACCCCAATCTAACACCGGCACCTCCGAATCGTAGTTTTCTATGTTAGAGTTGATAGATGTGAAGCTGGAAAAGCACAGCAGGTCAGACAGCATCCGAGCAGCAGGAACATCAATGTTTCGTCAGGAGTGGGGAGGGGCAGGGGAGCCCAGAGGTATATAGGGGGAGGGGGTGTGGCTGGGGGGTGGGTGGGAAGGTTGGTTGGGATGGTGATTGGTGGATGCAGGCAGGGGGTTATTGTGATTGGTCAGTGGGAAGGGTGGAGCAGCTAGGTGAGTAGGAACATGGGCAGGTCAGGGAGGTGAGGAGGGACAGGGAGGGCTGAACATGGGGTAAGGCTGGGGGAGGAGGGACTTTGAAGCTGGTGAAGTGGATGTTGAGGCCACTGGGCTGTACACTTCCCAGGGGAAATATAAGGTGGTGTTCCTCTAGCTTGTTTGGTCTGTAGTTTGTTTGTAGTCTGACAGTGGAGGAGGCCAAGGATGGACATGTCGCCAGGGGAGTGGCAAAGGGAATTAAAATGGATGGCAACTGTAAGGTCGGGTTGGTTAATGAGTGTGGAGCGCAGATGCTCCATGAACCAGTCCCCGAGCCTGCGTTTGGTCTCCTCGATATAGAGGAGACCACATCGGGAGCAGCGGGTATAATAGATGAGGTTGGATGATGTGCAGGTGGATCTCTGTCGGATCTGGAAGGATTGTTTGGGGTCTTGGGCAGAGGTGTGGGGGTAGGTGCTGCACCTCCTGTGGTCGCAGGGAAAGGTACTGGGTGGGGTGTACACGTTGGTGGGGGTGTAGAGCTGCCAAGGGAGTCACAGAGTGAATGTTCCTCACGGAAAACTGACGGAATGGGAAGGAAATATCTTTTGGGTGGTGGGGTCTGATTGTAGGTGCCAAAATGTCGGAGAATGACCCGTTGGATTCGAAGGTTGGTGGGGCAGTACTATGTTTTAGTCAGAAACAGGTATAGCACAGAAACAGACCCTTCGGTCCAACTCTTCCATGCTGACCAGATATCCTAAATTCATCTAGTCCCATTGGTTTAGGGTGAGGGGGAAAGATATAAAAGAGATCTGAGGGTCAATTATTTCACACAGAGGGTGGTACGTGTATGGAATGAGCTGCCAGAGGAAGTGGTGGAGGCTGGTACAATTATAACATTCAAAAGGCATCTGGATGGGTATATGAATAGGAAGGGTTTAGATTAGATTAGATTCCCTACAGTGTGGAAACAAGCCCTTCGACCTAACAAGTCCACACCGACCCTCTGAAGAGTAACCCACCCAGACCCATTTCCCTCTGACTAATGCACCTAACACTACGGGCAATTTAGTATGGCCAATTCACCTGACCTGCACATCTTTGGACTGTGTGAGGAAACAGGAGCACCCAGAGGAAACCCACACAGACACGGGGAGAATGTGCAAACTCCACACAGAGAGTCGTCCAAGGCTGGAATCGAACCTGGGACCCTGGTGTTGTGAGGCAGCAGTGCTAACCACTGAACCACTGTGCCGTTTAGAGGGATATGGGCCAAGTGCTGGCAAATGGGACTAGATTAGGTTAGGATATCTGGTTGGCATGGATGTGTTGGACCAAAGGGGTCTGTTTCTGTGTTGTACATCTCTATGCCTCAGTGACTTTGCCCCTAAGACAATCCCTCCATACCAGGGATCATCTGAATGAACATTTTTCTGAGCTGCCTCCAATGAAATCTTTCCTTAAATAAGGGGACCACAACTGCTCACAGTATTCCAGGTATTGTCTCCCCAGCTCCTTCTACAGCCTCTACTCTCATATTCCAAACCTCCTGAAATAAGGAGAAAATGAGGACGCATATGCTGGAGATCAGAGCTGATAATGTGTTGCTGGAAAAGCGCAGCAGGTCAGGCAGCATCCAAGGAACAGGAGAATCGACATTTCGGGCATAAGCCCTTCTTCAGGAATGAGGAAAGTGTGTCCAGCAGGCTAAGATAAAAGGTAGGGAGGAGGGACTTGGGGGAGGGGCGTTGGAAATGCAATAGGTGGAGGAAGGTCAAGGTGAGGGTGATAGACCGGAGTGGGGTGGGGGCGGAGAGGTCAGGAAGAAGATTGCAGGTTAGGAAGGCGGTGCTGAGTTCGAGGGTTGGGACTGAAACAAGATGGGGGGAGGGGAAATGAGGAAACTGGAGAAATCTGAGTTCATCCCTTGTGGTTGGAGGGTTCCCAGGCGGAAGATGAGGCGCTCTTCCTCCAGCCGTCGTGTTGCCATGGTCTGGCGATGGAGGAGTCCAAGGACCTGCATGTCCTTGGTGGAGTGGGAGGGGGAGTTGAGGTGTTGAGCCACGGGATGGTTGGGTTGGTTGGTGCAGGTGTCCCAGAGGTGTTCTCTGAAACGTTCCGCAAGTAGGCGGCCTGTCTCCCCAATATAGAGGAGGCCACATCGGGTGCAGCGGATGCAGTAAATGATGTGTGTGGAGGTGCAGGTGAATTTGTGGCAGATATGGAAGGATCCCTTGGGGACGTAAGGGGGGAGGTGTGGGCGCAAGTTTTACATTTCTTGCAGTTGCAAGGGAAGGTGCTGGGAGTGGAGGTTGGGTTGATGGGGGGTGTGGACCTGACGAGGGAGTCACGGAGGGAGTGGTCTTTTCGGAACGCTGATCGGGGAGGGGAGGGGAATATATCCCTGGTGGTGGGATCCGTTTGGAGGTGGCGGAAATGACGGCGGATGATACGCTGTACATGGAGGTTGGTGGGGTGGTAGGTGAGGACCAGGTTTGTGGTCCTCACCTACCCAAAATCCTGCCCAAAATCCACAAACCTGACTGCCCCGGCCGACCCATTGTCTCAGCCTGCTCCTGCCCCACCGAACTCATCTCCGCATACCTCGACACGGTCCTGTCCCCCTTAGTCCATGAACTCCCCACCTACGTTCGGGATACCACCCACGCCCTCCACCTCCTCCATGATTTTCGCTTCCCCGGTCCCCAACGCCTTATCTTCACCATGGACATCCAGTCCCTGTACACCTCCATCCCCCATCACGAAGGACTCAAAGCCCTCTGCTTCTTCCTTTCCCGCCGTACCGACCAGTACCCTTCTACAGACACCCTCCTTCGACTGACTGAACTGGTCCTCACCCTGAACAACTTCTCTTTCCAATCCTCCCACTTCCTCCAAACCAAAGGAGTAGCCATGGGCACCCGCAAGGGCCCCAGCTATGCCTGCCTCTTCGTAGGATATGTGGAACAGTCCATCTTCCGCAGCTACACTGGCACCACCCCCCACCTTTTCCTCCGCTACATCGATGACTGTATCGGCGCTGCCTCGTGCTCCCACGAGGAGGTTGAACAGTTCATCCACTTTACCAACACCTTCCACCCCGACCTCAAATTCGCCCGGACCGTCTCAGACTCCTCCCTCCCCTTTCTAGACTTTTCCATTTCTATCTCGGGCGACCGAATCAACACGGACATTTACTATAAACCGACCGACTCCCACAGCTACCTAGACTACACCTCCTCCCACCCTGCCCCCTGTAAAAACGCCATCCCATATTCCCAATTCCTTCGTCTCTGCCGCATCTGCTCCCAGGAGGACCAGTTCCAAAACCGTACAACCCAGATGGCCTCCTTCTTCAAGGACCGCAATTTCCCGCCAGACGTGGTCGACAATGCCCTCCACCGCATCTCTTCCACTTCCCGCTCCTCCGCCCTTGAGCCCCGCCCCTCCAACCGCCACCAGGACAGAACCCCACTGGTCCTCACCTACCACCCCACCAACCTCCATATACAGCATATCATCCGCCGTCATTTCCGCCACCTCCAAACGGACCCCACCACCAGGGATATATTCCCCTCCCCTCCCCGATCAGCGTTCCGAAAAGACCACTCCCTCCGTGACTCCCTCGTCAGGTCCACACCACCCACCAACCCAACCTCCACTCCCGGCACCTTACCCTGCAACCGCAAGAAATGCAAAACTTGCGCCCACACCTCCCCCCTTACTTCCCTCCAAGGCCCCAAGGGATACTTCCATATCCGCCACAAATTCACCTGCACCTCCACACTCATCATCTATTGCATCCGCTGTACCCGATGTGGCCTCCTCTATATTGGGGAGACAGGCCGCCTACTTGCGGAACGTTTCAGAGAACACCTCTGGGACACCCGGACCAACCAACCCAACCACCCCATGGCTCAACACTTCAACTCCCCCTCCCACTCCACCAAGGACATGCAGGTCTTTGGACTCCTCCATCGCCAGACCATGGCAACACAACGGTTGGAGGAAGAGCGCCTCATCTTCCGCCTGGGAACCCTCCAACCACAAGGGATGAACTCAGATTTCTCCAGTTTCCTCATTTCCCCTCCCCCCACCTTGTCTCAGTCAAATCCCTCGAATTCAGCACCACCTTCCTAACCTGCAATCTTCTTCCTGACCTCTCCGCCCCCACCCCACTCCGGCCTATCACCCTCACCTTAACCTCCCTCCACCTATCGCATTTCCAACCCCCCTCCCCCAAGTCCCTCCTCCCTACCTTTTATCTTAGCCTGCTTGGCACACCCTCCTCATTCCTGAAGAAGGGCTTATGCCCGAAACGTTGATTCTCCTGTTCCTTGGATGCTGCCTGACCTGCTGCGCTTTTCCAGCAACACATTTTTAGCTCCTGAAATAAGGGTCAACATTCCATGACTCTTGCTGATTCCCTGCTGCCCCCGTGTGCTAGCTTTCTGTGTTTCATGCACATGTCCCTCCAAGTCCTGCTGTGCTGCAGCTTTCTGTGGTCTTTCTCTGTTTAAATAATACTCCTGGTGTTTTGTTTCCCTTCCAAACTGAACAACTCCATAGTTTCCCACATTATATGTCTATTTGGGGGTCTCACAGTGTCTAAAACTGCTGCCCCTCAGCGCCAGGGACCGGAGTCTAATTCGACCTGAGTCTAATTCAACCCTCGTGGAACTGTGTGTGGAATTTGCACGTTCTCCCCGTGTCTGTGTGGGTTTCCTCCGGGTGCTCCAGTTTCCTCCTACAGTCCAAAGATGTGCAGGTCAGGCTGTGGGAAATGCAGGGGTTAGGCTAAGGGAGTGGGTCTGGATGGGATTCTGCTCAGAGGGGTGGTGTGGACTCGATGGGCCGAATGGCCTACTGCCACGCTGTAGAGGATTCTATACTCCTTTTGCCAATATGTTCACCCCTTACATTTAGCATGTGAATATTTTTAGCTACGTACATCCTGGTTGTAACTTGCCTATTTTCGTGTTGTTTGTAAATTGGCTACAGTACGTTCCCTTCCTGTCTCCAAAACGTGACATTTTGTCAATATCACTCTAGTTTTGTTTGGCCCTATAACTGTTTGTACACATCCCCCATTAGACAGAGTGCCTGAAGGCAATGTGCTGATCGTTATACCAGAACATTTCTATTTAGATTGCAGATTTAGATTTTATTGTCATGATTACAGGATTATAGTGAAAAGTGTCTAATGTCACCACCTGGTGCCGTCTAAGTTACAAAAAACTTAGGGACAAAGTTAAAAAAGTTAAGCATTACCTTCATAGAAAGAGTAGAAAAGCAAATAAATCAGGCAATAGTTAACATTAAAGTCCTTCTTAATATCGACTGGAAAACTAAAGGAACAAAGTTAGACATCACATTGTACTAATTGTGGAACTGTCTTAGAACAGAGAACACAGAACAGTGCAGCACAGGAACAGGCCCTTCGGCCCACAATGTTGTGCTGAATATGTCTTGAAATGAAACACATACCTTTTTCCGGGTCTTAATCCATGTCCCTGTGCTTATCTAAATGTCCCTTAAAATGCCTCTATCGTATCTTAAAGCTACAGGCCTGGAAGTTGAACTGTAACAAAATCATTCAGCCCAGGGGGAGGCCATTTGACCCATCGTTGCTTCTTTGAAAAGCTCTCCGAATAGTCACACTCCCCCTGCCCTTTCTCCAGAGCCCTGCCATTTTCTCCCACCTGAAGTATTTATCTGATATTATTTTGAAATTAAATTATTGGATCTTTGTTCATCAAGCTTTCTGATCCACGTGAGACTGAGAGAGCACCTTTAGCACGTTAACCTTCTCCAGGCCATTACGGAACGTGCAGTAAACACTGACATACCCAACAATACCCACAACTCACTGAAAAGGCAAAATAATTCTTTTGAGGCAGAGGAAACGTTGATAAGGCAAACAAGGAAGGAAGGAAAGAGGACATTTATACAAGATAAAGCTATTAGTGAGGGGGTGGGATCAAGGTGGAGCTTGATACAGGACAGTATGGATAAAGTTTTCAGGAGTAGGGGTCTATTCCAATGAACAAACCCGTCTTTGAAACATTCCCACCACATAGAGGCCACATCATTGATTCCTGTACAGAGGGCAGAGTCTCAACCTAATCTGAGGAGGAAGTGAGGACTGCAGATGCTGGAGATCAGAGTTGAAGAGTTGGTGCTGGAAAAGCGCAGCAGGTCAGGCAGCATCCGAGGAGCAGGAGAATCGACATTTCAGGCATAAGCTCCTCATCAGGTAACATCCTATAAACAGACACTTGTCAAAAAACAAATTCAGGAAACAGATTGTCTCACATGCAGTTCTCCAATCCAGGAGGAAAGAACATCAAAAGACAATTCTGAGAAAAAATCTCAGAGAGAGTGTGGCAGCCATGAGAGATTTCCAGCACCCCAATCCTGCTGAGACCCCAGCAATAACTGGGGAAAGGTAAAACGAAGAATCCTGCTTCTGTGACAGCTTGGCCATCACTCCACAGGACCAGGCCGCAGCTACAAGGACCACAAGGAATGGACTCTATCTACACTATTTATGGCACTGTAGGAGCCTCTCAAAAATGCCTAACCCCACCTAAGCCATTAAACGATGGTAAGATAAATGTCAAAGTTAAACATAAATAAATAAAACGAAAGGATGCAGCAGGCCTGGTTATCAGACACAGCCGGCCTTGGGAGCCCAGCAATTCTGACCCGGCCAAAACATAGTAGGATTATCGAGCTAGTGAATAGAAAGTACCATCTCTCTGCATCACCTCTAACTTTACAATTGGAGATGATGCTATTAGCCCAATAGCGATGTCAACATCCCAACCAGACCAAGTATTATTGTGACTTATAAGGATTGTAGTGAAAGGGTTAACTGGAGCTGTTTGCACATTGACTGTGATTGATGTCAGTTTCCATGGATACTAACTGTGTCATTGGAGGGTTACCCTCTTCTATTGGTAAGGGGCTGAGAGATTAATAGGGGGATGAGGGGGGACTTGGGGGAAGGTAGTTGGAAGTGCGATAGGTGGGTGGAGGTGGGGGGGGCGGGGTGATGGTGACAGGTCAGAGCAGAGGGAGGAGCAGATAGATGTGAAGGCAGATGGACAGATGGGACAGTTCAAGAGGGCAGTGCCAAGTTGGAATGTTGGATAAGGTGGTGGGAGGGAAGGTGAGGAAACTGGTGAAATCTACATTAATCCTGTGTGCTTGGCAGGTCCCAAGGTGGAAGATAAGGAATTCTTCCTCCAGGCGTCGGCTGGCAAGAGTTTGGCGGTGGAGGAGGCCCAGGACTTGGCGGAGTGGGAGGGGGAGTTAGTGTGCAGTCACAGGGCGGAGGGTTGGTTAGTGCATGTGTTCCAGAGACGTTCCCTGAACGTTCCGCGAGTTGGCATTCTATCTCCCCGATGTAGAGGAGACCACATCGAGAGCAACAGACACAGTAGATGATGCGGGTGGAAGTACAGGAAATCTCTCAGTTGTGGAAGGATCCTTCGGGGCCTTGGATGGAGGTGAGGGAGAAGGTGTGGGCACAGCTTTTGCACTTCCTGCGGTGGCAGGGGAAGGTGTCAGGAGTGGAGGGTGGGTTGGTGGGGGCTATGGACCTAACAAGGGAGTCACTCAGGGAATGGTCTCTGCGGAATGCGGATAGGGGTGGGGAGGGAAATATATCTCTGGTGGTGTGGTCTGTTTGTAGGTGGTGGAAATGATGTTTGTATGCGGAGGTTGGTGGGGTGGAAGGTGAAGACCAGGGGTGATCTGACCTTGTTGCGATTGGAGGGGTGAGGTTCGAGGGCGGAGGTGCAGGAAGTGGAGGAGATGTTCTGCAGGGCATCGTCGAACATGTGGGAGGGGAATTTGCAGTCCTTGAACAAGGAGGCCATCTGGGGTGTTCTATGGTGGAATTGCTCTTCCCAGGAGCAGATACAGCAGAGGTGGAGAAATTGGGAATAAGGAATGGCATTTTTACAGGAGGGAGGGTGGGAGGAGGTCTAGTCCAGGTAGTTGTGGGAGTCGTTGGGTTTGAAGTTGATGTAAGTGTTGAGTCAGTCACTGTTAGTGGAGATGGAGAGGTCCAGGAAGGAGAGGGAGGTGTCTGAGATGATCCGGGTAAATTTAAAGTCGGGGTGAAATGTGTTGGTGAAGTTGATGAACCCCTTGGCATCATGGTAGCCCACAAGCCCACCACACACTGAAACAGCAGCTAATGAACTTGAAAGACCCTATACAGACAATGAGCAAAACTAATGTCATTTACAAAATACCGTGCAAGAACTGTAACAAACACTACATTGGATAAACAGACAGAAAACTAGCCACCAGGATACATGAACATCAACTAGCCACAAAAAGACACGACCTACAACCACTAGTATCCTTACATACAGATGAGGAAGGGCACCACTTCGACTGGGACAACAGATCCAGCCTAGGACAAGCCAAACAGAGACACGCACGAGAATTCCTAGACGTATGGCATTCCAACCAGAACTCTATCAACAAACACATCGAGTTAGACCTCATCTACCACCCCCTGAGAAAAGGAACTGGACGTGACTTCACCACATGAAATGACATCACCACAGGAAATGACATCACCACAGGAAATGACATCACCAACCCAAAGATATAAATAGAAAGCAGGCATTTTCAGCAGTGCTTCACCTGAGGCCCACTGAAGATGTTACCTAGTTAGGGTGATGAAGCATCAGGAAATGAACCTTCCAGCTCAGCGAGCAAACTTACATCCAGAACTGTTCAACCTCCTTGTGGGAGCATGAGGCGGCGCCATTGATGTAGCGGAGGAAAAGGTGGGGGGTGGTGCCGGTATAACTTTGGAAGCTAGACTGTTCCACGTCGCTGACAAAGAGGCAGGCATAGCTGGGGCCCATGTGGGTGCCCATGGCTACCCTTTTGGTTTGGAGGAAGTGGGACGATTCGAGGGACAGGTTTTTGAGGGTGAGGCCCAGTTCCACCAATTGATTGAGAGTGTCAGTGGAGGGGGACTAGTTGGTTTGGCAGGAGAGGAAGAAACAGAGGGCTTGTAGGTTTTGGTCAGGGGGGATGGATGTGTATAGGGACTAGATGTCCATGGTGACGGTGAGGTGTAAGGGGTTAGGGAATCGAAAGTTATGGAGAAGGTGGTGGGTGTGGGTGGTGTCCCGAACATCTGTGGGCAGGTCCTGGACCAAGGGGGGACAGGACGGAGTTGAAATATGAGGAGATGAGTTTGGTGAGACAGGAACAGGTGGAGACAATCAGTCAAGCTGCGCAATCCGGTTTGTGGATTTTGGGTGAGAGGTAGAATCTGGTGGTGCAGGGCTGGTGAATGAGGAGGTTCGAGGCTGTGGATGGGAGATCCTCTGAGGTGATGAGGTTGAGGATGGTGTAGGAGATGATGATGGGAGGTGGCGTTGTGGTCAGGGGGGGGTGGTAGGAGGAGGTATATGCGAGTTGGCGTCTGGCTTCGCCAAGGTAGAGATCAGTGTGCTACAGTATCACTGCGTCCCTCTCGTCAGCCGGTTTAATGGTGAGGTTGGGTTGGAGCAGAGGGACTGGAGGGCTGCATATTGAGAGGTTGGAGTGGGGGAGAGGGGTGGGAAGGTTCAGGCAGTCAATGCCACAGCAGCAATTGGCGATAAAGAGGTCAAGGGAGGGGAAGAGGCCAGCACGGGTGTATGTTGGAGGCCCCTCATAATTTTGTAAACCTCTATAAGGTCACCCCTCAGCCTCTGACACTCCAGGGAAAACGGCCCCAGCCTGTTCAGTCTCTCCCTGTAGCTCAAACCCTCCAACCCTGGCAATATCCTTGTAAATCTTTTCTGAACCCTTTCAAGTTTCACAACATCCTTCCAATAGGAAGGAGACCAGAAATGCATGCAATATTCCAACAGTGGCCTAACCAATGTCCTGTACAGCCACAACATGACCTCCCAACTCCTGTACTCAATACTCTGACCAATAAAGGAACGCATACCAAACGCCTTCTCCACTATCCTATCTACCTGTGACTCCACTTTGAAGGAGCTATGAACCTGCACTCCAAGGTCTCTTTGTTCAGCTACACTCCCTAGGACCTTACCATTAAGTGTATAAGTCCTGCTAAGATTTGCTTTCCCAAAATGCAGCACCTCACATTTATCTGAATTAAACTCCATCTGCCACTTCTCAGCCCATTGGCCCATCTGGTCCAGATCCTGTTGTAATCTGAGGTAACCCTCTTCGTTGTCCACTACACCTCCAATTTTGGTGTCATCTGCAAACTTACTAACTGGACCTCTTATGCTCACATCCAAATCATTTATGTAAATGACAAAAAGTAGAGGACACAGCACCGATCCTTGTGGCACTCCACTGGTCTCAGGCCTCCAGTCTGAAAAACAACCCTCCACCACCACCCTCTGTCTTCTACCTTTGAGCCAGTTCTGTATCAAAATGGCTAGTTCTCCCTGTATTCCTTGAGATCTAACCTTGCTAATCAGTCTCCCATGGGGAACCTTGTCGAACGCCTTACTGAAGTCCATATAGATCACATCTACTGCTCTGCCCTCATCAATCTTCTTTGTTACTTCTTCAAAAATCTCTATCAAGTTTGTGAGACATGATTTCCCACGCACAAAGCCATGTTGACTATCCCGAATCAGTCCTTGCCTTTCCAAATACATGTACATCCTGTCCCTCAGGATTCCCTCCAACAACTTGCCCACCACTGACGTAAGGCTCACCGGTCTATAGTTCCCTGGCTTGTCCTTACCACCCTTCTTAAACAGTGGCACCATGTTTGCCAACCTCCAGTCTTCCACACCTCACCTGTGACTATCGATGATACAAATATCTCAGCAAGAGGCCCAGCAATCACTTCTCTACCTTCCCACAGAGTTCTAGGGTACACCTGATCAGGTCCTGGGGATTTATCCACTTTTATGCATTTCAAGACATCCAGCACTTCCTCCTCTGTAATATGGACATTTTTCAAGATGTCACCATCTATTTCCCCACATACTGATGCAAAATACTTGTTTAATATCTCCCCCATCTCCTGCGGCTCCACACAAAGGCCGCCTTACTGATCTTTGAGGGGCCCTATTCTCTCCCTCGTTACCCTTTTGTCCTTAATGTATTTGTAAAAACCCTTTGGATTCTCCTTAACTCTATTTGCCAAAGCTATCTCATGTCTCTGTTTTGCCCTCCTGATTTCCCTCTTAAGTATACTCCTACTGCCCTTTATACTCTTCTAAGGATTCACTTGATCTATCCTGTATTTACCTGACATATGCTTCCTTCTTTTTCTTAACCAAACCCTCAATTTCTTTAGTCATCCAGCATTCCCTATACCTACCAGCCTTCCCTTTCACCCTGACAGGAATATACTTTCTCTGGACTCTCGTTATCTCATTTCTGAAGGATTCCCATTTTCCAGCCGTCCCTTTACCTGCGAACATCTGCCCCCAATCAATTTTTGAAAATTCTTCCCATATACCGTCAAAATTAGCCTTCCTCCAATTTAGAACTTCAACTTTTAGATCTGGTCTATCCTTTTCCATCATTATTTTAAATCTAATAGAATTATGGTCGCTGGCCCCAAAGTGCTCCCCACTGACACCTCAGTCACCTGCCCTGCCTTATTTCCCAAGAGTAGGTCAAGTTTTGCACCTTCTCTCGTTGGTACATCCACATACTGAATCAGAAAATTGTCTTGACCGCACTTAACAAATTCCTCTCCGTCTAAACCCTTAACACTGTGGCTGCCTTTTCTTCCCATGTGAAAATTCCCATGGAATTTCGTTCCAAATCAAAGAGTCCTCAATGTCAGTGAGAGGGTGAAGTAACTCCATTGAGGCCAGTATCCCATTAGTGAGCCATCCTTCATTCACACATACCCAGCAATAGAGTCCTGTCCAGCTAGCTAAGAGCCAACTCCCAGTGAACAGAACTTCTGACACTCCTGTTTATATCTATCAGCCTGGGCTCCCTGATTGGACCAGATTAACAGCCCCAATCAGGGATCTCATATTGTAAGTTCTCCACCTGACTGACCTTATTACAATCACTGCAGAGGGTCACATCCACAATTCAATCTCAGGTTACAGAAGCATTTTTAACAATTATTTTTCAGGATGTGGGGTAGATTAGATTACATTACAGTGTGGAAACAGGCCCTTCGGCCCAACAAGTCCACACCGACCCGCCGAAGCGAAACCCACCCATACCCCTACATTTACCCCTTACCTAACACTACGGGCAATTTAGCATGGCCAATTCACCTGACCCTGCACATCTTTTGGACTGTGGGAGGAAACCGGAGCACCCGGAGGAAACCCACGCAGACACAGGGAGAATGTGCAAACTCCACACAGTCAGTCGCCTGAGGCGGGAATTGAACCCGGGTCTCAGGCGCTGTGAGGCAGCAGTGCTAACCACTGTGCCACCGTGCCGCCCACTATGCCACCGTGCCGCCCACACGGTGGGCGGCACGGTGGGTATTCGGGATGTGGCCAGTATATATTACTCATCCCCAGATACCACCTTGAGAAGGTGGGGGTGAGCTGCCACCTTGAATCGCTGCAGTCCATGTGCTGTACATAGATCGACAATGCCCTTAGGGAGGGAATTCCAGGATTCTGACCTAGTGACACTGAAGGAACGGTGAGATATTTACAAGTCAGGATGGGGAATGGCTTAGAGGGGAACTTGCAAGGGGTGGTGTTCCCATGTACCTGCTGCCCCTTGTCCTACGAGATGGAAGTGGCCGTGGGTTAGGAAGGTGCTGTCTGTCCCTGGCCTGTGTAATGAAGTTGAAGGCCTGTATTGTACCTTTAACAGAGAGTGAATGCTGTTCTGAACTGAGAGGTAACAAGCCCCTGTGTATATGACTAGATGGCAGTCTCGGAGTGTACTGGAAAATTGAAAATATATAATATTTGGCTGTGAAATGAGTTGTTGCTGTTTTGACAACAATTTGAATTTAGCCAATCAGTTTAAATTATGCCCCAGGATGCTAAAACCCAAATGGGTTTGAATTTATTGTTTTGCCAACATCGAACCAATGAAATGATGCGATGTGGGGGGGCTATAAAATGCAGACATTTTGAAAAGTGGTCAGAGAGCAACTGCCATTAAGAGAGAAAATTGTAGGGAGAGGTAACATCCTGCTCTCGAAGAAAGTAGGAAACGCTCTCTATAAAAGGGACCATTTCATATGAAACATACTCGCAGTAAAACGAAAGAAGTTGACCCAGGGAAGTCTTCAGCCAGAAAAAAGACCCTGAAGATGATAGCCGCTGTGTGGCTCTGAAATTAAATTGATGTAATTTTAATAAGTGTTTTATTGGAACAGTATATTCCTATAGAATTGGAGACAGATAATACGAGAATGGGGGGATAGAGTTGTGAATAGTTGTTGTTTCATGTTCACTTTTAAAGTTAAGGAATAAATTGAGATTATTTTCTTTAAATAGTAGAATTTGGAGAGTTCTCTGTCACTCATTTTAACAGATTATGAGGTGAAATGAGCTTTACTGGGGGTTTGGTTTAATTAGTGGGGGATTCACTGCCGTTTTGTAACAGCTGTTACTTCGTGAACATTCCAATATCCTTCAGGTGAAAGATGTCCTTCCTTTTCCTCCCCTCCCCTGCCTCCCTGTCGATACCCCAGGCTGGATTTTGAACTCTCAAGAAGAGTCACCAGTTTGATTTGGGGGATTTTAGTTTAGTCCAAATCCTTCAGAATTCACATTCCTGTTTTCCAGAGCACTGTGGGAGAGACTGTGCTTACTGCTCCTTATACAGGAGGAGAAAGTGAGGGCTGCAGTTGCTGGAGATCAGAGCTGAAAATGTGTTGCTGGAAAAGCGCAGCAGGTCAGACAGCATCCAGGGAACAGGAGAATCGACGTTTCGGCTTATGCCCGAAACGTCAATTCTCCTGTTCCTTGGATGCTGCCTAACCTGCTGCGTTTTTCAGCAACACATTTTCTGCTCCTTATACAGCCATGGACATGACCAGTTAAGGCAAGTGTGTGAATCTGGTATGTTCACAACCAAACTAAACAGGGTAAAAACAATGACTGCAGATGCTGGAAACCAGATTCTGGATCAGTGGGGCTGGAAGAGCACAGCAGTTCAGGCAGCATCCAAGGAGCAGCGAAATCAACGTTTCGGGCAAAAGCCTGATGAAATCCAGAATCAAACACAAACAGGCAAACATTTACAAAAACAATCTGAGGCCAGGTTTCAGCAACACATGGCCTCGGGATGTCAGGCAGATGGAGATGAGGAGAATGTTCCTCACTCAGGATTGGGAACTGTTGGAATTCTCTGTCCCAGGCACTGGTCAATGGTGCAGCATTGATCAGATTCCAGGTCAAAGCCAATAGTTTTGGGAATTCTGGGACATGGGAAAAGCTGAGGGGCTTGAACGTGCAGAGGGTGGTGTTCCTGTGTATTTGCTGCCCCTTGTCCTTCTAGATGGAAGTGGCCATGGGTTGGGAAGGTGCTGTCTGAAGCTGGCCTGTGTAATGAAGTTGAAGGTGTGTTTTGTACCTTTCAGAGAGAGTGAATGACGTTCTGAACTGAGAGATAACAAGCCCCTGTGTATGTGACGAGATGGCAGTCTCTGAGAGAGAGAGAGAGAGAGGGGGGGGGGGGGGGGGTCATTCAAATTCCTGACCCTGCAATCAATGTCAGTCAACATGAGGCGGCTGTGTCTGGGTGAACTCAGGGTTTGGTCACCCACTCAGGAACTGGGGCTTGTGACTTTACAACGTGATATAATCAGTTCCATGTGCAATTATTAACAGGTCCCATGGTCAGTGATAACCTCAGCTCTCCTCCCCCAGCTCACCTCCCATACCCTCACCTCCCCTCCCCACACCTCCCCACCTTCCTTTCCCTTTCCAACCTCATGACACCTCATCACTCCACTCCCCTCATGTTCACACACCTCCCCACCACCTCACCTCCCTCATTTCCTCACACCGCCTCTCACCTCACCTGCTCACACCTCCCACACTTTCACTCACTTCACCCCACCTCATCTCCGCTGATACCTAGTAAAGCTCTCTCTACATTGTCCACATCAAACACCCTCAGGACAGGGACAGCACGGGGTTAGATACAGAGTAAAGCTTCCTCTACACTGACACCCGATCGAACACTCCCAGGACAGGGACAGCACGGGGTTAGTTACACAGTAAAGCTCCCTCTACACTGTCCCCCGATCTAACACTCCCAGGACAGGGACAGCACGGGGTTAGATACAGAGTAAAGCTCCCTCTACACTGTCCCCCCATCAAACACTCCTAGGACAGGGACAGCACGGGGTTAGCTACAGAGTAAAGCTCCCTCTACACTGTCCCCATCAAACATTCCCAGGACAGGGACAACACGGGGTTAGATACAGAGTAAAGCTCCCTCTACACTGTCCCCCCATCAAACACTCCCAGGACAGGGACTGCATGGGGTTAGCTACAGAGTAAAGCTCCCTCTACACTGTCCCCATCAAACACTCCCAGGACTGGGACAGCACGGGGTTAGATACAGAGTAAAGCTCCCTCTACACTGTCCCCGATCGAACACTCCCAGGACAGGGACACCACGGGGTTAGATACAGAGTAAAGCTCCCTCTACACTGTCCCCCGATCGAACACTCCCAGGACAGGGACAGCACGGGGTTAGATACAGAGTAAAGCTCCCTCTACACTGTCCCCGATCGAACACTCCCAGGACAGGGACAGCATCAGTTGAGTATCAGATTACTCCATACTCTCACCTTCAAACCTGATGAGAACATGTTTAACATGACAGTCGCAGCACGTGGAATCTTAGTCGGCACAGTTTATGGAATCATTTGATTTCATGTTTGATTTCCTGCTGAGTTTTTGATTAGATGTCAGGAGCTGTGACGATCTGAGCACAGGTACATTACTGTCAACACTGAGTGACCAGAGAAATGTTCGCAGCACATTCCTGTCTATGCTCTGTCTCATACATGTTCATGGGATCACATAGTACACCGTGTTTGTGGGCGGCACGGTGGCACAGTGACCCAGGTTCAATTCCCGCCTCAGGCGACTGACTGTGTGGAGTTTGCACGTTCTCCCCGTGTCTGCGTGGGTTTCCTCCGGGTGCTCTGGTTTCCTCCCACAGTCCAAAGGATGTGCAGGTGAATTGGCCATGCTAAATTGGCCATAGCGTGAGGTTGCCCTTCGGTGGGGCGGTGTGGACTTGTTGGGCCGAAGGGCCTGTTTCCACACTGTAAGTAATCTATTCTAAAAAAAAGTACAATCAGGCCCTTCGGCCCATCAAGACTGCACTGACAGAAAACAACACTAATTCTTCACGATGCCCACTGACCATATCCACATCCCAGAAGCTAACCTGCCTCATGACAGTCAATATTTAACCAGATATCACAACATTGACTCCATTCAAAAGGATCATGGCTGTGAACAGAGTCCGAACTTCAAATAATGTCACAACGATTCGATCGACAAAGAGAGAGAAATGAGTTCAGACAATCCGGGGGATGTTACTGAGAACTGACCCTCCGACAGTGCCGCACTCCCTCAGCACTGACCCTCCGACAGTGCCCACTCCCTCAGCACTGACCCTCCGACAGTGCCCACTCCCTCAGCACGGACCATCCGACAGTGCCCACTCCCTCAGCACTGACCCTCCTACAGTGCCCACTCCCTCAGCACTGACCCTCCGACAGTGCCCACTCCCTCAGCACTGACCCTCCGACAGTGCCCACTCCCTCAGCACTGACCCTCCGACAGTGCCGCACTCCCTCAGCACTGACCCTCCGACAGTGCCCACTCCCTCAGCACTGACCCTCCGACAGTGCCCACTCCCTCAGCACGGACCATCCGACAGTGCCCACTCCCTCAGCACTGATCCTCCGACAGTGCCGCACTCCCTCAGCACTGACCCTCCGACAGTGCCCACTCCCTCAGCACTGACCCTCCGACAGTGCCCACTCCCTCAGCACTGACCCTCCGACAGTGCGGCACTCCCTCAGCACTGACGCTCCGACAGTGCCCACTCCCTCAGCACTGACACTCCGACAGTGCGGCACTCCCTCAGCACTGACCCTCCGACAGTGCCCACTCCCTCAGCACTGACCCTCCAACAGTGCCCACTCCCTCAGCACTGACCCTCCAACAGTGCCCACTCCCTCAGCACTGACCTTCCAACCGTGCCCACTCCCTCATCACTGACCCTCCGACACTGCCCACTCCCTCAGCAGTGACCCTCCGACAGTGCCCCCTCCCTCAGCACTGACCCTCCGACAGTGGCCCCTCCCTCAGCACTGACCCTCCGACACTGCCCACTCCCTCAGCACTGACCCTCCGACAGTGGCCCCTCCCTCAGCACTGACCCTCCGACAGTGCGGCGCTCCCTCAGCACTGACCCTCCGACAGTCCCCAGACCCTCAGCAATGACCCCCCGACATGCCCACACCCTCAGCACTGACCCTCCGACAGTGCGGCACTCCCTCAGCACTGACCCCCCGACAGTGCGGCACTCCCTCAGCACTGACCCTCCGACAGTGTCCACTCCCTCAGCACTGACCCTCCGACAGTGCCCACTCCCTCAGCACTGACCCCCCGACAGTGCCGCACTCCCTCAGCACTGACCCTCCGACAGTGCGGCACCCCCTCAGCACTGACCCCCCGACAGTGCCCACTTCCTCAGCACTGACCCCCCGACAGTGCCCACTCCCACAGCACTGACCCTCCGACAGTGCCCACTCCCTCAGCGCTGAACCTCTAACACTGCGGCACTCCCTCAGCACTGACCCTCTGACAGTGCCCACTCCCTCAGCACTGACCATCCGAGAGTGCCCACTCCCTCAGCACTGACCCTCCGACAGTGCCCACTCCCTCAGCACTGACCCTCCGACAGTGCCCACTCCCTCAGCACTGACCATCCGAGAGTGCCCACTCCCTCAGCACTGACCCTCCGACAGTGCGGCACTCCCTCAGCACTGACCCTCCGACAGTGCGGCACCCCCTCAGCACTGACCCCCCGACAGTGCCCACTCCCTCAGCACTGACCCCCCGACAGTGCAGCACCCCCTCAGCACTGACCCCCCGACAGTGCCCACTCCCTCAGCACTGACCCTCCAACAGTGCGGCACTCCCTCAGCACTGACCCTCTGACAGTGCCCACTCCGTCAGCACTGACCCTCCGACAGTGCCCACTCCCTCAGCACTGACCCTCCAACAGTGCGGCACCCCCTCAGCACTGACCCTCTGACAGTGCCCACTCCGTCAGCACTGACCCTCTGACAGTGCCCACTCCCTCAGCACTGACCCTCCAACAGTGCGGCACCCCCTCAGCACTGACCCTCTGACAGTGCCCACTCCGTCAGCACTGACCCTCCGACAGTGCCCACTCCCTCAGCACTGACCCTCCGACAGTGCCCGCTCCCGCAGCACTGACCCTCCGACAGTGCCCGCTCCCTCAGCACTGACCCTCCGACAGTGCCCGCTCCCTCAGCACGGACCATCCGACAGTGCAGCTCTCCCTCAGCACTGACCCTCCGACAGTGCCCGCTCCCTCAGCACTGACCCTCCGACAGTGCCCACTCCCTCAGCACTGACCTTCCAACAGTGCCCACTCCCTCAGCATTGACCCTCCGACAGTGCCGCACTCCCTCAGCACTGACCCTCCCACAGTCCGACGCTCCCACAGCAATGACCCTCCCACAGTGCCCGCTCCCTCAGCACTGACCCTCCGACAGTGCCCACTCCTTCAGCACTGACCCTCCGACAGTGCAGCACTCCCTCAGCACTGACCCTCCGACAGTGCGGCACTCCCTCAGCACTGACCCTCCCACAGTCCGACGCTCCCACAGCAATGACCCTCCGACAGTGCCCGCTCCCTCGGCACTGACCCTCCGACAGTGCGGCACTCCCTCAGCACTGACCCTCCCACAGTCCGACGCTCCCACAGCAATGACCCTCCGACAGTGCCCGCTCCCTCAGCACTGACCCTCCGACAGTGCCCACTCCCTCAGCACTGACCCTCCCACAGTCCGACGCTCCCACAGTAATGACCCTCCGACAGTGCCCGCTCCCTCAGCACTGACCCTCCGACAGTGCAGCACTCCCTCAGCACTGACCCTCCGACAGTGCGGCACTCCCTCAGCACTGACCCTCCCACAGTCCGACGCTCCCACAGCAATGACCCTCCGACAGTGCCCGCTCCCTCAGCACTGACCCTCCGACAGTGCGGCACTCCCTCAGCACTGACCCTCCCACAGTCCGACGCTCCCACAGCAATGACCCTCCGACAGTGCCCGCTCCCTCAGCACTGACCCTCCGACAGTGCCCACTCCCTCAGCACTGACCCTCCGACAGTGCAGCACTCCCTCAGCACTGACCCTCCCACAGTCCGACGCTCCCACAGAAATGACCCTCCGACAGTGCCCGCTCCCTCAGCACTGACCCTCCGACAGTGCGGCACTCCCTCAGCACTAACCCTCCAACAGTGTGGCACTCCCTCAGCACTGACCCTCCGACAATGCGGCACTCCCTCAGTACTAACCCACCAACAGTGCGGCGCTCCCTCAGCACTGACTCTCTGACAGTGTGGCGCCCTCAGCACTGACCCTCCGACTGTGCGGCGCCCGCTCCGCATTGACCCTCCGACAGTGCTCGCTCCCTCAGCACTGACCCTCCCACAGTGTGGAGCTCCCTCAGGACTGACTCTCTGACAGTGCCCACTCCCTCAGCACTGACCCTCCGACAGTATCCACTCCCTCAACACTGACCCTCCGACAGTGCGTCGCTCCCTCAGCACTGACCCTCCGACAGTGCGGCAGTCCCTCAGCACTGACCCTCCGACAGTGTGGCACTCCCTCAGCACTGACCCTCCGACAGTGTCCACTCCCTCAACACTGACCCTCCGACAGTGCGTCGCTCCCTCAGCACTGACCCTCCGACAGTGCGGCAGTCCCTCAGCACTGACCCTCCGACAGTGTGGCACTCCCTCAGCACTGACCCTCCGACAGTGTCCACTCCCTCAACACTGACCCTCCGACAGTGCGTCGCTCCCTCAGCACTGACCCTCCGACAGTGCGGCAGTCCCTCAGCACTGACCCTCCGACAGTGTGTCGCTCCCTCAGCACTGACCCTCCGACAGTGCCCACTCCCTCAACACTGAATCTCCGACAGTGCGTCGCTCCCTCAGCACTCACCCTCCGATAGTGCGGCAGTCCCTCAGCACTGACCCTCCGACAGTGCTCGCTCCCTCAGCACTGACCCTCCCACAGTGTGGAGCTCCCTCAGCACTGACCCTCCGACAGTGCCCACTCCCTCAGCACTGACCCTCCCACAGTGTGGAGCTCCCTCAGGACTGACTCTCTGACAGTGCCCACTCCCTCAGCACTGACCCTCCGACAGTATCCACTCCCTCAACACTGACCCTCCGACAGTGCGTCGCTCCCTCAGCACTGACCCTCCGACAGTGCGGCAGTCCCTCAGCACTGACCCTCCGACAGTGTGGCACTCCCTCAGCACTGACCCTCCGACAGTGTCCACTCCCTCAACACTGACCCTCCGACAGTGCGTCGCTCCCTCAGCACTGACCCTCCGACAGTGCGGCAGTCCCTCAGCACTGACCCTCCGACAGTGTGGCACTCCCTCAGCACTGACCCTCCGACAGTGTCCACTCCCTCAACACTGACCCTCCGACAGTGCGTCGCTCCCTCAGCACTGACCCTCCGACAGTGCGGCAGTCCCTCAGCACTGACCCTCCGACAGTGTGTCGCTCCCTCAGCACTGACCCTCCGACAGTGCCCACTCCCTCAACACTGAATCTCCGACAGTGCGTCGCTCCCTCAGCACTCACCCTCCGATAGTGCGGCAGTCCCTCAGCACTGACCCTCCGACAGTGCGGCACTCCCTCAGCACTGACCCTCCGACAGTGTGGCACCCCCTCAGCACTGACCCTCTGACAGTCCGGCACTCCCTCAGCTCTGACCCTCCCGCAGTATGGCGCTCCCTCAGGACTGACTCTCTGACAGTGCCCACTCCCTCAGCACTGACCCTCCCACAGTGCCCGCTCCCTCAGCACTGACCCTCCGACAGTGCCCGCTCCCTCAGCACGGACCATCCGACAGTGCAGCTCTCCCTCAGCACTGACCCTCCGACAGTGCGGCACTCCCTCAGCACTGACCCTCCGACAGTGCCCGCTCCCTCAGCACTGACCCTCCGACAGTGCCCACTCCCTCAGCACTGACCTTCCAACAGCGCCCACTCCCTCAGCATTGACCCTCCGACAGTGCCGCACTCCCTCAGCACTGACCTTCCGACAGTGCCCGCTCCCTCAGCACTGACCCTCTGACAGTGCCCACTCCCTCACCACTGACCCTCCGACAGTGCCCACTCCCTCAGTCCTGACGCCCCGACAGTGCCGCACTCCCTCAGCACTGATCGTCCGACAGTGCCCACTCCCTCAGCACTGACCCTCCGACAGTGCCCACTCCCTCAGCACTGACCCTCCGACAGTGCGGCACTCCCTCAGCACTGACCCTCTGACAGTGTGACACTCCGTCAGCACTGACTGTCTGACAGTGTGGCACTCCCTCAGCACTGACCCTCCGACAATGCGGCACTCCCTCAGCACTAACCCTCCAACAGTGTGGCACTCCCTCAGCACTGACCCTCCGACAGTGCCCACTCCCTCAGCACTTACCCCCCGACAGTGCCCACTCCCTCAGCACTGACCCTCCGACAGTGCCCACTCCCTCAGCACTGACCTTCCGACAGTGCCCACTCCCTCAGCACTGACCATCCGACAGGCCCACTCCCTGAGCACTGACCCACAGACAGTGCCCACTCCCTCAGCACTGACCCTCCAACAGTGCGGCACCCCATCAGCACTGACACTTTGACAGTGCCCACTCCGTCAGCACTGACCCTCCGACAGTGCCCACTCCCTCAGCACTGACCCTCCAACAGTGTGGCACTCCCTCAGCACTGACCCTCCGACAGTGCGGCGTTCCCTCAGCACTGACCCTCCGACAGTGCCCACTCCCTCAGCACTGACCCTCCGACAGTGCGTCGCTCCCTCAGCACTGACCCTCCGACAGTGCCCACTCCCTCAGCACTGACCCTCCCACAGTGTGGAGCTCCCTCAGGACTGACTCTCTGACAGTGCCCACTCCCTCAGCACTGACCCTCCGACAGTATCCACTCCCTCAACACTGACCCTCCGACAGTGCGTCGCTCCCTCAGCACTGACCCTCCGACAGTGCGGCAGTCCCTCAGCACTGACCCTCCGACAGTGTGGCACTCCCTCAGCACTGACCCTCCGACAGTGTCCACTCCCTCAACACTGACCCTCCGACAGTGCGTCGCTCCCTCAGCACTGACCCTCCGACAGTGCGGCAGTCCCTCAGCACTGACCCTCCGACAGTGTGGCACTCCCTCAGCACTGACCCTCCGACAGTGTCCACTCCCTCAACACTGACCCTCCGACAGTGCGTCGCTCCCTCAGCACTGACCCTCCGACAGTGCGGCAGTCCCTCAGCACTGACCCTCCGACAGTGTGTCGCTCCCTCAGCACTGACCCTCCGACAGTGCCCACTCCCTCAACACTGAATCTCCGACAGTGCGTCGCTCCCTCAGCACTCACCCTCCGATAGTGCGGCAGTCCCTCAGCACTGACCCTCCGACAGTGCGGCACTCCCTCAGCACTGACCCTCCGACAGTGTGGCACCCCCTCAGCACTGACCCTCTGACAGTCCGGCACTCCCTCAGCTCTGACCCTCCCGCAGTATGGCGCTCCCTCAGGACTGACTCTCTGACAGTGCCCACTCCCTCAGCACTGACCCTCCCACAGTGCCCGCTCCCTCAGCACTGACCCTCCGACAATGCCCGCTCCCTCAGCACGGACCATCCGACAGTGCAGCTCTCCCTCAGCACTGACCCTCCGACAGTGCGGCACTCCCTCAGCACTGACCCTCCGACAGTGCCCGCTCCCTCAGCACTGACCCTCCGACAGTGCCCACTCCCTCAGCACTGACCTTCCAACAGCGCCCACTCCCTCAGCATTGACCCTCCGACAGTGCCGCACTCCCTCAGCACTGACCTTCCGACAGTGCCCGCTCCCTCAGCACTGACCCTCTGACAGTGCCCACTCCCTCACCACTGACCCTCCGACAGTGCCCACTCCCTCAGTACTGACGCCCCGACAGTGCCGCACTCCCTCAGCACTGATCGTCCGACAGTGCCCACTCCCTCAGCACTGACCCTCCGACAGTGCCCACTCCCTCAGCACTGACCCTCCGACAGTGCGGCACTCCCTCAGCACTGACCCTCTGACAGTGTGACACTCCGTCAGCACTGACTGTCTGACAGTGTGGCACTCCCTCAGCACTGACCCTCCGACAATGCGGCACTCCCTCAGCACTAACCCTCCAACAGTGTGGCACTCCCTCAGCACTGACCCTCCGACAGTGCCCACTCCCTCAGCACTTACCCCCCGACAGTGCCCACTCCCTCAGCACTGACCCTCCGACAGTGCCCACTCCCTCAGCACTGACCTTCCGACAGTGCCCACTCCCTCAGCACTGACCATCCGACAGGCCCACTCCCTGAGCACTGACCCACAGACAGTGCCCACTCCCTCAGCACTGACCCTCCAACAGTGCGGCACCCCATCAGCACTGACACTTTGACAGTGCCCACTCCGTCAGCACTGACCCTCCGACAGTGCCCACTCCCTCAGCACTGACCCTCCAACAGTGTGGCACTCCCTCAGCACTGACCCTCCGACAGTGCGGCGTTCCCTCAGCACTGACCCTCCGACAGTGCCCACTCCCTCAGCACTGACCCTCCGACAGTGCCCGCTCCCTCAGCACTGACCCTCCAACAGTGCGGGGCTCCCTCAGCACTGACCCTCCGACAGTGCCCACTACCTCAGCACTGACCCTCCGACAGTGCCCACTCCGTCAGCACTGACCCTCCGACAGTGCCCACTCCCTCAGCACTGACCCTCCAACAGTGTGGCACTCCCTCAGCACTGACCCTCCGACAGTGCGGCACACACTCAGCACGGACCATCCGACAGTGCCCGCTCCCTCAGCACTGACCCTCCGACAGTGCGGGTCTCCCTCAGCACTGACCCTCCGACAGTGCCCGCTCCCTCAGCACTGACCCTCCGACAGTGCGGTACTCCCTCAGCACTGACCCTCCGACAGTGCCCGCTCCCTCAGCACTGACCCTCCGACAGTGCGGGGCTCCCTCAGCACTGACCCTCTGACAGTGCCCGCTCCCTCAGCACTGACCCTCCGACAGTGCAGCTCTCCCTCAGCACTGACCCTCCGACAGTGCCCACTCCCTCAGCACTGACCCTCCGACAGTGCAGCTCCCCCTCAGCACTGACCCTCCGACAGTGCCCACTCCCTCAGCACTGACCCCCCGACAGTGCCGCACTCCCTCAGAACTGACCCTCCGACAGTGCCCACTACCTCAGCACTGACCCTCCGACAGTGCGGCACTCCCTCAGCACTGACCCTCCGACAGTGCCCACTCCCTCAGCACTGACCCTCCGACAGTGCCCGCTCCCTCAGCACTGACCCTCCGACAGTGCCCACTCCCTCAGCACTGACCCTCCGACAGTGCCCGCTCCCTCAGCACTGACCCTCCGACAGTGCGGGGCTCCCTCAGCACTGACCCTCCGACAGTGCCCACTCCCTCAGCACTGACCCTCCGACAGTGCCCGCTCCCTCAGCACTGACCCTCCGACAGTGCGGGGCTCCCTCAGCACTGACCCTCCGACAGCGCCCGCTCCCTCAGCACTGACCCTCCGACAGTGCAGCTCTCCCTCAGCACTGACCCTCCGACAGTGCCCACTCCCTCAGCACTGACCCTCCGACAGTGCCCACTCCGTCAGCACTGACCCTCCGACATTGCCGCACTCAATCAGCACTGACCCTCCGACAGTGCCCGCTCCCTCAGCACTGACCCTCCGACAGTGCCCACTCCCTCAGCACTGATCCTCCGACAGTGCCGCACTCCCTCAGCACTGACCCTCCGACAGTGCCCACTCCCTCAGCACTGACCCTCCGACAGTGCGGCACTCCCTCAGCACTGACCCTCCGACAGTGCCCACTCCCTCAGCACTGACCCTCCGACAGTGCGTCACTCCCTCAGCACTGATCCTCCGACAGTGCCGCACTCCCTCAGCACTGACCCTCCGACAGTGCCCACTCCCTCAGCACTGACCCTCCGACAGTGCCCACTCCCTCAGCACTGACCCTCCGACAGTGCCCACTCCCTCAGCACTGACCCTCTGACAGTGCCCACTCCCTCAGCACTGACAATCCGACAGTGCCCACTCCCTCAGCACTGACCCTCCGACAGTGCGGCACTCCCTCAGCACTGACCCTCCGACAGTGTGGCACCCCCTCAGCACTGACCCTCTGACAGTCCGGCACTCCCTCAGCTCTGACCCTCCCGCAGTATGGCGCTCCCTCAGGATTGACTCTTTAACAGTGACCACTCCCTCAGCACTGACCCTCCGACAGTGCCTACTCCCTCAACACTGACCCTCCGACAGTGCGGCACTCCCTCAGCACTGACCATCCGACAGTGCAGCACTCCCTCAGTACTGACCCTCCGACAGTGCAGCACTCCCTCAGCACTGACCTTCCGACAGTGCCCAATCCCTCAGCACTGACCCTCCGACAATGTCCCTCCCTCAGCACTGACCCTCCGACAGTGCCCACTCCCTCAGCACTGACCTTCCGACAGTGCCCACTCCCTCAGCACTGACCCTCCGACAGTGCCCACTCCCTCAGCACTGACCCTACGACAGTGCCGCAATCCCTCATCACTGACCTTCCAACTGTGCCCACTCCCTCAGCACTGACCCTCCGACAGTGCCCACTCCCACAGCCCTGACCCTCCGACAGTGCCCACTCCCTCAGCACTGACCCCCCGACAGTGCCCACTGCCTCTGTACTGACCCTCCGACAGTGCGGCACTCCCTCAGCACTGACCCTCCGATAGTGCCACCCCCTCAGCACTGACCTTCCGATAGTGCCTACTCCTTCAGCACTGACACTCCGACAGTGACGCACTCCCTCAGCACTGACCCTCCGATAGTGCCCACTCCCTCAGCACTGACCCTCTGACAGTGCCCCTCCCTCAGCACTGACCCTCCGACATGCCCACTCCCTCAGCACTGACCCCCCGACAGTGTCGCACTCCCTCAGCACTGACCATCCAACAGTGCCCACTCCCTCAGCACTGACCCCCCGACAGTGCCGCACTCCCTCAGCACTGACCCTCCGACAGTGCGGCACTCCCTCAGCACTGACCCTCCGACAGTGCCCACTCCCTCAGCACTGACCCTCCGACAGTGCCCACTCCCTCTGCACTGACCTTCTGACAGTGCCCACTCCCTCAGCACTGACCATCCGACAGTGCCCACTCCCTCAGCACTGACCCACAGACAGTGCCCACTCACTCAGCACTGACCCTCCAACAGTGCGGCACCCCCTCAGCACTGACCCTCCGACAGTGCCCACTCCGTCAGCACTGACCCTCCGACAGTGCCCACCCCCTCAGCACTGACCCTCCGACAGTGCCCACTCCCTCAGCACTGACCCTCCGACAGTGCGGGTCTCCCTCAGCACTGACCCTCCGACAGTGCCCGCTCCCTCAGCACTGACCCTCCGACAGTGCAGCTCCCCCTCAGCACTGACCCTCCGACAGTGCCCACTCCCTCAGCACTGACCCTCCGACAGTGCCCACTCCCTCAGCACTGATCCTCCGACAGTGCCGCACTCCCTCAGCACTGACCCTCCGACAGTGCCCACTCCCTCAGCACTGACCCTCCGACAGGGCCCACTCCCTCAGCACTGACCCCCCGACAGTGCCGCACTCCCTCAGCACTTACCCTCCGACAGTGCCCACTCCCTCAGCACTGACCCTCCGACAGTGCGGCACTCCCTCAGCATTGACCCTCCGACAGTGCCCACTCCCTCAGCACTGACCCTCTGACAGTGCCCACTCCCTCAGCACTGACAATCCGACAGTGCCCACTCCCTCAGCACTGACCCTCCGACAGTGCGGGGCTCCCTCAGCACTGACCCTCCGACAGTACCCGCTCCCTTAGCACTGACCCTCCGACAGTGCAGCTCTCCCTCAGCACTGAACGTCCGACAGTGCCCACTCCCTCAGCACTGACCCTCCGACATTGCCGAACTCAATCAGCACTGATCGTCCGGCAGTGCCCGCTCCCTCAGCACTGACCCTCCAACAGTGCCCACAGCCTCAGCGCTGACACCCCGACAGGGCGGCACCCCCTCAGCACTGACCCTCCGATAGTGTCCACTCCCTCAGCACTGACCCCCCGACATGCCCACACCCTCAGCACTGAACCCCCGACAGTGCCGCACTGCCTCAGCACTGACCCTCCGACAGTGCGGCACCCCATCAGCACTGACACTTTGACAGTGCCCACTCCGTCAGCACTGACCCTCCGACAGTGCCCACTCCCTCAGCACTGACCCTCCGACAGTGCGGGGCTCCCTCAGCACTGACCCCCCGACAGTGCCCGCTCACTCAGCACTGACCCTCCGACAGTGCAGCTCTCCCTCAGCACTGACCCTCCGACAGTGCCCACTCCCTCAGCACTGACCCTCCGACAGTGCCCACTCCGTCAGCACTGACCCTCCGACAGTGCCCACTCCCTCAGCACTGACCCTCCAACAGTGCGGCACCCCATTAGCACTGACACTTTGACAGTGCCCACTCCGTCAGCACTGACCCTCCGACAGTGCCCACTCCCTCAGCACTGACCCTCCAACAGTGTGGCACTCCCTCAGCACTGACCCTCCGACAGTGCGGCACACACTCAGCACGGACCATCCGACAGTGCCCGCTCCCTCAGCACTGACCCTCCGACAGTGCGGGGCTCCCTCAGCACTGACCCTCCGACAGTGCCCGCTCCCTCAGCACTGACCCTCCGACAGTGCGGTACTCCCTCAGCACTGACCCTCCGACAGTGCCCGCTCCCTCAGCACTGACCCTCCGACAGTGCGGGGCTCCCTCAGCACTGACCCTCTGACAGTGCCCGCTCCCTCAGCACTGACCCTCCGACAGTGCAGCTCTCCCTCAGCACTGACCCTCCGACAGTGCCCACTCCCTCAGCACTGACCCTCCGACAGTGCAGCTCCCCCTCAGCACTGACCCTCCGACAGTGCCCACTCCCTCAGCACTGACCCTACGACAGTGCCCACTCCCTCAGCACTGATCCTCCGACAGTGCCGCACTCCCTCAGCACTGACCTTCCGACAGTGCCCACTCCCTCAGCACTGACCCTCCGACAGGGCCCACTCCCTCAGCACTGACCCTCCGACAGTGCGGCACTCCCTCAGCACTGACCCTCCGACAGTGCGGCACTCCCTCAGCATTGACCCTCCGACAGAGCCCACTCCCTCAGCACTGACCCTCTGACAGTGCCCACTCCCTCAGCACTGACCCTCCGACAGTGCCCACTCCCTCAGCACTGATCCTCCGACAGTGCCGCACTCCCTCAGCACTGACCTTCCGACAGTGCCCACTCCCTCAGCACTGACCCTCCGACAGGGCCCACTCCCTCAGCACTGACCCTCCGACAGTGCGGCACTCCCTCAGCACTGACCCTCCGACAGTGCGGCACTCCCTCAGCATTGACCCTCCGACAGTGCCCACCCCCTCAGCACTGACCCTCTGACAGTGCCCACTCCCTCAGCACTGACCCTCCGACAGTGCAGCTCTCCCTCAGCACTGACCCTCCGACAGTGCGGCGCTCCCTCAGCACTGACCCTCCGACAGTGCGGCACTCCCTCAGCACTGACCCTCCGACAGTGCCCACTCCCTCAGCACTGACCCTCCGACAGTGCAGCTCTCCCTCAGCACTGACCCTCCGACAGTGCCCACTCTCTCAGCACTGAACCTCCGACAGTGCCCACTCCCTCAGCACTGACCCTCCGACAGTGCCCACTCCCTCAGCACTGACCCTCCGACATTGCCGAACTCAATCAGCACTGACCTTCCGACAGTGCCCACTCCCTCAGCACCGACCTTCCGACAGTGCCCACTCCCTCAGCACTGACCCTCCGACAGTGCCCACTCCCTCAGCACTGACCTTCCGACAGTGCCCACTCCCTCAGCACTGACCCTCCGACAGTGCGGCACTCCCTCAGCACTGAACGTCCGACAGGGCGGCACCCCCTCAGCACTGACCCTCCGATAGTGCCCACTCCCTCAGCACTGACCCTCTGACAGTGCCCACTCCCTCAGCACTGACCTTCCGACAGTGCCCACTCCCTCAGCACTGACCCTCCAACAGTGCCCACACCCTCAGCACTGACCCCCTGACAGTGCGGCACTCCCTCAGCACTGACCCTCCGACAGTGCCCACTCCCTCAGCACTGACCCTCCAACAGTGCGGCACCCCATCAGCACTGACACTTTGACAGTGCCCACTCCGTCAGCCCTGACCCTCCGACAGTGCCCACTCCCTCAGCACTGACCCTCCGACAGTGCGGCACTCCCTCAGCACTGACCCTCCGACAGTGCGGCACACACTCAGCACGGACCATCCGACAGTGCCCGCTCCCTCAGCACTGACCCTCCGACAGTGCGGGGCTCCCTCAGCACTGACCCTCCGACAGTGCCCGCTCCCTCAGCACTGACCCTCCGACAGTGCAGCTCTCCCTCAGCACTGACCCTCCGACAGTGCGGCACTCCCTCAGCACTGACCTTATGACAGTGCCCACTCCCTCAGCACTGACCCTCCGACAGGGCCCACTCCCTCAGCACTGACCCTCCGACAGTGCCCACTCCCTCAGCACTGACCCTCCGACAGTGCGGCACTCCCTCAGCACTGACCCTCCGACAGTGCCCACTCCCTCAGCACTGACCCTCCGACAGTGCCCACTCCCTCAGCACTGACCCTCCGACAGTGCCCACTCCGTCAGCACTGACCCTCCGACAGTGCGCACTCCCTCAGCACTGACCCTCCGACAGTTCCGCACTCCCTCAGCACTGACCCTCCGACAGTGCCCACTCCCTCAGCACTGACCCTCCGATAGTGCCACCCCCTCAGCACTGACCTTCCGATAGTGCCCGCTCCCTCAGCACTGACACTCCGACAGTGACGCACTCCCTCAGCACTGACCCTCCGGTAGTGCCCACTCCCTCAGCACTGACCCTCTGACAGTGCCCCTCCCTCAGCACTGACCCTCCGACATGCCCACTCCCTCAGCACTGACCCCCCGACAGGGCGGCACCCCCTCAGCACTGACCCCCTGACAGTGTCCACTCCCTCAGGACTGGCCCCCCGACATGCCCACTCCCTCAGCACTGACCCCCCGACAGTGTCGCACTCCCTCAGCACTGACCATCCAACAGTGCCCACTCCCTCAGCACTGACCCCCCGACAGTGCCGCACTCCCTCAGCACTGACCCTCCGACAGTGCGGCACTCCCTCAGCACTGACCCTCCGACAGTGCCCACTCCCTCAGCACTGACCCTCCGACAGTGCCCACTCCCTCTGCACTGACCTTCTGACAGTGCCCACTCCCTCAGCACTGACCATCCGACAGTGCCCACTCCCTCAGCACTGACCCACAGACAGTGCCCACTCACTCAGCACTGACCCTCCAACAGTGCGGCACCCCCTCAGCACTGACCCTCCGACAGTGCCCACTCCGTCAGCACTGACCCTCCGACAGTGCCCACCCCCTCAGCACTGACCCTCCGACAGTGCCCACTCCGTCAGCACTGACCCTCCGACAGTGCAGGTCTCCCTCAGCACTGACCCTCCGACAGTGCCCGCTCCCTCAGCACTGACCCTCCGACAGTGCAGCTCCCCCTCAGCACTGACCCTCCGACAGTGCCCACTCCCTCAGCACTGACCCTCCGACAGTGCCCACTCCCTCAGCACTGATCCTCCGACAGTGCCGCACTCCCTCAGCACTGACCCTCCGACAGTGCCCACTCCCTCAGCACTGACCCTCCGACAGGGCCCACTCCCTCAGCACTGACCCCCCGACAGTGCCGCACTCCCTCAGCACTTACCCTCCGACAGTGCCCACTCCCTCAGCACTGACCCTCCGACAGTGCCCACTCCCTCAGCACTGACCCTCCGACAGTGCCCACTCCCTCAGCACTGACCCTCTGACAGTGCCCACTCCCTCAGCACTGACAATCCGACAGTGCCCACTCCCTCAGCACTGACCCTCCGACAGTGCGGGGCTCCCTCAGCACTGACCCTCCGACAGTACCCGCTCCCTCAGCACTGACCCTCCGACAGTGCAGCTCTCCCTCAGCACTGAACGTCCGACAGTGCCCACTCCCTCAGCACTGACCCTCCGACATTGCCGAACTCAATCAGCACTGATCGTCCGGCAGTGCCCGCTCCCTCAGCACTGACCCTCCGACAGTGCCCACTCCCTCAGCACTGACCTTCCGACAGTGCCCACTCCCTCAGCACTGACCCTCCAACAGTGCCCACAGCCTCAGCGCTGACACCACGACAGGGCGGCACCCCCTCAGCACTGACCCTCCGATAGTGTCCACTCCCTCAGCACTGACCCCCCGACATGCCCACACCCACAGCACTGACCCCCCGACAGTGCCGCACTCCCTCAGCACTGACCCTCCGACAGTGCGGCACCCCATCAGCACTGACACTTTGACAGTGCCCACTCCTTCAGCACTGACCCTCCGACAGTGCGGGGCTCCCTCAGCACTGACCCCCCGACAGTGCCCGCTCCCTCAGCACTGACCCTCCGACAGTGCAGCTCTCCCTCAGCACTGACCCTCCGACAGTGCCCACTCCCTCAGCACTGACCCTCCGACAGTGCCCACTCCCTCAGCACTGACCCTCCGACAGTGCGCACTCCCTCAGCACTGACACCCCGACAGTGCCCACTCCCTCAGCACTGACCCTCCAACAGTGCGGCACCCCATTAGCACTGACACTTTGACAGTGCCCACTCCGTCAGCACTGACCCTCCGACAGTGCCCACTCCCTCAGCACTGACCCTCCAACAGTGTGGCACTCCCTCAGCACTGACCCTCCGACAGTGCGGCACACACTCAGCACGGACCATCCGACAGTGCCCGCTCCCTCAGCACTGACCCTCCGACAGTGCGGGTCTCCCTCAGCGCTGACCCTCCGACAGTGCCCGCTCCCTCAGCACTGACCCTCCGACAGTGCGGTACTCCCTCAGCACTGACCCTCCGACAGTGCCCACTCCCTCAGCACTGACCCTCCGACAGTGCAGCTCCCCCTCAGCACTGACCCTCCGACAGTGCCCACTCCCTCAGCACTGACCCTACGACAGTGCCCACTCCCTCAGCACTGATCCTCCGACAGTGCCGCACTCCCTCAGCACTGACCTTCCGACAGTGCCCACTCCCTCAGCACTGACCCTCCGACAGGGCCCACTCCCTCAGCACTGACCCTCCGACAGTGCGGCACTCCCTCAGCACTGACCCTCCGACAGTGCGGCACTCCCTCAGCATTGACCCTCCGACAGTGCCCACTCCCTCAGCACTGACCCTCTGACAGTGCCCACTCCCTCAGCACTGACCCTCCGACAGTGCAGCTCTCCCTCAGCACTGACCCTCCGACAGTGCGGCGCTCCCTCAGCACTGACCCTCCGACAGTGCGGCACTCCCTCAGCACTGACCCTCCGACAGTGCCCACTCCCTCAGCACTGACCCTCCGACAGTGCAGCTCTCCCTCAGCACTGACCCTCCGACAGTGCCCACTCTCTCAGCACTGAACCTCCGACAGTGCCCACTCCCTCAGCACTGACCCTCCGACAGTGCCCACTCCCTCAGCACTGACCCTCCGACATTGCCGAACTCAATCAGCACTGACCTTCCGACAGTGCCCACTCCCTCAGCACCGACCTTCCGACAGTGCCCACTCCCTCAGCACTGACCCTCCGACACTGCCCACTCCCTCAGCACTGACCTTCCGACAGTGCCCACTCCCTCAGCACTGACCCTCCAACAGTGCCCACAGCCTCAGCGCTGACACCCCGACAGGGCGGCACCCCCTCAGCACTGACCCTCCGATAGTGCCCACTCCCTCAGCACTGACCCTCCGACAGTGCCCACTCCCTCAGCACTGACCTTCCGACAGTGCCCACTCCCTCAGCACTGACCCTCCAACAGTGCCCACACCCTCAGCACTGACCCCCTGACAGTGCCGCACTCCCTCAGCACTGACCCTCCGACAGTGCCCACTCCCTCAGCACTGACCCTCCAACAGTGCGGCACCCCATCAGCACTGACACTTTGACAGTGCCCACTCCGTCAGCCCTGACCCTCCGACAGTGCCCACTCCCTCAGCACTGACCCTCCGACAGTGCGGCACTCCCTCAGCACTGACCCTCCGACAGTGCGGCACACACTCAGCACGGACCATCCGACAGTGCCCGCTCCCTCAGCACTGACCCTCCGACAGTGCGGGGCTCCCTCAGCACTGACCCTCCGACAGTGCCCGCTCCCTCAGCACTGACCCTCCGACAGTGCAGCTCTCCCTCAGCACTGACCCTCCGACAGTGCCCACTCCCTCAGCACTGACCCTCCGACAGTGCCCGCTCCCTCAGCACTGACCCTCCGACAGTGCGGGGCTCCCTCAGCACTGACCCTCCGACAGTGCCCACTCCCTCAGCACTGACCCTCCGACAGTGCCCGCTCCCTCAGCACTGACCCTCCGACAGTGCAGCTCTCCCTCAGCACTGACCCTCCGACAGTGCCCACTCCCTCAGCACTGACCCTCCGACAGTGCCCGCTCCCTCAGCACTGACCCTCCGACAGTGCGGCACTCCCTCAGCACTGACCTTATGACAGTGCCCACTCCCTCAGCACTGACCCTCCGACAGGGCCCACTCCCTCAGCACTGACCCCCCGACAGTGCCGCACTCCCTCAGCACTGACCCTCCGACAGTGCGGCACTCCCTCAGCACTGACCCTCCGACAGTGCCCACTCCCTCAGCACTGACCCTCCGACAGTGCCCACTCCCTCAGCACTGACCCTCCGACAGTGCAGCTCTCCCTCAGCACTGACCCTCCGACAGTGCCCACTCCCTCAGCACTGACCCTCCGACAGTGCCCACTCCGTCAGCACTGACCCTCCGACAGTGCGCACTCCCTCAGCACTGACCCTCCGACAGTGCGCACTCCCTCAGCACTGACCCTCCGACAGTTCCGCACTCCCTCAGCACTGACCCTCCGACAGTGCCCACTCCCTCAGCACTGACCCTCCGACAGTGCCCGCTCCCTCAGCACTGACCCTCCGACAGTGCCCACTCACTCAGCACTGACCTTCCGACAGTGCCCACTCCCTCAGCACTGACCCTCTGACAGGGCCCACTCCCTCAGCACTGACCCCCCGACAGTGCCGCACTCCCTTAGCACTGACCCTCCGACAGTGCCCACTCCCTCAGCACTGACCCTCCGACAGTGCGGCACTCCCTCAGCACTGACCCTCCGACAGTGCCCACTCCCTCAGCACTGACCCTCCGACAGTGCCCACTCCCTCAGCACTGACAATCCGACAGTGCCCACTCCTTCAGCACTGACCCTCTGACAGTGCAGCACTCCCTCAGCACTGACCCTCCAACAGTGCCCACAGCCTCAGCGCTGACACCCCGACAGGGCGGCACCCCCTCAGCACTGACCCTCCGATAGTGTCCACTCCCTCAGCACTGACCCCCCGACATGCCCACTCCCTCAGCACTGACCGCCCGACAGTGCCGCACTCCCTCAGCACTGACCCTCCGACAGTGCCCACTCCCTCAGCACTGACCCCCCGACAGTGCCGCACTCCCTCAGCACTGACCCTCCGACAGTGCGGCACTCCCTCAGCACTGACCCCCCGACAGTGCCCACTCCCTCAGCACTGATCCCCCGACAGTGCGGCACTCCCTCAGCACTGACCCCCCGACAGTGCCCACTCCCTCTGCACTGACCTTCTGACAGTGCCCACTCCCTCAGCACTGACCATCCGACAGTGCCCACTCCCTCAGCACTGACACACAGACAGTGCCCACTCCCTCAGCACTGACCCTCCAACAGTGCGGCACCCCATCAGCACTGACACTTTGACAGTGCCCACTCCGTCAGCACTGACCCTCCGACAGTGCCCACTCCCTCAGCACTGACCCTCAACAGTGTGGCACTCCCTCAGCACTGACCCTCCGACAGTGCGGCACACACTCAGCACAGACCATCCGACAGTGCCCACTCCCTCAGCACTGACCCTCCGACAGTGCCCACTCCCTCAGCACTGACCCTCCGACAGTGCCCGCTCCCTCAGCACTGACCCTCCGACAGTGCGGGGCTCCCTCAGCACTGACCCTCTGACAGTGCCCGCTCCCTCAGCACTGACCCTTCGACAGTGCAGCTCTCCCTCAGCACTGACCCTCCGACAGTGCCCACTCCCTCAGCACTGACCCTCCGACAGTGCAGCTCCCCCTCAGCACTGACCCTCCGACAGTGCCCACTCCCTCAGCACTGACCCTACGACAGTGCCCACTCCCTCAGCACTGATCCTCCGACAGTGCCGCACTCCCTCAGCACTGACCTTCCGACAGTGCCCACTCCCTCAGCACTGACCCTCCGACAGGGCCCACTCCCTCAGCACTGACCCTCCGACAGTGCGGCACTCCCTCAGCACTGACCCTCCGACAGTGCGGCACTCCCTCAGCATTGACCCTCCGACAGTGCCCACTCCCTCAGCACTGACCCTCTGACAGTGCCCACTCCCTCAGCACTGACCCTCCGACAGTGCCCACTCCCTCAGCACTGATCCTCCGACAGTGCCGCACTCCCTCAGCACTGACCTTCCGACAGTGCCCACTCCCTCAGCACTGACCCTCCGACAGGGCCCACTCCCTCAGCACTGACCCTCCGACAGTGCGGCACTCCCTCAGCACTGACCCTCCGACAGTGCGGCACTCCCTCAGCATTGACCCTCCGACAGTGCCCACTCCCTCAGCACTGACCCTCTGACAGTGCCCACTCCCTCAGCACTGACCCTCCGACAGTGCAGCTCTCCCTCAGCACTGACCCTCCGACAGTGCGGCGCTCCCTCAGCACTGACCCTCCGACAGTGCGGCACTCCCTCAGCACTGACCCTCCGACAGTGCCCACTCCCTCAGCACTGACCCTCCGACAGTGCAGCTCTCCCTCAGCACTGACCCTCCGACAGTGCCCACTCTCTCAGCACTGAACCTCCGACAGTGCCCACTCCCTCAGCACTGACCCTCCGACAGTGCCCACTCCCTCAGCACTGACCCTCCGACATTGCCGAACTCAATCAGCACTGACCTTCCGACAGTGCCCACTCCCTCAGCACCGACCTTCCGACAGTGCCCACTCCCTCAGCACTGACCCTCCGACAGTGCCCACTCCCTCAGCACTGACCTTCCGACAGTGCCCACTCCCTCAGCACTGACCCTCCGACAGTGCGGCACTCCCTCAGCACTGAACGTCCGACAGGGCGGCACCCCCTCAGCACTGACCCTCCGATAGTGCCCACTCCCTCAGCACTGACCCTCCGACAGTGCCCACTCCCTCAGCACTGACCTTCCGACAGTGCGGCACTCCCTCAGCACTGACCCTCCGACAGTGCCCACTCCCTCAGCACTGACCCTCCAACAGTGCGGCACCCCATCAGCACTGACACTTTGACAGTGCCCACTCCGTCAGCCCTGACCCTCCGACAGTGCCCACTCCCTCAGCACTGACCCTCCGACAGTGCGGCACTCCCTCAGCACTGACCCTCCGACAGTGCGGCACACACTCAGCACGGACCATCCGACAGTGCCCGCTCCCTCAGCACTGACCCTCCGACAGTGCGGGGCTCCCTCAGCACTGACCCTCCGACAGTGCCCGCTCCCTCAGCACTGACCCTCCGACAGTGCAGCTCTCCCTCAGCACTGACCCTCCGACAGTGCCCACTCCCTCAGCACTGACCCTCCGACAGTGCCCGCTCCCTCAGCACTGACCCTCCGACAGTGCGGGGCTCCCTCAGCACTGACCCTCCGACAGTGCCCGCTCCCTCAGCACTGACCCTCCGACAGTGCCCGCTCCCTCAGCACTGACCCTCCGACAGTGCAGCTCTCCCTCAGCACTGACCCTCCGACAGTGCCCACTCCCTCAGCACTGACCCTCCGACAGTGCCCGCTCCCTCAGCACTGACCCTCCGACAGTGCGGCACTCCCTCAGCACTGACCTTATGACAGTGCCCACTCCCTCAGCACTGACCCTCCGACAGGGCCCACTCCCTCAGCACTGACCCCCCGACAGTGCCGCACTCCCTCAGCACTGACCCTCCGACAGTGCGGCACTCCCTCAGCACTGACCCTCCGACAGTGCCCACTCCCTCAGCACTGACCCTCCGACAGTGCCCACTCCCTCAGCACTGACCCTCCGACAGTGCAGCTCTCCCTCAGCACTGACCCTCCGACAGTGCCCACTCCCTCAGCACTGACCCTCCGACAGTGCCCACTCCGTCAGCACTGACCCTACGACAGTGCGCACTCCCTCAGCACTGACCCTCCGACAGTGCGCACTCCCTCAGCACTGACCCTCCGACAGTTCCGCACTCCCTCAGCACTGACCCTCCGACAGTGCCCACTCCCTCAGCACTGACCCTCCGATAGTGCCACCCCCTCAGCACTGACCTTCCGATAGTGCCTACTCCTTCAGCACTGACACTCCGACAGTGCCCACTCCCTCAGCACTGACCCTCTGACAGTGCCCCTCCCTCAGCACTGACCCTCCGACATGCCCACTCCCTCAGCACTGACCCCCCGACAGGGCGGCACCCCCTCAGCACTGACCCCCTGACAGTGTCCACTCCCTCAGGACTGGCCCCCCGACATGCCCACTCCCTCAGCACTGACCCCCCGACAGTGTCGCACTCCCTCAGCACTGACCATCCAACAGTGCCCACTCCCTCAGCACTGACCCCCCGACAGTGCCGCACTCCCTCAGCACTGACCCTCCGACAGTGCGGCACTCCCTCAGCACTGACCCTCCGACAGTGCCCACTCCCTCAGCACTGACCCTCCGACAGTGCCCACTCCCTCTGCACTGACCTTCTGACAGTGCCCACTCCCTCAGCACTGACCATCCGACAGTGCCCACTCCCTCAGCACTGACCCACAGACAGTGCCCACTCACTCAGCACTGACCCTCCAACAGTGCGGCACCCCCTCAGCACTGACCCTCCGACAGTGCCCACTCCGTCAGCACTGACCCTCCGACAGTGCCCACCCCCTCAGCACTGACCCTCCGACAGTGCCCACTCCGTCAGCACTGACCCTCCGACAGTGCGGGTCTCCCTCAGCACTGACCCTCCGACAGTGCCCGCTCCCTCAGCACTGACCCTCCGACAGTGCAGCTCCCCCTCAGCACTGACCCTCCGACAGTGCCCACTCCCTCAGCACTGACCCTCCGACAGTGCCCACTCCCTCAGCACTGATCCTCCGACAGTGCCGCACTCCCTCAGCACTGACCCTCCGACAGTGCCCACTCCCTCAGCACTGACCCTCCGACAGGGCCCACTCCCTCAGCACTGACCCCCCGACAGTGCCGCACTCCCTCAGCACTTACCCTCCGACAGTGCCCACTCCCTCAGCACTGACCCTCCGACAGTGCGGCACTCCCTCAGCATTGACCCTCCGACAGTGCCCACTCCCTCAGCACTGACCCTCTGACAGTGCCCACTCCCTCAGCACTGACAATCCGACAGTGCCCACTCCCTCAGCACTGACCCTCCGACAGTGCGGGGCTCCCTCAGCACTGACCCTCCGACAGTACCCGCTCCCTCAGCACTGACCCTCCGACAGTGCAGCTCTCCCTCAGCACTGACCCTCCGACAGTGCGGCACTCCCTCAGCACTGAACGTCCGACAGTGCCCACTCCCTCAGCACTGACCCTCCGACATTGCCGAACTCAATCAGCACTGATCGTCCGGCAGTGCCCGCTCCCTCAGCACTGACCCTCCGACAGTGCCCACTCCCTCAGCACTGACCTTCCGACAGTGCCCACTCCCTCAGCACTGACCCTCCAACAGTGCCCACAGCCTCAGCGCTGACACCACGACAGGGCGGCACCCCCTCAGCACTGACCCTCCGATAGTGTCCACTCCCTCAGCACTGACCCCCCGACATGCCCACACCCTCAGCACTGACCCCCCGACAGTGCGGCACCCCATCAGCACTGACACTTTGACAGTGCCCACTCCGTCAGCACTGACCCTCCGACAGTGCCCACTCCTTCAGCACTGACCCTCCGACAGTGCGGGGCTCCCTCAGCACTGACCCCCCGACAGTGCCCGCTCCCTCAGCACTGACACCACGACAGTGCCGCACTCCCTCAGCACTGACCCTCCGACAGTGCGGCACCCCATCAGCACTGACACTTTGACAGTGCCCACTCCGTCAGCACTGACCCTCCGACAGTGCCCACTCCTTCAGCACTGACCCTCCGACAGTGCGGGGCTCCCTCAGCACTGACCCCCCGACAGTGCCCGCTCCCTCAGCACTGACCCTCCGACAGTGCAGCTCTCCCTCAGCACTGACCCTCCAACAGTGCCCACTCCCTCAGCACTGACCCTCCGACAGTGCCCACTCCGTCAGCACTGACCCTCCGACAGTGCGCACTCCCTCAGCACTGACATCCCGACAGTGCCCACTCCCTCAGCACTGACCCTTCGACAGTGCAGCTCTCCCTCAGCACTGACCCTCCGACAGTGCCCACTCCCTCAGCACTGACCCTCCGACAGTGCAGCTCCCCCTCAGCACTGACCCTCCGACAGTGCCCACTCCCTCAGCACTGACCCTACGACAGTGCCCACTCCCTCAGCACTGATCCTCCGACAGTGCCGCACTCCCTCAGCACTGACCTTCCGACAGTGCCCACTCCCTCAGCACTGACCCTCCGACAGGGCCCACTCCCTCAGCACTGACCCTCCGACAGTGCGGCACTCCCTCAGCACTGACCCTCCGACAGTGCGGCACTCCCTCAGCATTGACCCTCCGACAGTGCCCACTCCCTCAGCACTGACCCTCTGACAGTGCCCACTCCCTCAGCACTGACCCTCCGACAGTGCCCACTCCCTCAGCACTGATCCTCCGACAGTGCCGCACTCCCTCAGCACTGACCTTCCGACAGTGCCCACTCCCTCAGCACTGACCCTCCGACAGGGCCCACTCCCTCAGCACTGACCCTCCGACAGTGCGGCACTCCCTCAGCACTGACCCTCCGACAGTGCAGCTCTCCCTCAGCACTGACCCTCCGACAGTGCGGCGCTCCCTCAGCACTGACCCTCCGACAGTGCGGCACTCCCTCAGCACTGACCCTCCGACAGTGCGGCACTCCCTCAGCACTGACCCTCCGACAGTGCCCACTCCCTCAGCACTGACCCTCCGACAGTGCAGCTCTCCCTCAGCACTGACCCTCCGACAGTGCCCACTCTCTCAGCACTGAACCTCCGACAGTGCCCACTCCCTCAGCACTGACCCTCCGACAGTGCCCACTCCCTCAGCACTGACCCTCCGACATTGCCGAACTCAATCAGCACTGACCTTCCGACAGTGCCCACTCCCTCAGCACCGACCTTCCGACAGTGCCCACTCCCTCAGCACTGACCCTCCGACAGTGCCCACTCCCTCAGCACTGACCTTCCGACAGTGCCCACTCCCTCAGCACTGACCCTCCGACAGTGCGGCACTCCCTCAGCACTGAACGTCCGACAGGGCGGCACCCCCTCAGCACTGACCCTCCGATAGTGCCCACTCCCTCAGCACTGACCCTCCGACAGTGCCCACTCCCTCAGCACTGACCTTCCGACAGTGCGGCACTCCCTCAGCACTGACCCTCCGACAGTGCCCACTCCCTCAGCACTGACCCTCCAACAGTGCGGCACCCCATCAGCACTGACACTTTGACAGTGCCCACTCCGTCAGCCCTGACCCTCCGACAGTGCCCACTCCCTCAGCACTGACCCTCCGACAGTGCGGCACTCCCTCAGCACTGACCCTCCGACAGTGCGGCACACACTCAGCACGGACCATCCGACAGTGCCCGCTCCCTCAGCACTGACCCTCCGACAGTGCGGGGCTCCCTCAGCACTGACCCTCCGACAGTGCCCGCTCCCTCAGCACTGACCCTCCGACAGTGCGGCACCCCATCAGCACTGACACTTTGACAGTGCCCACTCCGTCAGCACTGACCCTCCGACAGTGCCCACTCCTTCAGCACTGACCCTCCGACAGTGCGGGGCTCCCTCAGCACTGACCCCCCGACAGTGCCCGCTCCCTCAGCACTGACCCTCCGACAGTGCAGCTCTCCCTCAGCACTGACCCTCCAACAGTGCCCACTCCCTCAGCACTGACCCTCCGACAGTGCCCACTCCGTCAGCACTGACCCTCCGACAGTGCGCACTCCCTCAGCACTGACATCCCGACAGTGCCCACTCCCTCAGCACTGACCCTTCGACAGTGCAGCTCTCCCTCAGCACTGACCCTCCGACAGTGCCCACTCCCTCAGCACTGACCCTCCGACAGTGCAGCTCCCCCTCAGCACTGACCCTCCGACAGTGCCCACTCCCTCAGCACTGACCCTACGACAGTGCCCACTCCCTCAGCACTGATCCTCCGACAGTGCCGCACTCCCTCAGCACTGACCTTCCGACAGTGCCCACTCCCTCAGCACTGACCCTCCGACAGGGCCCACTCCCTCAGCACTGACCCTCCGACAGTGCGGCACTCCCTCAGCACTGACCCTCCGACAGTGCGGCACTCCCTCAGCATTGACCCTCCGACAGTGCCCACTCCCTCAGCACTGACCCTCTGACAGTGCCCACTCCCTCAGCACTGACCCTCCGACAGTGCCCACTCCCTCAGCACTGATCCTCCGACAGTGCCGCACTCCCTCAGCACTGACCTTCCGACAGTGCCCACTCCCTCAGCACTGACCCTCCGACAGGGCCCACTCCCTCAGCACTGACCCTCCGACAGTGCGGCACTCCCTCAGCACTGACCCTCCGACAGTGCAGCTCTCCCTCAGCACTGACCCTCCGACAGTGCGGCGCTCCCTCAGCACTGACCCTCCGACAGTGCGGCACTCCCTCAGCACTGACCCTCCGACAGTGCGGCACTCCCTCAGCACTGACCCTCCGACAGTGCCCACTCCCTCAGCACTGACCCTCCGACAGTGCAGCTCTCCCTCAGCACTGACCCTCCGACAGTGCCCACTCTCTCAGCACTGAACCTCCGACAGTGCCCACTCCCTCAGCACTGACCCTCCGACAGTGCCCACTCCCTCAGCACTGACCCTCCGACATTGCCGAACTCAATCAGCACTGACCTTCCGACAGTGCCCACTCCCTCAGCACCGACCTTCCGACAGTGCCCACTCCCTCAGCACTGACCCTCCGACAGTGCCCACTCCCTCAGCACTGACCTTCCGACAGTGCCCACTCCCTCAGCACTGACCCTCCGACAGTGCGGCACTCCCTCAGCACTGAACGTCCGACAGGGCGGCACCCCCTCAGCACTGACCCTCCGATAGTGCCCACTCCCTCAGCACTGACCCTCCGACAGTGCCCACTCCCTCAGCACTGACCTTCCGACAGTGCGGCACTCCCTCAGCACTGACCCTCCGACAGTGCCCACTCCCTCAGCACTGACCCTCCAACAGTGCGGCACCCCATCAGCACTGACACTTTGACAGTGCCCACTCCGTCAGCCCTGACCCTCCGACAGTGCCCACTCCCTCAGCACTGACCCTCCGACAGTGCGGCACTCCCTCAGCACTGACCCTCCGACAGTGCGGCACACACTCAGCACGGACCATCCGACAGTGCCCGCTCCCTCAGCACTGACCCTCCGACAGTGCGGGGCTCCCTCAGCACTGACCCTCCGACAGTGCCCGCTCCCTCAGCACTGACCCTCCGACAGTGCAGCTCTCCCTCAGCACTGACCCTCCGACAGTGCCCACTCCCTCAGCACTGACCCTCCGACAGTGCCCGCTCCCTCAGCACTGACCCTCCGACAGTGCGGGGCTCCCTCAGCACTGACCCTCCGACAGTGCCCGCTCCCTCAGCACTGACCCTCCGACAGTGCAGCTCTCCCTCAGCACTGACCCTCCGACAGTGCCCACTCCCTCAGCACTGACCCTCCGACAGTGCCCGCTCCCTCAGCACTGACCCTCCGACAGTGCGGCACTCCCTCAGCACTGACCTTATGACAGTGCCCACTCCCTCAGCACTGACCCTCCGGCAGGGCCCACTCCCTCAGCACTGACCCCCCGACAGTGCCGCACTCCCTCAGCACTGACCCTCCGACAGTGCGGCACTCCCTCAGCACTGACCCTCCGACAGTGCCCACTCCCTCAGCACTGACCCTCCGACAGTGCCCACTCCCTCAGCACTGACCCTCCGACAGTGCAGCTCTCCCTCAGCACTGACCCTCCGACAGTGCCCACTCCCTCAGCACTGACCCTCCGACAGTGCCCACTCCGTCAGCACTGACCCTCCGACAGTGCGCACTCCCTCAGCACTGACCCTCCGACAGTGCGCACTCCCTCAGCACTGACCCTCCGACAGTTCCGCACTCCCTCAGTACTGACCCTCCGACAGTTCCGCACTCCCTCAGCACTGACCCTCCGACAGTGCCCACTCCCTCAGCACTGACCCTCCGATAGTGCCACCCCCTCAGCACTGACCTTCCGATAGTGCCTACTCCTTCAGCACTGACACTCCGACAGTGCCCACTCCCTCAGCACTGACCCTCTGACAGTGCCCCTCCCTCAGCACTGACCCTCCGACATGCCCACTCCCTCAGCACTGACCCCCCGACAGGGCGGCACCCCCTCAGCACTGACCCCCCGACATGCCCACTCCCTCAGCACTGACCCCCCGACAGTGCCGCACTCCCTCAGCACTGACCCTCCGACAGTGCGGCACTCCCTCAGCACTGACCCTCCGACAGTGCCCACTCCCTCAGCACTGACCCTCCGACAGTGCCCACTCCCTCTGCACTGACCTTCTGACAGTGCCCACTCCCTCAGCACTGACCATCCGACAGTGCCCACTCCCTCAGCACTGACCCACAGACAGTGCCCACTCACTCAGCACTGACCCTCCAACAGTGCGGCACCCCCTCAGCACTGACCCTCCGACAGTGCCCACTCCGTCAGCACTGACCCTCCGACAGTGCCCACCCCCTCAGCACTGACCCTCCGACAGTGCCCACTCCGTCAGCACTGACCCTCCGACAGTGCGGGTCTCCCTCAGCACTGACCCTCCGACAGTGCCCGCTCCCTCAGCACTGACCCTCCGACAGTGCAGCGCCCCCTCAGCACTGACCCTCCGACAGTGCCCACTCCCTCAGCACTGACCCTCCGATAGTGCCCACTCCCTCAGCACTGATCCTCCGACAGTGCCGCACTCCCTCAGCACTGACCCTCCGACAGTGCCCACTCCCTCAGCACTGACCCTCCGACAGGGCCCACTCCCTCAGCACTGACCCCCCGACAGTGCCGCACTCCCTCAGCACTTACCCTCCGACAGTGCCCACTCCCTCAGCACTGACCCTCCGACAGTGCGGCACTCCCTCAGCATTGACCCTCCGACAGTGCCCACTCCCTCAGCACTGACCCTCTGACAGTGCCCACTCCCTCAGCACTGACAATCCGACAGTGCCCACTCCCTCAGCACTGACCCTCCGACAGTGCGGGGCTCCCTCAGCACTGACCCTCCGACAGTACCCGCTCCCTCAGCACTGACCCTCCGACAGTGCAGCTCTCCCTCAGCACTGAACGTCCGACAGTGCCCACTCCCTCAGCACTGACCCTCCGACATTGCCGAACTCAATCAGCACTGATCGTCCGGCAGTGCCCGCTCCCTCAGCACTGACCCTCCGACAGTGCCCACTCCCTCAGCACTGACCTTCCGACAGTGCCCACTCCCTCAGCACTGACCCTCCAACAGTGCCCACAGCCTCAGCGCTGACACCACGACAGGGCGGCACCCCCTCAGCACTGACCCTCCGATAGTGTCCACTCCCTCAGCACTGACCCCCCGACATGCCCACACCCTCAGCACTGACCCCCCGACAGTGCCGCACTCCCTCAGCACTGACCCTCCGACAGTGCGGCACCCCATCAGCACTGACACTTTGACAGTGCCCACTCCGTCAGCACTGACCCTCCGACAGTGCCCACTCCTTCAGCACTGACCCTCCGACAGTGCGGGGCTCCCTCAGCACTGACCCCCCGACAGTGCCCGCTCCCTCAGCACTGACCCTCCGACAGTGCAGCTCTCCCTCAGCACTGACCCTCCAACAGTGCCCACTCCCTCAGCACTGACCCTCCGACAGTGCCCACTCCGTCAGCACTGACCCTCCGACAGTGCGCACTCCCTCAGCACTGACACCCCGACAGTGCCCACTCCCTCAGCACTGACCCTCCAACAGTGCGGCACCCCATTAGCACTGACACTTTGACAGTGCCCACTCCATCAGCACTGACCCTCCGACAGTGCCCACTCCCTCAGCACTGACCCTCCAACAGTGTGGCACTCCCTCAGCAGTGACCCTCCGACAGTGCGGCACACACTCAGCACGGACCATCCGACAGTGCCCGCTCCCTCAGCACTGACCCTCCGACAGTGCGGGTCTCCCTCAGCACTGACCCTCCGACAGTGCCCGCTCCCTCAGCACTGACCCTCCGACAGTGCGGCACTCCCTCAGCACTGACCCTCCGACAGTGCCCACTCCCTCAGCACTGACCCTCCGACAGTGCAGCTCCCCCTCAGCACTGACCCTCCGACAGTGCCCACTCCCTCAGCACTGACCCTACGACAGTGCCCACTCCCTCAGCACTGATCCTCCGACAGTGCCGCACTCCCTCAGCACTGACCTTCCGACAGTACCCACTCCCTCAGCACTGACCCTCCGACAGGGCCCACTCCCTCAGCACTGACCCTCCGACAGTGCGGCACTCCCTCAGCACTGACCCTCCGACAGTGCGGCACTCCCTCAGCATTGACCCTCCGACAGTGCCCACTCCCTCAGCACTGACCCTCTGACAGTGCCCACTCCCTCAGCACTGACCCTCCGACAGTGCAGCTCTCCCTCAGCACTGACCCTCCGACAGTGCGGCGCTCCCTCAGCACTGACCCTCCGACAGTGCGGCACTCCCTCAGCACTGACCCTCCGACAGTGCCCACTCCCTCAGCACTGACCCTCCGACAGTGCAGCTCTCCCTCAGCACTGACCCTCCGACAGTGCCCACTCTCTCAGCACTGAACCTCCGACAATGCCCACTCCCTCAGCACTGACCCTCCGACAGTGCCCACTCCCTCAGCACTGACCCTCCGACATTGCCGAACTCAATCAGCACTGACCTTCCGACAGTGCCCACTCCCTCAGCACCGACCTTCCGACAGTGCCCACTCCCTCAGCACTGACCCTCCGACAGTGCCCACTCCCTCAGCACTGACCTTCCGACAGTGCCCACTCCCTCAGCACTGACCCTCCAACAGTGCCCACAGCCTCAGCGCTGACACCCCGACAGGGCGGCACCCCCTCAGCACTGACCCTCCGATAGTGCCCACTCCCTCAGCACTGACCCTCCGACAGTGCCCACTCCCTCAGCACTGACCTTCCGACAGTGCCCACTCCCTCAGCACTGACCCTCCAACAGTGCCCACACCCTCAGCACTGACCCCCTGACAGTGCCGCACTCCCTCAGCACTGACCCTCCGACAGTGCCCACTCCCTCAGCACTGACCCTCCAACAGTGCGGCACCCCATCAGCACTGACACTTTGACAGTGCCCACTCCGTCAGCCCTGACCCTCCGACAGTGCCCACTCCCTCAGCACTGACCCTCCGACAGTGCGGCACTCCCTCAGCACTGACCCTCCGACAGTGCGGCACACACTCAGCACGGACCATCCGACAGTGCCCGCTCCCTCAGCACTGACCCTCCGACAGTGCGGGGCTCCCTCAGCACTGACCCTCCGACAGTGCCCGCTCCCTCAGCACTGACCCTCCGACAGTGCAGCTCTCCCTCAGCACTGACCCTCCGACTGTGCCCACTCCTCAGCACTGACCCTCCGACAGTGCCCGCTCCCTCAGCACTGACCCTCCGACAGTGCAGCTCTCCCTCAGCACTGACCCTCCGACAGTGCCCACTCCCTCAGCACTGACCCTCCGACAGTGCCCGCTCCCTCAGCACTGACCCTCCGACAGTGCAGCTCTCCCTCAGCACTGACCCTCCGACAGTGCCCACTCCCTCAGCACTGACCCTCCGACAGTGCCCGCTCCCTCAGCACTGACCCTCCGACAGTGCGGCACTCCCTCAGCACTGACCTTATGACAGTGCCCACTCCCTCAGCACTGACCCTCCGACAGGGCCCACTCCCTCAGCACTGACCCCCCGACAGTGCCGCACTCCCTCAGCACTGACCCTCCGACAGTGCGGCACTCCCTCAGCACTGACCCTCCGACAGTGCCCACTCCCTCAGCACTGACCCTCCGACAGTGCCCACTCCCTCAGCACTGACCCTCCGACAGTGCAGCTCTCCCTCAGCACTGACCCTCCGACAGTGCCCACTCCCTCAGCACTGACCCTCCGACAGTGCCCACTCCGTCAGCACTGACCCTCCGACAGTGCGCACTCCCTCAGCACTGACCCTCCGACAGTGCGCACTCCCTCAGCACTGACCCTCCGACAGTTCCGCACTCCCTCAGCACTGACCCTCCGACAGTGCCCACTCCCTCAGCACTGACCCTCCGACAGTGCCCACTCCCTCAGCACTGACCCTCCGACAGTGCAGCTCTCCCTCAGCACTGACCCTCCGACAGTGCCCACTCCCTCAGCACTGACCCTCCGACAGTGCCCACTCCGTCAGCACTGACCCTCCGACAGTGCGCACTCCCTCAGCACTGACCCTCCGACAGTGCGCACTCCCTCAGCACTGACCCTCCGACAGTTCCGCACTCCCTCAGCACTGACCCTCCGACAGTGCCCACTCCCTCAGCACTGACCCCCCGACAGTGCCGCACTCCCTCAGCACTGACCCCCCGACAGTGCCGCACTCCCTCAGCACTGACCCTCCGACAGTGCCGCACTCCCTCAGCACTGACCCTCCGACAGTGCGGCACTCCCTCAGCACTGACCCCCCGACAGTGCCCACTCCCTCAGCACTGATCCCCCGACAGTGCGGCACTCCCTCAGCACTGACCCCCCGACAGTGCCCACTCCCTCTGCACTGACCTTCTGACAGTGCCCACTCCCTCAGCACTGACCATCCGACAGTGCCCACTCCCTCAGCACTGACACACAGACAGTGCCCACTCCCTCAGCACTGACCCTCCAACAGTGCGGCACCCCATCAGCACTGACACTTTGACAGTGCCCACTCCGTCAGCACTGACCCTCCGACAGTGCCCACTCCCTCAGCACTGACCCTCAACAGTGTGGCACTCCCTCAGCACTGACCCTCCGACAGTGCGGCACACACTCAGCACAGACCATCCGACAGTGCCCACTCCCTCAGCACTGACCCTCCGACAGTGCCCACTCCCTCAGCACTGACCCTCCGACAGTGCCCGCTCCCTCAGCACTGACCCTCCGACAGTGCGGGGCTCCCTCAGCACTGACCCTCTGACAGTGCCCGCTCCCTCAGCACTGACCCTCCGACAGTGCAGCTCTCCCTCAGCACTGACCCTCCGACAGTGCCCACTCCCTCAGCACTGACCCTCCGACAGTGCAGCTCCCCCTCAGCACTGACCCTCCGACAGTGCCCACTCCCTCAGCACTGACCCTCCGACAGTGCCCACTCCCTCAGCACTGATCCTCCGACAGTGCCGCACTCCCTCAGCACTGACCTTCCGACAGTGCCCACTCCCTCAGCACTGACCCTCCGACAGGGCCCACTCCCTCAGCACTGACCCTCCGACAGTGCGGCACTCCCTCAGCACTGACCCTCCGACAGTGCGGCACTCCCTCAGCATTGACCCTCCGACAGTGCCCACTCCCTCAGCACTGACCCTCTGACAGTGCCCACTCCCTCATCACTGACCCTCCGACAGTGCCCACTCCCTCAGCACTGATCCTCCGACAGTGCCGCACTCCCTCAGCACTGACCTTCCGACAGTGCCCACTCCCTCAGCACTGACCCTCCGACAGGGCCCACTCCCTCAGCACTGACCCTCCGACAGTGCGGCACTCCCTCAGCACTGACCCTCCGACAGTGCGGCACTCCCTCAGCATTGACCCTCCGACAGTGCCCACTCCCTCAGCACTGACCCTCTGACAGTGCCCACTCCCTCAGCACTGACCCTCCGACAGTGCAGCTCTCCCTCAGCACTGACCCTCCGACAGTGCGGCGCTCCCTCAGCACTGACCCTCCGACAGTGCGGCACTCCCTCAGCACTGACCCTCCGACAGTGCCCACTCCCTCAGCATTGACCCTCCGACAGTGCCCACTCCCTCAGCACTGACCCTCCGACAGTGCCCACTCCCTCAGCACTGACCCTCCGACAGTGCAGCTCTCCCTCAGCACTGACCCTCCGACAGTGCCCACTCTCTCAGCACTGAACCTCCGACAGTGCCCACTCCCTCAGCACTGACCCTCCGACAGTGCCCACTCCCTCAGCACTGACCCTCCGACATTGCCGAACTCAATCAGCACTGACCTTCCGACAGTGCCCACTCCCTCAGCACCGACCTTCCGACAGTGCCCACTCCCTCAGCACTGACCCTCCGACAGTGCCCACTCCCTCAGCACTGACCTTCCGACAGTGCCCACTCCCTCAGCACTGACCCTCCAACAGTGCCCACAGCCTCAGCGCTGACACCCCGACAGGGCGGCACCCCCTCAGCACTGACCCTCCGATAGTGCCCACTCCCTCAGCACTGACCCTCCGACAGTGCCCACTCCCTCAGCACTGACCTTCCGACAGTGCCCACTCTCTCAGCACTGACCCTCCAACAGTGCCCACACCCTCAGCACTGACCCCCTGACAGTGCCGCACTCCCTCAGCACTGACCCTCCGACAGTGCCCACTCCCTCAGCACTGACCCTCCAACAGTGCGGCACCCCATCAGCACTGACACTTTGACAGTGCCCACTCCGTCAGCCCTGACCCTCCGACAGTGCCCACTCCCTCAGCACTGACCCTCCGACAGTGCGGCACTCCCTCAGCACTGACCCTCCGACAGTGCGGCACACACTCAGCACGGACCATCCGACAGTGCCCGCTCCCTCAGCACTGACCCTCCGACAGTGCGGGGCTCCCTCAGCACTGACCCTCCGACAGTGCCCGCTCCCTCAGCACTGACCCTCCGACAGTGCAGCTCTCCCTCAGCACTGACCCTCCGACAGTGCCCACTCCCTCAGCACTGACCCTCCGACAGTGCCCGCTCCCTCAGCACTGACCCTCCGACAGTGCGGGGCTCCCTCAGCACTGACCCTCCGACAGTGCCCACTCCCTCAGCACTGACCCTCCGACAGTGCCCGCTCCCTCAGCACTGACCCTCCGACAGTGCGGCACTCCCTCAGCACTGACCTTATGACAGTGCCCACTCCCTCAGCACTGACCCTCCGACAGGGCCCACTCCCTCAGCACTGACCCCCCGACAGTGCCGCACTCCCTCAGCACTGACCCTCCGACAGTGCGGCACTCCCTCAGCACTGACCCTCCGACAGTGCCCACTCCCTCAGCACTGACCCTCCGACAGTGCCCACTCCCTCAGCACTGACCCTCCGACAGTGCAGCTCTCCCTCAGCACTGACCCTCCGACAGTGCCCACTCCCTCAGCACTGACCCTCCGACAGTGCCCACTCCCGTCAGCACTGACCCTCCGACAGTGCGCACTCCCTCAGCAC